>NC_044571.1:5643125-5973750 GCF_901933205.1 Camarhynchus parvulus | reverse complement strand
ATTGAATTTAGCCCAGAAAGTGACCAAAATGCATCTGGTCCAGCAAGTTAATAAGGGTGCTCCAACCCAGGAGAGGCAAAAGATCAGATGGAATTACAGAAAAAAAACCAACCCCGAGTTAATCTCTCAATATTCAAGGTTGATTCCCTGCTGAACTGGTGATCTCTGATCTTAATCACCCCAGCTCCATCTGAGGATATTCTAAGGGAATTGCAGCAGCCAAACTAACATATTTAAGAAGAAAAAGGAAATAATTAGTCTTTCTAGCTACTTCCTACAGGGCAGACTTACATTAAAAATTAATGAACTAAAATATTTATCAAAGTCAGCTTTCTTCAAGCAACAACAAACTAAAGAGTTAAAAATACCCAAACCAACACAGGCAAAAAAATGCTTGCATTAAGTCTCATCTACATCTAATCAAGAGGTTTGAATGAGCTCTCTTCTCACAAACAAGCAGGTGATGTAATTAATTTTCTCCTGAACCTTGAGGTTGTTTAAGAAGAGGATCTGACCTAATACCAGCTAATTCCTGCTGTGTGCAGAATTGTAATCTCTCCTGCAAACCAGATTTGACCTGGATTCAAGTCAAGAATTTTAAGAGGGAACAAAATAAGGGGAAAGAACGATTTCTAAGAGATGCACGCATGTTATTCTGTATGCATAATGCACACAAATTTATATTTGCATCAGTACAAAATCTAACTGCTGTCAGATGCACACATCACACCCCAATATCGAGTTAAGACATGAAGAATTAATTAAAAACTACACTGGGTTCATGTGGTATCTACTTACCACATTAACTGTATTTTGTTAAAATAACATTCAGCAGGGCAGCTATAGATGTCCTTAAGTTCTAGATTTCCTGATTTTAACATTAAAACTGCAAAGTCACTTACACATGTGTGCTTTCCTGCACATTTTGAGAACTACAGAGACTAGTAATCACACACATTTTAATTTGAGCAGCCACACTGTATAGCTGAGAGTTTACATATCTGCAGAGAATCACTGTAAAGATTAAATGTAAATAAACTCATTAATATTACAATTGTGTGCATACACACACGCACACACAGAGGATTGTAGGCTTGTAAGCAGTACAGGCAAAACTGCCTGGAGGAAACACTTGGCAAAATAAAACCAAGATGATCCTACATAGATTTTCATTTCTTTTGTTTTTTAAACACTTTATTAAACAAACAAACTCATGTGTCATGCTGGAAACTTGTTCCCAGCAATGTCACACTCCTTGGAAAGTTCTCCAGGCACAGCCTTATTAATTCCAACTCCAGCAAGCTTTTCCTTTTACAGCTGATGTGTATTTTTCCACTAAAGCCAGTCAACACATTGCATTTCTAAAAGTCGCTGTTTGCTCCAGACAAGGTTCTAAAAAGTTTCAAGACTTCTTTTGGCTGAACATCTTGGACATATGTGGAGACACAGAGAAACAAGGCCAGCCCAGAAATGTAGGGCAGCCCTGCCTTGCTCCTACCATTCCCAAACCCAGTCAAAACACCCAGGCACGTGTGGGCTCCTGGCTCTGCTGCTCCCAGCCACCACCCTACAAGGCCAGCTCACCCCCAAGGGGTAGAATCTTCATTTTCACCTGCCTGAAACATCCCTTTTCCATGCTGAAGACATATGTGTCCCTAATACAAACACCCTAATATGTGATGAGCCTGTCAGCCTAATTTCCGTGTTATGTGCTGAGAGACAGCTGTGACAACACTAAGACCACAAAATAAGAGTGAAAGAGCCTGCAGAAAAAAATGGAAATACACAGTCACCACCTTGCCCAAGTGGCATCCTTATCCACTATGCTCTCAGCTGAATAAAACCACAAAAACTCAGAAGGCAACAAAACCAAGTCCCATAATAAATAACACCAGGGCAAATCAGGGAAGGTATCTAGCCCAGCCACACATTGGTAACTACACACCAGCCTTCCAGAGCACTTCAAAAATTACCACCACTCTCCAGCTCACCCCAAGGAAGCATTTTAAAGGACAAGCCACCACCAGCACAGCTGCAGTACAAAAATCCAACTTACCAATACAAGTAATAGGCTAAAGCCAGGACAATCAGGGTAGCGCAGACTCCAGCTAACAAGCATATACTTGACTGGTTTACCAACATCTTTCCAATTTGTTATTGATTAATAAACAGACAAACAAACACAAAAAAAAAAAAACAAAGAGGAGAAGAAATGGAACGGCAAAAACGCACGATGTGAGTCTTGGCTAGGAAAGCGAATCAGTCTTGACATGGAGGAGGGATTATGGTGACAAAAGCACATCGAGGTAAATCTGGAAGTGCTTCAGCTACTAAAACTGCCTGCTCAGCAGCCCAAAAAATCAGCTGGGTGTCCTCTCTACTACATGGCTTTGTAAGCCACTGAACTAAAAAAGCCCCTCTTACCTCAAGAATGAAGGCATGAATGGGGCAGAAGTGGACTAATATTTAAAACAGGTAATACTGCTCAAGAAATATGACAGTCAGGTGGTGTTGCTGGCAAAGCAAGCCTTTGCTCTAATCCAGTAAGCTCCTTACAGGAAATTACCAGGCTACAATCGACCGGATTCGCTCGCGTGGTCCGGCGTGTGCTCAGCATGGCCACTTGACACTTTTTGTGTCTGCAGGACCTGACAGGAGATTTTAACAAAATCTAGATTTCAGCACAAAGGAACCTCCCATCACAGGACCCAACAGATGACAATGGTGTTTCCTCTCTCTTCTCCCTGCTCCACAATCAGGGATTTTGGAAGACCTGAGCAGGCACAGTCCGGGAGTTTGGTTAACAAAAAGGAGATATCAGAGCCTGGAAAGGGGAGAAATGAGGTGGCAGCAGCTACACCCTGTGCAGGAACACGGTGCTGATGGGGTGGTAAAGCTCAGGGCCCTCATGCCTCAGGTTTTAGCTTTAATATGTTTCAGATTCTGTGCTGCTTTAGTGTGTAAGTCTGGGCTTCATATGAGGGGATGCTGAGCTCTCTTCACAGAGCAGGGAGACAAAACAATTCCTGCTCTAGCTGGGCACCAAGGACAAATGATCCAAATCTCAGGCCCAAGAGCATAAACAACATGGACCAAAGAAAGAAAACAAGGATGGGACTTCACAACCTAAAGCTATAATTAGACAATTAGCTCCAATATGCAAATGGAGCAGAACTTATAAAAGTGTGAGACCCCATGACCCGGTGTCCATTTTTGTGGCCATTTTGGGTTGTGCTGCCCAAGGTGGATCTATTGAGGCCTCTTAATAAATCCCTACTTCATTCTTTAGCTCCATCTAGTCTCTGTTCTAGGTCAGCCTGCAAAAGGCATCAGCCCCATCCAGATGCTCTGCACCATAATCTGGACAGTCCAGGTAAAGAGAGATTTGAGGGCACATCCATATAGGGACACAACAGCTGGACTGAAGAGTGATTCCCATTTATCAACACAGCCCTCTATGAAGATGCAGCATAACTCACCTGGTCAAAGTTAGGCCTCTAAAGAAACAACATCCAAACAAAATCTAGCTTAGATACAAAAAATAAAATTTAAGTGGTAATCACAGGCACAGACACTCCCATTTTTTGACTAAACTTTAGCAACAGCACTAAAGAGAGTAAAGTCATGGTGTAAGACCCTCTTAAAACCCTGGCTGCCCTGGAGATAGAGTCACATCAGAAGATTTCAATAAAGTTGAAAGAGGCAGCATAAAACCACTTAAGAAGAAACAAATAAGAACATTTTTACATTCAAAGAACAGACAATGTTTGGAATTATTTGGCCAAAAAGAAAAAAAAAAAAAAAGAAAGGAGGCTGGGAATGTTAAAGTTACAGACAAACAGGAATTTTTATCTGATTTAGCAGAGCTGGGTAGAATAAGAACGTAAAAGCTGCCTCTGAGTTTAAAGCACACACAAATTAAATACAACATACTCCAGAAAGTGTGGTGAATAAGGGTCCAGTGGAAAATCAGGATAGAAGCACCACAGCATTCATAAAATAAAGGAAAATTTCAGGTGCTCTCCCATGCACCAAGTCAATATGTCCTCCTGTCTTCTTATATCCTGCACAATGTCCAGGTCTGTTGTAAGACCTTTTGCAACCTCAACTACAGCTCAACCCCATTTCTCAAGCAATTCCAAGGTAAAAGTCTTACTACTATCTACATCTTTGTCAATGAAGGAGATAGCTTGCAACTAAATTCCTTGCTTAGGAATAATCAGTTTCTGTAGGCTCCAAAGGAATTTTCACTGATTGTGTTCCCAATCTCATTTTGAGACTGGTCACACTGCTTCTGTTCTCAATTGCAAAAATCAGGTTATATCAAAAAACATCAAAATAAACCCCAAGAGACAAACACACACACAGTTCAAAGATGACAGGAGGGTTTCAGACATGCAGAGTCACTAAACTGGCACTTGCAATGTTTTCATAGGTGAAGCTCAATCACCAGTTTCCAGGACTGCTGATCAATACTTTTCCAATGCACAACATTCATTAGAGAAAATGCACATAATGGATTATGACTGGGCACAGGACAGCATCGTGATTTTATAATGAAAACAGAACCCAAAGTAGCAATTATCAAGAGGCCTCATTTGGAAAAAAAAAATAATTACGATATTGGAATAATTGCCTATATTTGGAACAAGGCTTACTTGGTATTTCTATGATAAAAGCTATTCTAAAATTATAGTGCTGGTATTCAAACAGCAATTCTATAATACCAGCCCTTACATAACAAACAGAAAAGGAGTTATCTAACAGAAGCCCTATTAGTACAAAATTATTTGAGTAATAGGGCCTCTTGCAATGTATAAAATAGATCAATGTTATGTAATTACAAAATGCTGCCAATCTTGGTCTCTGATTATTAAGAAGAAACCTCAGTAATGTCTGCTCATCTCTAAGACTACATAAAATGCTCCTCTTCACTCCAAGTGATTGAGTTTTCTAGACAATTGGGAATTCATCCTTTGTATTCAGATAAAAATAAACTACAAAAGAAACTTCAGGAGTGTTAAATGCATTTACACACAAAGCTGTGAAACCTGGGGAGCCACCTGCTAGACAGATTGGGTGAATCTGGAAAATGCTTTGAGGTACAGGCCCATCGCTTGTTAAAACAGGGATGCAAAATAAAGGATAAACAAAAGAGTCTCACCTGTGAGATTTATAGGGAAAATGAAATAATTTGCTTTCTGGATGAAAAACTATGCAGGAAAAAAAAAATTCAACCTCAAACACATGACAGAGAGAGAGCCAGCCAGGAGACATCTGTCTGCATGCAAATGTGCTGGGGCTGAGCAAGGAGAAGCCTCAGACTGCTGCTACACAGAGTCTCAGCAAGCACAATATTCATGCCTGCAAGCCTCTGCCCAGGTTCAAAGCTCCCCTTTGAAGTACTGAGCACTAATTGGGAAGAAATGGAAACTCTGTCTTCCAAGAAATGCTGAGCTGCTTTAAATTTCAGGTATTAAACACTGCCTGATGCAGTGTGGTTTGCTCTCTGATCCACAGTAATGCAGGATCCCTGATGCAAGTGAATGAGCTGGGACAGGAAAGCTCCTGGGGCTGTCTGGTGGCAAAGCCACCATGTCCTGAACCAGTGTGTCCAGAGGCAAAGCCACCACCTCCTGACCCAGTGTGTCCAGAGACAAAGCCACCACGTCCTGAACCAGTGTGTCCAGAGGCAAAGCCACCACGTCCTGACCCAGCGTGTCCAGAGACAAAGCCACCACGTCCTGACCCAGTGTGTCCAGAGACAAAGCCACCATGTCCTGCCAGAGGCAAAGCCACCATCTCCTGAACCAGTGAGTCCAGAGGAAAAGCCACCACTTCTGAATCCAGGTGTCCAGAGGCAAAGCCACCACCTCCTGACCCAGTGTGTCCAGAGACAAAGCCACCACCTCCTGACCCAGGGTGTCCAGAGGAAAAGCCACCACCTCCTGAATCAGTGAGTCCAGAGGCAAAGCCACCACTTCTGAATCCAGGTGTCCAGAGGCAAAGCCACCACCTCTTGAACCAGTGTGTCCAGAGACAACGCCACCACCTCCTGAACCAGTGTGTCCAGAGGAAAAGTCACCATGTCCTGAACCCATGTGTCCAGAGGCAAAACCACCACGTCCTGACCCAGTGTGTCCAGAGGCAAAGCCACCATGTCCTGCCAGAGGCAAAGCCACCACCTCCTGACCCAGTGTGCTCAAAAGCAAAGCCACCACCTCCTGAATCCATGTGTCCAGAGGCAAAGCCACCACCTCCTGAATTAGTCAATCCAGAGGAAAAGCCACCACCTCCTTAACCCACGTGTCCAGAGACAAAGCCACCACCTCCTGACAGCCAGTTTGGAGACAGAGCAGGGCTCAGCACATCCCCTTTGTTCATTTATGCCTCTGCTCCAGAGTTTGTACCACAAGCTGCGGATGGAAAAGATTAAATAGGATTATTTATTATTTTTATGATTAGTAAGTAAGTAAGAGGGACAGGATGAAGCAAAGGCCTCAGGTGACACCTGAGCTATCCACATGCTGAGGGCATCACAGCTGCAAGACCAAAGAGAGACAGAAGGGAAGTTTCCCCCTGCCAGTGCCCTGCTAAACCAAACCTAAAAAATCCCCAGAGGAGCATTTGCGTGATCTCACCTACAAATGTACCTCCAAACCAGGAACTGCTCACAGTTTGCCAGCAATGAAGAAAGGCAGCTCTAGAACTGAGAAGCAGAATATATGCCATGCAATTTTGACTGTATCTTCCTGATAGATCTGTGACAAGTGATAAAGACCAACCAGCCTCCTGTCACCAGGCTGACATTTGTCACATGGACAAAGACACCTTGTCTGTACATTTTTATATACATAAAATACCTACACCATGAAATTTTCACCATGAAATTTTCCATGGTTTGAGCCTGGAAGGAGACAGAGGCCATGTGAAGAGTGAGGGAACACAAAAGTCATCATTCTTCCAAATCCAGATGTTTCAGATCTTCATCACAGGGGAGACAGAGAAGCAAAAAAAACAACACCAAAAGTAGGATTCTGCTGAGCTACTGTCACCAAGGCAGCTTCAGATAAAACCCACTGTTCTGCAGTCAAGAACAAATCATAGGTGAAAAATATGACCTGAAAATGCAGCAGGTACACAAGCAAACAGTTTCTCAGAAAGTTCAGTGAGCTGAACTGGCAGCCTGAATTACAGGGGGTGGGGAGCTGGATCCTGCTCAGTGCATTCACACTGCTCACACAGAGCTGTGCATCTGCTACCACAGCCCAAAGGGGGAAAAAGCAAGAAAGGAAGGGCAGGGACCCACATCATCCCCTTCCTCCTTCTATGGGATCCAACTTCTCCTCTCTTGGATGTCACCCTGACTGCCAACAGCAGTTATTCACTTATTCCTGAATAAGACATCTGTTCTTCTTTTGGATTATTTCACTGACAAATATTGCACAAGGCTGTTATCAGCCTGAATCCATAATTACCCCTGTGGTCAGATCTGTTTTTGCATTTACACAAAAGCAGGTATCTTCCTAAAAAGATAGACCAGACTTATCAAGCAGACTGATAGCAAAAACAAATATATGCTGAACAAAGTTTTATTGTTCTGTGTTTTCTGTCAAGATCACACCAGCCTGTTCTGGTCTCTGTACCAATACTGGCAGCAGCCACTCACCACAGAACCTTTACACTGACCTCTTCACCCAACAATAAAAAACCCTCAAACCCCCAAACAAGCCACCATAAAAAGAAAAAACCCCTTCTCTTGTGTGAATTTGAAGATGACATTTTGAACACAAAGCTGAACTGCATGTGCATAAATGTGCATTTTTGCTCGTGGTGAAATCTTTATAAATTACAACCAGAATTCTTTACAAATGCAGTAAATTAAAAAAAAAAATAAACTTCTAAGTGGGAAGGCTGCACATTGTGTAAATTCAGGCTTTTGTTGGCCATTCAGCTGGGAAACTAAACAGCAGCTACTTTGTAAACATCCCATCTGTCTTTAAAATCCACGTCAAAGAAAAACCTGAAAAGAAACATCTACAGCTCTCACCTTTTCTTAAGATCTCCCATCTCCTGGGTGGCTTTGGCATTCTATTGCTAAATAGGCCTCTAGCAGCAAATATAGTTAATTTAGGCCATCTGGATTCTGCAGAGCAGGGGACCCTTCTGTGGTAACACACAGAGTCTTTGAAATATGCTGCCAACAAAGATCACAAATCCAGGACTGGTCAGCCCTGTCACAATTCAGTGTCCCTTGTTCAGCTTCTTCTGAACAGTGGCCTTTTAATGCAATGTTTGAGAGAGACATGACCTAAATACCCTTTCACTGAGGGTGCAGGAATCCCAGGAATGATTGGCCCACTAGAAATCCACACTTGCCTTCCACCAGCAATGCTCAGACAGTGACACAGCTTATAGTGCAACTTTGGGAGTTTTCACAGATGCTCTCTTTATCATGGTCTCATGCTAAACTGGCTCTGACAGACCCAGACAAAAGGATATTCAAATATTTTGTCACTATGAGTACTTTTTCAGTTCTACAGGTGCCACAAATACTGACACAAATCTGACCACAGGAGATCTCTCAATGATCACAACCCCAGCCAGGTGGGCAGCTGCCTGAGTGGAAATTTCTGCCTCTCCATACATCCCTCTGTATTCCTTCCACTTCTGTCAGAGACACAAAAAAATACCAAAGCAGAGATTGTTTCCTGCTGGAACAATTATAAAGTCCTGGAAGAAATGCAGAATGTGAAATTACTGGTGTAAAAGTGAGCATCCACTTCTCTTGGAGCTTGCAGCATTTCTGAACAGTTTGACTGCCAAGTCAAAAACTGCTCCCCATCACTTGAAAAATTAGAAGCTAATTAGTAAAGAGAGGTGTTCACTGTACCAAAGCTTCATATTCAAAAGACCCTATGTGCCATACTGGAATTATGGATGTCACCACTGCTAGCTTGGCACTGCTCTTCAAAAGCTCCTCAGTCAGGCTGAGTAGCAGTTTGAGAAGCAGCATTTATGCTCTTATGATTCATATTTATCTGCCAGAATAACCCTCAGCTCATCTGCAATTATGTGCCCAAAAAATCAGATATTCAAGGGTATATTACAAACTGCCTGCAGTTCAATGCAATGTGTTAATGTAGGACACATTTATAGAGAATGAGTCTAGCAAACCAGACTAGCTTCATTTAAAATAAACAAACAAGCAGCCTGGTCTAGTTACCAGAACTAATCTAAAAGAATCACTATTTCCCCAATCAAGACATAAAACAAAAAACTTCATGCTATTTGCTCAGCAATGTATAATTACTTCTTGAATCTGCAGATTTTGTTCACTTTTAAGCCCATTAAACATGAACTACTTTTTATTAGTTCTATTTAAATTCTTTTTACCTTAACTGTAATAAACTAGATTTCTAAATAACTGGAATAATTGAAACTTCACTGCCTTAATCAGAAGTATTTTACTGTCAGTAAGTTCATTACTTCCAGGCAACTGGGAGATTTTTTTCTATGCCTGGTTTGACTGAGTGCTCATAAGCTTCTCCTGCCAGGCACTACTACAGGCTCACTCTAAACTCAAGCTTAAGGTCAGCATGTCCTCAAGGTTTGCTTGTATAACTGCCTCTACAGTAATTACTCATCCCACATCTCTACCAACAAGATATATCTTAAGCTAAACTGTTGGGTTTCAGGTTTTTTGTTTAGATTTGGGCTGGGTTTTGAGGTGTTTTGTATTTTATAAAGCAGATAATTTCAGTAGACATTAGGGACCAGTTAACCCAGGGCACACAGGACAGTAACAAGAGGCATTATTATACCTTCAGCACGGGAAAAGGAACTGCACAAGGTGATGCTGAGGCGTTTTGTTCCCATCTTGCAGCATGGATCCAAAGTATCCAGATGATTTTGAACTGAACAAGTTGAAAGCTCACAAAGCCATGGCAAAGAGCATCCAGAAGTGATCTGCAAAATCCCCCAGGTCCTGCAGTGCCTCAAGGGCCCAGCAGCCCCATCACCAGCTCACACTGCCCTGAGCCTCTTCCCTCTGTCCTTTTCACACATCCCACAGGAGGGGGCTTGTTCAGCTTTTGGAGGGTGTCCCTTATCAGCCCTTTGCAATCACAATTTGGCTGCACAATCTTTAACTCCTCAGTCTCAGGCTGACTCATTCTTGTGCATCACTTATCCCATTAAACTTTGTGGAAGAGGTTTTACAGCGACTTCTGTGAGCCACAGAGAAGTTTGATAAGAGGATCCATGTTTACCCCTGAAAGAACTTTCTACCAAGGTCACTGACACAGAAACCAAGAAGGATAAATAAGAAAAACCTGCAACTGCCTATTCCAACAAGCATTTTGTCTCTTGTGACCAATGAGTAAAGTGTAAACTTATGAGTTTTGTAAGAATGTATAAAAAGCATGCATGCCATAATAAAAACAGTTTGAAGACTTCTGAAAATGGAGTGTGTTGCTTTGTAGTGTCTCCATCTCAACTACAACAAAACTTGAACACCACAACCAAGGAGGAAAGGGAGGCTCTTTCCAAAGGGAGACACAAGTGCAGAGATTGGGCAAATGAAGCCTTGAATCAGAAGTGGCCTTGCTGCAAAGGCACAGAAATATTGTCCTGAAGCACATCTTGTGACAGTATTTGTATTTAAATCTGTGCTTTCTGCTGCTTTGGAAAGTACTGCCAAAGGTCCTGAATGTGTGGCCTTCACAACTTCCACATGTGAAAACAATTGCTCCCACAGCAACTTTGACGTTTTCAAAACAATTATGAAAGAGTAAATGCCATTATGGCTTTTAAGAAAGCACTTTCACTTTGGATCACTTTTTTCTTCTCAAAATGAACATCCCCAGGAGATCAAGTTCGGTCCTTGAGCTCCACCAGCAGATACCCCCAGCTGGAAGTGGATCCTGTGCTGGCCCAGAGCAGTGACCACCCTGGCAGGGCTGAACAGGGCTGGGTTCCGGCCATAAACATATCCATGAACTGGCCTTAAACACGAATTGTTCAGCAAGGCTGGTCTTTCCTTAGAAAAGACGCTCAAAACTTAATGGTGGGCAGTTTTTGAAGAGTAAAAGTGAGTGCCACAGAAAAAAAAACCCCACTGTCATGCTGCCTTCCTCCAGATAAAAGGTGCAACAACTCAGTGCCTATTTATTAAAAACAGATAGGAGAGAACATTACATTACTCTGCCTAAAAACCAGACCACACCAGACTAACAGCAGGGATCACACCTCTGGGAGCAGCTTTTCAGAGCATCACTCTGCCAGTGGAGAGGCCTGTCTTACAGGCTTTGGAACCTCACCACAGCCTCCACACTGGTAAATTAAATATGAAATCAGGGACTGGAACTGGTCTTCCAATATACTTTACATTTCACCTTGCTTGAACTGTAGAAACTCTTGAAACTGTGACTGCCATGACTGCTTTTGTGAGCTACTCTCAGGTCTAGCCTGATGAATCCAAAGATTACTTTGTTTTCCCTCTTTGTGGTCCCAACTAAGTTTTTATAAAAAGTTGACTTTTCCAGAAATTTCTACAAATTATAAACTTGACAAGTCAGAGAGACAAATCCCCCCCAGTAAGACACACAATAAGGACAACAGCAGCAGATCATAGAATCACAGAATCACAGAAAGGTTTGGGCTGGATGTGACCTTGAAGATCATCCAGTTCCAACCCCCCTGCCGTGGGCAGGGACTCATATCTCTATCCCAGCTTGCTCAGAGCCCCATCCAACCTGGCCTTGAACACTTCCAGGGATGGGGCATTCACAACTTCTCTGGGCAACCTGTGCCAGGGCCTCACCAGCCTCACAGGGAAGAATTTCTTCCCAATATCTGACCTAACCCTGCTCCCTCTCAGTTTGAAGCCATTCCCTTTTGTCCTGTCACTCCAGGCCTGTGTAAAGAGTCTCTCTCCATCTTTCTTTCTCTGTCCAGCTCTCTTTAGGCACTGCAGAGCCACAACAAAGTCACCTTCTCTTTTCCAGACTGAACAATCCCAATTCTCTCAACCTTTCCTCACAGTGTTCCAGCCCTCTCACCATCTGGGTGACAATCAAGAAAGTGAAGGCTGAAGGAATTATTCAGAGGGCTACAGCTCTTCTAGCATGGCCAGTCACTTCATTCAGAACATTTAATTTCCAGATTATTCCTTGTTTCAGGTTCTAGTGACCCAAGACAAGACACCCAAACAGGACCACGCAGGTAACAGGCCTGGCACCCTGCAGGTGTATGAGAAACTCAGATTTTCTCCTCTCTGAACAGAAGCACAGCTTGAGAATTCTAGAGTTGTCACAATCCAAAATCTTGCTTCCCCCCAGCATATTTTATCTTCTCAGTAACTCATCAATGGCCTTACACACAAAGAAGAAAAAGCAAAGATTGCAGCCATGTAAGTTGAAAAGTATCCTACAAAACAGCAACCAGATAAAAAAGGGCTTTCTCGTGTTTCTGGGGCATTGCCCCCACACCAGTGTCAACAAGCACAGGCAAAAACATTTTACACAACCAGTTTTGAAAGCAGCTGGTCACCATGACACTGGGACAAGGGTACATTAATAAACCAAATACTGGGTGTCCCTCCACACACCAAAGCTGCAGGCAGTCAGCCAGGTTCAGCTGCAATTGCTAATTTTTGGGGGTAAAATTTTTGACCTAAGGATATTTTGGGCTTGCAGGAAGTGTCTATTTGCCCACCTAATGATCTGGGATCAATGCTTTCACTTCCTTTACAGCAGGAAAATGTACATCTTAAAGGGATGTAGCTTTGCACAGGGTCAGTGCATGCCCTGAACACAGATTGTGGCTGTTCCAGAATGTGCTGCTTTATGAAACACAGCTTTGAGAAATATCTCACAGAAATTACCATTTTTAGGGAGGCTACTCGTCCTACAACAGACCTTGAGAGGTGATAGAACATCAAAGCAATAACTCAAGTCTTTGCAAAACCACCAAGATTAAATTATTTTCTTACCAAAAAAAATCTGAAGGGGGCAGGGTATCAGGGATCATCATTAAAATGTCAACATCTGACAGTAACCACAGGTTTTAAGATTTTGTCCTGAAAAAAAACTGCTCTGCTGCTGTGTCAGCAGGGTCTCAGCAGCTTCCCACTTTCCCTGTCACTGTTTGTAGGACAGACTACAGAAAAAGACAAAAAGTAGGAAGCTTGCTGAGATACTTAACATTTTCATAGCCAGTTATTGGATAAAATTTCAAGATGTTCAGATTAAAGGCAGCCTTGGATGACCCCAGCCAGCATTGATGAGATTTCTATGAACCCCAGCAAGGAGGTCCTTCAAGCACTGTAAGGACATAGTTCCCCTTCTTCTACATTTGAGGAAGGAAGGAGACAGATAAGTATTTCTAGAGTCCCAGGGAGGTTTATTTGTGGTTAAATCTCTGCTGCAATGATCACCAGCAGATACAGCACACAGGAGACAGCAGCAGCAACAAGCTCAAGCGCTGATTTCATTCCTGAACTAAAATTCTCCAAGTGGGAGACATCTGACTCCTCTCCCAGCAGTTCATGCAGCTCCATGAAAAGAACAGGATTTGCACACCCAGTTTATTCCCCCCCAAAAAGCACATTGCTACAGACAAAACACAAATACAGAAACGTGGGGGAAGATTTCTTTCTTACCACCACCACTGGGGACCACTTCTGGCACCTGGCAACGCTCAGAGCAACAGGAGAATCCCCATCTCCTCCCTCCAGGGAAGTACCACTGCTTATGTCTCAAGAGATTTGCTTTCTCATTTGCCTATAAGCAAAAAAGACATTCTCCAGTGAATGAAGGTAAAAAATATTTTGTTTAGAAGCAAAATGCAATGCAAACAAGCAGCTGACAACCCAGGTAATGAATAACCCAAACACTTCTTAGTAAAATTATGAGTCTTTTTCCTTTCTCTGAAGGAAAAAAACCTACTTGATCCTTCTTCACATACATATTACTACACTCAGCTCCACAGGTACCAACTACTATTGCTTTCAGAGGGACTAAACTGGCACATATCTATGAAATGAAAAGCAAGTGTTCTGAATTTTCCACTAATAGTGAAATTGCAGCTTCTATTCAGACAGGAGCAAGGGCTTGCATGCATAAGAAGTAGCCTACTTTTCCTGGCTTTACTAATCAGCATAACAAAAGGTTATTTTATTTCTCTTACCTCCAAACCCTGTCTTGAGAGAAGTTACTGAAAATGAAGCAGAAGCAATTATCTGCTCTGAGAACACACAATTAATCCCTATATTTTATTAAGAGTGTTTTTTATGATCCTCAAGCAATTAAGCTAATCATTATTTAATTTTAGATTACTGAACTGGAGATTTACTTCAGACACAAGCTCACTTTCCACATAATTTAGTCTCTGTAATTAGAGATGTACTTTACCCAGAGGTGGCTTGTTTAAAGCATGTTATCTAATTTCACAAGCCTCACACCATGAAAGTTTCATGCAGAAATCTACAACCCAAACTTCAAAAATGAGAAAAGCCCTGAAGACACTCAGATTTACCAGACTGCAAACCCATTTTTCCTTTTAAAAAAAGGAAAAAAACATTCTCTAAACATGTGCCCGGCAAGTTAATGTATCACAAAAGCCAACACAAAGCATTTCTATAACCCACCACTCCTCTAGCAAGTTGTTAGGACAAAGAGTGCTCCTCTCACATGGATCACTTCATTTATAACTTATTTTAACCAGGATGCAGAGTCTGCAAATATAAATGGTTGATTAGGACACCCAGCAGGTCCCTGCCAGAGGACGTAACCAGTGATGGAACACTCAGACCCTTAAAGAATTCCGTGACAGTGTTAGCAGAGGAACAGCAATAGGGACCAGGTAGGTAGGTTCATAATGTACATACTGACCCTGGACATGATGCCAGTGGAAAACTGCTCCATTCCAACCTACTTCAGATAAAACTGTGCTCTAGAAATCAAACTGTGCCAGGAAACACCAGTTACCCTGGACACTCCTACCCACCCAGCTCAGCTTTTGTTCTGCAGACAGCCAATGCCATCCATCCAGGCTGGGACATTGTCCAAGGCCAGTTTTATGTCAAAACACCTTTCCTGGCTTTTGGAAGGGCATCACCTCCCACCACTGCCACTAAAGAGAAGGAAAACATGACCAGGCAAATATTTGAAAAACACACAGTGCTTTTTGCAACTTTCTGCTTTCTAAATCCTCCAACAGAACCAACACATGCAACTGCTCATTCAATTAAAAGTCAACTATACTTAAATCTCTAAAAATGCAGAAGATGCAGGTTTATTTCAAGATTTTAGTGCCAGTACTTTCACAAACTTGCCACATAGAAGAAAGGCTACAGAACTCATCAACAGCATGTGAGATTTCCGCAAAGACTGACAAAGAAGAATCAGAACATGAAGCTACAAAGAGATCATAAGAAGACATGGTGGTTATTGGGAATGTGTTTAAAATAAATACAAGTAAGTCTCAGCTATCTGGATATTCAACAAACACACTTTTCCATGTGCTATCACATTAAAAGTGTAAACTTGGAGACAGAGGAATTGTGACAGCAGCAGATTCTGCCCAAAAGAGATAGTGCCTGACAGCACAGAAAGAAAAATCTTCTGTGAAAAGGCTTCTTGGAAGTAACTGCTGAAAAGACAAACCCTGACAATCAATCTTCTGGTTCATTTTTAACTGATTAATGGCTTGCATACAAAAAAAGAATAATTATGGCAGCTGGGAAGCAATCTGAACATGAAGTGCATTGAGGTGTTAACACCACAGGCACCATGGCCATGAAGAATGGAGCCACAGGACTGGGATGCAATTGTTCCTCATAAGACAGTAAACACAAACACTAGGAAGGGAAATAAACCACTTCAGGCAAAAAAAGGCTGCTGAAACCAGAACAAACAGGTATCAGCTGGTCAAGAGTAAGTTCAGGCTTGAACCCTTGAGAAGAGCAAATCTCTGGGAGAAGTTTTTGAGAACAATAAACCTACATGCTTAAGGAAGCCCTATTATGACAAATTACCAGCTTTCTTTAGCTCTGACTGGTTTTGTATTTGTTCCACCTAAATATTCATCAAAGGGTCTATGAAAGTATCACCAAAAGCAGGTGGTTCAGCTGCCAGTGCTGGTGGGGAAGGTGATACTGTGAATTACAGAGCTGGGGGGAAGTAAAGTATAAAAACTTACCATAACATTCCTGCATAGCTATACAACAAATACTGTTACATTTAAAATAACAACATTAGCCATTTTGTTTTCATTAAAATCCACACATGCAGCTATGGCAATAAAAAGTGTTCATTAAAAAAGCTCAACAAGTCAGGAGCAGTATCTCATCCTGCTCCCCATTATCCCACAACAAAAGGATCCCTAAAACCAGTGCAACACAAGTTGAGCTGCTCCTTGGAACAAACACATTCTCTGGTCCTGAAGCAATTCTTGAAAACTTCCTCCATGGGCTATCAAAAGGATCCTTGCCTTTTTCACTGCCTGTGTACAGCAACTCTCATGCAGACATTTTGGTTAAACTGATAAAACCGAGGTCAAAGTTCCCAGAATTAAAGAGTGCAACTGGTAAGAGAATAATTTCTGGTTCAAGACTGAAGCACAGCAGTGTTATGCAAGAGAACAGGATCTGAAAGCAAGCTTTGATCTGGCACTGTTTATTGTACTGCTGCTGGCTAAGAGGTACCTGAGCCCCAAAGAATGAGAGAGAAGCTCTTCCCGCTTGAGATCCTCACCTTTCTGACTTGGAAAAAAAAATGTATTGAGAGATACAAAAAACACCATGTACTGGACACTGCAAGCTGAATCAAACTGCTTTTCTGATGTCTTCTAAAGTGGAACAAACAGATTTAGGCAGTACATTGAGGATGAGAGTCACATTTAAGCATACACGCACAAGTATTTTTCCATTTCAAAAGTCCTGCAATTAAATATAAATGTGCATGCACTTAAACACACAGTTTCTTTCTTGCACAGTACCTTGTACTGAATTCAATATAACCTTCAAACCCAAGTTTCCATTAGCTACTTTGTGATACCACAGCTTTGAAAATATTCTCAGTGCTCCAAGGCATACAAGACTCTAAAGTGGCCATTCACAACTTGATCTTCAGCATCATCTCACAAGGAGAACATTTCATTCCCTTTTATTTCCTCCACCCCTTCTTCCCTTATTCTTAAATAATTTATTCAAACTACTGAAAGTATTTTCTGGTCAGCTTTCTTCCTCACTATAGGAAGCATTAATATCTTTAAATCCCTGGTACCCCAGCTTGGTTCCCTGTCTAAAGGTCATCTTCTATATAATAACCTGATATTGATGGACTGATGTCAGGGGGAAAAGGGGGAGAAATGATAATGTATTTTTAATCACAAGCTGAATTTCTCCCTAGATAGAAAAGCTGATTTCATGGCATGCCCCTCTTCAATGTCTTATGGAATCATCCATCACTGACAGAATGACTTCAAGAAATTCCTTCCTGCTACCATCCCACAACTATGACCATCACCTCTCAGCAAGAGAGCCTCTAAAAACAAAACACTGCCTTAAAGTTAACTGGAAATGATTGACTTGAAGGTGCTTTCAGAAAAAGAAGTCTTTCACTCACAGCAGGAAACCCAGAGAGGATGTCAGTAAGTTATGATGGGTGTACAACAAATAATCAGAAGTGGTTTCCCCCCTCATAATCCAAAACTGACCGGTGAACCTTCTTGCCACAGCTGTCAGAGGTGGTGTGAGTAGAGAGAAAAGAGAACTGGAATCCTGAATGACACAGAATTGACAGAGCAAATGCCAGCCACTGTGTTGACTGTAAATTCTTTGGTAAGGAAATCCATTATAAGCCACTACTGACCTGGATGGACCAATAACAGACAAATTTTCTCCTTTCCAAGATGGAAATTAGACTTCTTCAGCAAACAAAGCTATTCACTTTCCATTGCAACCTGCAACAAAACCCTTCCGCTTTGAGCTTCTCTCAAAGACAAGACAAGCAAGAATGAAATGGGTGAATGTATCTGTGACCTCATAATTCCACAAAATTCTGTGTTCAGTCATCAGGAGAACCTGAGCTCCAGCAGCCCATCAGTTCCATCTAACTCTGTCCCTAACCATGTGGAACCAGGGCTCTGATGGATAAACATCCTGGAGCAGGCTCAGCTGTGGCAGCCTAAAACATTACTGCCCTCTCTTGTCCATCCCAGCCTTCTGCCAGGGATCACTGCTCCACAGCACTGAGTGCCACTTTAACCCCCTGATGAAGGTGGTTCTTATCATCATTCATTTTTTACAGGCAAACTGCTCTGTAATTTTCCAGCTGTGAACTGCAGGGGTGAGGCAGCTGCACATGGTCATTTCTGCAGTGGTTGCAACACCTGGAGGAGGTGATGCCTGAGGTCATTGCAGCAGGTTTGATGTAACTCTGGTCCAACTTGGAGAGCCTGAATTATCCTTGGTGAAAGAGGCTGTAATTCTGCTGTTGCTAGAGCCCAGAATCAGGGTAAGACCTGGGCAGGTTAACTCAGTAGAGCACTACAGTGCTGGAAAACTTTCATCTCACTCTAAGCTTCAAATGGGACAGAATTTCAAATACAGGACAGGAAACCATGGCCATGTGAAAATGAAGCTGGAAAACACACAGCTGCCCTAAGCAACCAGGGCAGAACCAAGTGAAGTGTGCCCTGTCCTGGGAAATCTAATCCCAGTTTCAGTCCAGACAGGTTTAGTCCCAAGAGCAAATTCTTACAGCCTTGCAATTTCTTGCAGCCTGGTTAGCTCTGAGGGTTTCCCATGACATATCCCTGATTAAAGGCCTACATGACAAACAGCATAAGAGAGTAAGTGTAAGAGGGGAATTTGAGCAGGCTTAGCCAAGTGTTTGGGAATGCTTGGGGTTTTAGATGGGTTTATTAATGAAATTTAAATAGTGAATAAATCTTGAATGTTGATGCAAGCTCATCCATAAGTGTTGCCTAAATTGACTTCTGGGAAGAAGCAGGCTCTCAGAAAGTACCTAAATTATTTTCTTAAATGACCACTAATTGTAATTTTTTTTCTTGTTACAATATAGAATGTAAGTCTGTCACTTTCAGAGTAATTCCAAGAATTGTTTTTTTCTTTTAAACACTGGAATACTCTTTTACCTAGAATAAGCCCATTATAGAAAATGTTTATAGCAATAGCAGAACACAGAGCTATGTAAAGCACAGCCTTGCATAGAAACAAGGAGAGCTGCTGTAATCAGCATTGAAACACTACTGAGAGAGACCTGAGTGTGGGACACAGACACAGGAGCGATCTGCAGAGTAAGGGATAAGCTTAACTTGCTAATTTCTCCTCCTCTTTCACTTTTTCTTAAATAACAAACAAACAAACAAAAATCTGTTGCGAACATCCTTCCTCTGGCTTCCATCCTTCCTCATCATTTCCTCTGGCTGAGCAGCACATCCTTTTCACTACAGTGGTCTCTGCCACCTTCATTTTGTGCCCTCCCTCAAACCCTGGGGCTGAGGGTCCCTGAACTGCCCCCAGGTGCTGCATCAGCTGTTCTCCTAATGCTGTGATGTTTTCTTTGGTGTGCAATAGATTAATAGGCAGCTTTTAGAGCTGTAGGTCTTTAAGTGGACTTTAGTCATGAAAAAAAAAAATCCTAAACACAATTCTTCATAATTACCCAGTAACAAGAAGCAATTGATCATTAACTTTCACACTCTGATCTTCCACAAGCAGACTTCCCAGTTACACCAAATTAATCATTTCCTTAGGAACTCCCAGGCAAAGGTAACAGGAAGGAGCTGTCTCATGGGATTTGAGAACTGCAGGGAACCTTTGGCAGAAATACCTTTCCTTTACCAGCTTTGAGTCTGCAAGGTCCCAAAATGAAAATCTGTAGGATTAAAACTCTCAGCCACCCTGTCCTTAGCATTCTGCACTAAGGCAAAAGTCTTTTAAAGAAACCTTTAAAATTCTGAACTGCTGCAGGTAAGATCTGAAGAGCCAACAGTGAAACAGGCTGCATTTGATTGCATATCTCATTCCAGGACAAAACAAGGAAAAAACAGTTTGATACACCTCTATCCTGAGAAAAATAATATTATTCTTTGTTATGGGTGAAGTAATTTCATAGTCAATGAGATGATAATTTTGAATGCATCACCTCTTCAGGCTCTCAGAAAAATTGTACATCTGCATACTCATCCTATAGATATTTATACTCATACCAGGGAATAGTGTCTAACAATAAAATAACAATAAAAAATTCAAAATACAATCTTTACTAGAGCTAACAGTGGAGGTGGAGAAGGCCTAGCTCATCTTCTGTACACTGGAGTTTTGAGCCATCTTTTTTCCCCTTGTTCACACAAGGAAAGTTTTTTAATACCATCTAAATAGCATTTTTAATTAACCAGAAATACACATAAATAATAGATTTCCAGAAGCCTGATGAGGCTTGCAATCTAAAATAACAATGTAATTAATTCCTAGGAGGAAGCATTCTCTTTACACTGCCCTTCCTTGGTCAAACACACTGAGAGAGTAAATTTGGTTAAAAGCAGGGAGAGGGAGGGGAAGAAACCAAGTCAAACAGAAGAGCACACAGCTGAGGAGACAAAAATACTTGTGATCAAAGGGTGACACGGCAAGGGTGTTTTATTAATCTTGCAGAGCCCAGGGAGCAGCCCTGCCAAGGGTCTGGCCATGCTCCTCCCCATGGCCACACCACTCCACCTGTGACAGGCACAGAAATCCTCACCAGACCCCTCTGCCTGGCCAGCCAGGGCTGGCACGGGCCACAGCTGACAGAAGCAGGTGCTGGCTATTTTTATGTCTAAACTGCACTTTACATCTGCCCTGCTCTCAAGTTCAAAGGGAGAAGCAGCCACAGCAACCCCACTGTGCTCCCAGCTCAGCCATGGAGGAAGGGTTTGGATGAGCAGGTTGTGGCCCTGGAATGGGCTGCAGGAATGGGCTGCTCCAACCACCACCACAAAGCAGCATCTGTCTGATGCTGCACAAGCTGTGAGATGCCCAAAAAGGCCTGAGCCCTCGTCCCCCCTGCACCACACCACCCACCCCTGGCAGCACCAGGGTGTGGGGGTGAGCCTGGGCTGATCTCAGGGATTGTGGATACTGAAATGTCCGCACAGTTTGTAAATAAAGGAGCCTGGCACTGAATTCATACATTGAAGTAATAATCTAATCTTACACTGATTTACAAGTGTTAACGGATTCACCAGCTCACTCTCACAGTACAGATCACAAAGTTCCCTATTTGGAACAGAATCGAGTGGCCAGGTATGTGCAAGGAATCATATCCACAGCAGTTCATCTGCAAATTGAGAATGACTTGAAAATCCACTTCAAGTCATCCTCCTGCTACAAAATCTCAGCTTCTAGGATTAGAAACCTTGTGGAAGATTATTCATTCCCTCATCTCACAGCTAAAAGGATGCCAGAATTACTATATCCCAGACTGTAGCTGAAGCCATTCAGGGAAAGCAGCTTTCCTATCAAGGGACCATCTTTTCAGTGAGATCCATTACATAGCTCAGGGTTTGACTGGAGTATTTAGTATCCTTTTTTTCCCCCATAAACACAAGAGCTGAGCAGTCTTCTAATCTTTGAGATCATAAATGCCCAGCTTCTACAGCTGCAGTAATTAAACCAACTTCTCATTCCATTACCCACATCAAGTCTCTTCCTCAGCATCTGCTCTATTCCCACACTGCACTCTTCAATCAAACCAAGATAAGCTATTTTCTAAGATCAGCTGACTTGTCTGTCCCTCAAGACATCACCGGAGCCAAAAGGATTCTGAGCAGATATGATGCATCTTGCTAAATATCCAAAAGGTCTCTCGTAAAGGGAAAAAAAAAAAGTACACGTCAATGCAAGTGGTTATTTTTAGCACCTGAGTTGTTCTATATTTATTCCTTTATGTCTTTCTAAAAGAAGCACAACCTCTGATGAAGCATTGCCATAAAATACACCCTCCTGGGAAGTCTGCTTTATGACTCCTGGCTACTGAGCGCTGCAACAAGTACCTCACAGCACCCATTCAGCCACGCAAGATTAAGGGTGCACGCAGAACACAGAACAATGCTTCCTCACGTCCAAAGAAGTGCTTCAAACAACCCAAACCCAAAAACCAAGCCAACCCATCCACACAGAGAGCAAACTCCTCAGTATAATCTGTCATTCTCATTAGATGCCACTCTTCAGACTCAAGCTTAAAACTGCCACTTTTAAGTATTTCTAATTGTCTAACCCCCCCAAAAAAACCCCTCAAGAAACCTTGTGAGTTACCTGTTAAAAACATCACAAACCACAACCCCAAACTCCAGGACACACCACACTTCAACAAACCCTTAAGTTAGCAGGAACAGCAGCAGCTCAGCTCATACAAATACTCACACTATAAAACACTAATTTCTTCCTTATCCTCTTCCTTTATAGCTTTTACCTTCTTGTCCTGAAGACTCCTGGCCCTCTACCTCCAATATATTTACCCCAAGAACCTTGTGCCTCTGATCTTATGCAAATTAGCTGAAGATTTATTTTCAAGGGCAAGATACAGTTAATCAAAGGTGTGGTGTGGCTTATTTGTGTGGGAAGTGATATGTCAAATGAACAGGAAAAGCAGAACTCTGTCAAGGAAACCTCTGCTAGTTGCAGTAAGAAGAAAATAGTTTAAGACAGGGTCTTACATTAGCAAAACCAGGAAGAAAACTTGCATTTTGAAGCTAACAGTATTTTAATTTGCTGCTCTAAAAAGACAGCTGTTATCTAGCCACAGCTATTTTAGATTTTTGCATCATGCTAGATCTCTCAACACACCCATTGAAACAGCAGGACTTGGGATGGGGTAAAGACAATACATACCTCTGTGTGTTAACTTGAAATCTCTCTCTTCTCTGCCCTTGAAGAACTCTGTTTTCCTTCCAGGTACCCTCCTACCTATAAGACAGACATGTCCCATCACTCAGCTGTGCCCTTTAAGTATTTTACCAACTGGCATTACCTGCACATGGACAGCTCTCTGACCCCAGGGTAACCACAGATGGTTGAGGGGCTCCATAGTATGAAAACATGCTCAGCACACTCACTGATATCAGATAAATAGGTTTGGTCACTGGCAAGTTATTGCTACCTTCATGCAGGGCAAATCACCCAAGTTACAGATTTTCCACAAGGTAAAAGTGGGGATCTTCAAAAAATAATACACTTTGGAAGTTAAAAACATACATGCCCTAATTACCTCAATCTCAGACTGACCTTTGTATATTTGTCTACAAAGACCTTGCACTAAGTAACTGTTGCACTATGGAAGCCAGAATGACTCCAGGTTAATTTAAAAACAAGCTGTTCTGAAAGCTTCTAACTGAACAAACCCACCTAACTCTGTCTTGTTGTGAAATATTTTCCCTACTGATTAAAATGTTTCCCATGCAGCTGTGATTTCATTTTAGTCTTCTGCAGAAAACTGAAGCCAAGAAAATATCTAGTTTGAATTCAAGGATCCTCTTGTCATAGCAACATAAAATTCACCAAAAAAGGCAATTCTCTCACTGTTGCTCCTTCTCTACTAACAAAAAAAAAAGTTTATCACTATAAAGTACCCCAAAACAAGACAACAGAAGCATGCAAAACCTTAGTGAGAAATCAGATGTTTTTTATCCTCTCTGATTATTAAAAGAAAAACCCAACAAAACACATGCACTAAACAAAATGAAGTTAGTTTTGCTTAAAGAAAGTTCATCTGTGGCAGAAGGAGCACATCTGATTTATTCTTAGTTACTAGATTAAAAGCTATTTAGTTCACATGAAAATTCAGAGGCAGTTTGTCTATCTTTTGTGAATTAGATAATCCCTTTTTCAAAATGGATTAAATTCCAGAATAAGCATGTCAAGAGAAGTTTGTTCAGAAAGCTGCACTGTGAATGAAATGGAGTTTGCCTCTTGGCAATCTTCACTTTTCCTCTATTACTTAATGCCCAAACTTGGCTGTTCTATAGATTTTTATAGTATTTGGGTGTCAAACTGACCACATACAGCCTGTGCACTGAAAAGCCAACACGCAGCCAGGTAGAAGCCATTTGTAATTACAGTTCACACATCCTTCTCATCTCCCTGATGTGCTCCTCTGAGCAGACACCCTCCACATCTGAGCTGGTTCCTCAACACAGGCCACAAACACAAACCCCCCAGAACACAAAAAACAGAGGGGATCACTCCCTGGGCCAGCCATGAGCACACAAGGGATAAAAATAATTTCTTTCAGAGGAATTAAAACTGCAACATGACCTCTGGCACCTGCCCCTGCTATGAGAAGGTGGAAAAAGCAACAGGGGAAGTCCAGCAAGAACACATCCAACTCCCAGACACAGCCAGCATCAAAGGCAGTAGTTAAACAGAGGGCTAAGTAGCTGCCTTTGCACTTTTATATTTGATATTAACCACCATTTCTG
Organism: Camarhynchus parvulus; assembly: GCF_901933205.1. Taxonomy (NCBI): domain Eukaryota; kingdom Metazoa; phylum Chordata; class Aves; order Passeriformes; family Thraupidae; genus Camarhynchus; species Camarhynchus parvulus. Next base: position 5,949,261 of record NC_044571.1, on the reverse strand, counting down.
CAGCTCTCAATCCTTTGTGATCTGCTTTGCCTTCTGCTGAGGCCCCTCCAGCCTCTTGTGCCACTGTTCTTTCCTCAATATTTGCCCTGCCTTCTGTCATCTTCCTCATCACTGCTGAACACCATCACTATTTTCAGCTTTATTTTGTACCATTCTGCTTCAAAATGTCCTTTCCCAAGACAAAGCTGAGCACAGAAGCATGGTCTGTTGGTTTAAACTGCCTTCCAAATAAGCCTGGCCTAAATCCCCCATAGGCACACTTGGGATATGGGACACCTGGGTGGTTTGTTATATAATATATATATAACAGGATAACCATTATATATATATATAAAAATAATGGTTATCCTGTTATATATATAATATGATATATATTATATTATATTATAGTATAGTATATTATATTAATATATTCCATATATCATATATATCATATATATATCATATATATATTATATATATATATATATAACACATATATTATGGTTATCCTAGTCCTAAAAACTCTAGGCACCACTGCCTTCCCTCAGCAACTCCTTCCCTTGAGATGGCAACACTGAAGGAGGTTTTGCTAAATTTGCCTTCCTTTCCCCAGCCCAGCAAAGCAGAGACACCACTCCAAGTGCAGTGCCTCAATCCCCTGAAGTTCCTCAAGAATGGGGACAGGAGGCACAAACCTGGAAATTGGGAAGGTCCAAAGGGCTGGAAGCCCAGCAAAAATGCTGTATAGGATAATCAAAATGGACAAAAGGTGGGTGTGCACACACATGTGCACGCACAGGCATGAAAATGTGAGGAGGGCAGGTTAAGTAGATTCAGGATCCATCTCTTGCTTTTTATGCATCACTGCTCACACACCAAGTCATGGCACAAAGTTTTGTTCCCCTGTTCCACTATGTCCATTCCAAGACACTGATCACAATGGTTTTCCTTTGTGACGACTGTCTTAGATGGAGACCCACGCTGGGGATTCCAACTTTTTGGAGCAGATGTGTGAGACTGAAATTACCTCCTCAGTGTCCACAGCAGCCACCTGTGGCTCCCAGGGCCCTGCAGATATTTGCATCCAGCCTTTTGTGCAGGCAGAACCAGGCAGAAGGTGCCATCTGCATTGGGCAAGACATGAGGTCCTGGCCTGGAAATACCTTTCCATGGGCTGGAAATACCTTTCCATGGGCTGGAAATACCTTTCCATGGGCTGCAGTCAGCAGGACTAGCAATGAACTGTCCCCACTGTTCATGTGACAGTGGTCCTGGTCAAGGCCCCAGGCTGGAATTAGTACTGCTCACCCTGCCTGGGGATCCATAGAAGGCAGAGGCCCAGGTTACCTTGTTGAAAACTCCCACTACATGGTGATAAAAGGTCTGGAAGACGTCTATGGAAACCCTGACCATAACTACACCTACCCCACATCAGCTTACAGCTTCTGGACTGAGGTTCATGAGTCTTTACAGGCAGCAGTCGCTCTCTTGAGCAAGGCCTGAGCAGCTAAAATTCCATTCAAGGACACCACGGGGTGGAAGAAGGCTTTGACTGTGCCTCTTCTCACAGCAAAACTCTGTGCCTGCTCCTTATTTCACACATTGAGAAGAATGGCATCCAGCTGGATCAAGCTTTGTCACTGGGCAAGAAAAAAAGCAGCTGCAAAACTTGAGAGAAAGCTCCTTTTCTGTCTTCCCCAAACAACAGGATGTGCAAAAAGGTGACACCCTGGTCTTTTGGGTGAGCTTCTGGAGAGCTGATGGTGAAAAACACTCACCCAGCCCCTGACACCACCCTAATCTCAATAATCAAGTGAGAATTAGGGCAGCAGGTTCCATAGGTCACTCAAGGGAGCAGGAAGAGAAATAAAGTTTGTTCCCACAAGAGGCTTACACAGCACTGTCAGGGAAATCACACTCTAGCTTCATGCCTGTGAAACAGGGAAGAGAATAATTTGACACTTCCTGGAGCCACAGGCCAAGGAACAGAGATCCAGGGGACAGGTTTCCTCCAGAGAGCTCTGCAGCACATGCACAGGAAGGATGGTCATGTCGAGGGAGTAGGATAACTCACATGTAAAGAACAGGAAGAAGATAAAGCAAGTAAAACTGGAATCTGCTCTCCTGGCCTGCTCATACTGCACACTGCCCATGGGATCAAAGCAGACACAGCCACTCAGCTCCCCTAGCAAAGGGATCCTCTCCTGTGTGGAGCAAAAAACCACAGAGAACAGCTCCAAAATCCCAGCCAAAGCCCAGCATTGGCACTGAGGGGAGGAGAGGACTTTGCTAAAAAGCATTATGAGAATTACATGCCATACTGCAGTACAGTTCTGTTGCTTGGGGGTTCTCGGTTTGGCTGTTGATATTTGCTGCCCCGAGATGCGCAGGATGTCTCTGCTTCAGCCCGCACAACTGAAGAACGAGTCTGGACTCTTCACTTTTCGGTCTTGAGGTTGTTTATTAATTCTTATCTATCTAATTCCTGCCCAGCCGAGGTCTGCTCAGCAGGGCAGCCACAGGCACTCTGACCACCCTTGGGGTGATGTTGTCCTTTTATACTACAAACTGTGTATAACATATTTACTTTTAATTCCCAATACCTATCACCCATGTTAGACAGTGCACTTCTACTCTAAACCAATCCCAAAGTGCCAACATCACAACAGAAAATGGAGAACAAGGTGAAGAAAGAAGAAAGACTAGACACGCCCTGATTCCTCCATCTTGTCCCCATAACCCCCATACCAAAAATCCTAAAATCTACATTTTCGCCCTGTGCATATTTTATTATTACACCATTCAAACCTGTGTGACTTTCACGTCCTCATACAAAGCTGGTAACTTGTTCCAAGGGTCAAAATCAAATCCCCAGGTGTTCTGGGCAGCATGCCAGGGTCTCCAAGCCCCTGACGGGGTTCTCGGCAGCTCTGGACATCCAAAGGGATGTGCTGAGTTCTGACAGGGGGTTTGCTTGTCTTTATAAACATTTGCTTCAGATGGACAGGTAAATTTTTCATTTTTTTTTTTCAATCTTCCTTACAATATGTACCTTCCTCACTGTGGTTATAATCCCCACAGCTACTAGAAAAAACAGGGATTAGCATGTCTGTTTGAACTACTGATAAAGACAGAAAAGCACACCACACAGTCCTTTGATTTCCAGTTTGGGCAATATCCTGAGTCTGCACATTTCACAGGGGTGTGTTTTCCCCCCTTCCTCCTCCAAGCACGACATTCAAACACCCAGAGGTTATCACAGCCAGATATTAACCAGCCTCTCAGGATATGAATGCCAGGGGCTCAGGGCACATTGCTGCAGGAGCCAGTTTCTTCTTCAGTGGACTCTGAGCTGATTCACAGGGCACATGAGGAGCTGAAGGCAAGGGCAGGACCTCACTTTGGCACGCACCTTGCCAGGCAGTGCAGCCACTGCTACTCAAAGTTCTGCTCTTAAACTTGACCAGTGCTGCTACAAGAAAAGCCAGAAGGCCAAATTTGGTTAAAAACAAGTCAGGGGATGTGACGGTGGTCACAGGGGTCATAGGATGAGGGAAGAGACAAGGATCTGACTTCATGTTACAGAAGGCTTGATTTATTTTTTCATTATATATATTACATTAAAACTATAATAAAAAGAATGGAAGAAAAGGTTTCATCTCAGAAGGCTAGCTAAGCTAAGAATAGAAAAAAAAAAGAATGATAACAAAGGCAGCTGCCTCAGACTCTCTGTCCGAGTCAGTTGGGCTGTGATTGGCCATTAATTACAAACAAGCACATGAGACCAATCACAGATGCACCTGCTGCATTCCACAGCAGCAGATAACCATTGTTTCCATTTTGTTCCTGAAGTCTCTCAGCTTCTCAGGAGGAAAAAATCTTAAGGAAATATTTTTAATGAAAAGATGTTTGCGACAAGGGGGTAACCTAATAAAGTCTAAGCAGGGTGGATGACAAAGGGCCAAGTCCTTACAATATTTTTTTTTTTACAGAATTGTCTTCTTGTGTCCCAGAGCACTGCAGCAAGTAACACCACCAAGGGCTTCATTGAACCACTGCTTAACAAACATTTCCCTTCCACAGCTTGCCGTGAAGCATCCCCACCTCCCACTGCTTCAGACATGCTCTGAAGATGTCTCCTACCCTGACCCTCCCTGTCTCCACTATTCTGGAGGAGTACCCAGAACCTACAGAAAGGAGATATCAAAGGAGAGAGGGAAGGTTTCCTTACATCCAGGCTCATCCTGACCTGAGCAATGTGAGGAGCAATATTTTATCTCAGGTGTGTGTGGGAAATCCCAAATCTTTATGAATATATTAGAGACTGAAAGAATTTTTCAATAATTTCTTGTTCTGTTTCTTTGCTTTCTGTGCTCCTGCTCTATATTTAATAGATGCTGGCCTATTCTCCAGCCAGAAGCACTGAGCCACTGAAATCTGAGAGAAAGCAGATCTCTCATGCACGCACATTATCAGCACCTAGATGTAAATCCTCAGTGTTGGCTCCCCAGTTAGAGAAGAACCAGCTGCAGAACAAAAGGAATAGATCTCTTTATCATGCAGTTCATTTCTCTTACAGGGGTTGGACAACAGAGAACAGCCAAACTGGGGGGAGAGGGATGAAAAGAATAAAAAAGGTCAGTGTAGGGAACAGACTAAGCAGATCTGCCGCTGCCTGCAAGGGGGACAGAAACAGTTCTATTTCCAAATGGGATAACAGGAACCTCAGAAACACACAGGATAAATCCTCACCAGAGCTGTACACTCATACCTAGTGCCATCCATTCCTGTTCATGTCTGGACAATACTCTGAAGCCTGGGGAAAGGACTAATTTGAGCACAGCTCTTCACTGGGCTGATGAATCAGCTCTCCAGTGTGCATTCTCCTTAGGGAGAAAAGGCAGAATTGGCAGAGGACAGCACTGCAGAAGACAGCAATACAAGGAAACAGCTGCTGAATTGGATGCAGAAGCAGCCCATCATGTGGGGAACATTTTGGTGCAGTGTTCTTGGCCAAAATCCTCATCCCCAGCCGAGCACATCCTCCAGCATGAAAGGAACAAGCACATTCCCTTAGGAAATTCACAGGCGTTCCAACTCCAAAGTGCTGGCACAGCAAAACCCAGGGCTCTTGGTATGGCACATGCAAGTAATAACAAGACAGAAAATATTCTGTAACACATGGCAAATATCAAGGGAAACACATATCCATGATTCTAGCCTTGAAAGGACTGCAGTTGTGTGCACCCAAACGTGATGAGCTTGTCACATGCCCACACCTGTATTTCATGAAACCTGTACAAGTTTGAGGATAGTTTTTACAGCACCTTGAGGTCCACTGGCCTTAAGTCTGTACTGTAACTTCACTCATTAATCTTTCATAAGGTTAAATGCAAAATGAGCTTCAGGTCTTTTCTATAAAATTATTTTATAAAATCCTTAAAAATCCTCAGAATAAAACAAGAGTACAAAGCACCAGGTAGGTCCTCTATACCCTATACATGCTCACTTCCATAGGCAAAAACCTCTCCAGGAGAGGCTTCTACAGCTCAGGGATGCAGAATCAGTTCAATTTCCTCCTCTCCATGTGAAGGCAAAAACCATCCCTGGAAGTGTTCAAGGCCAGGTTGGATGGGGCCCTGAGGAGCTTGGTCTAGTGGAAGGTGTCCTTGCTCATGGTAGGGGTGTAGGAATGAGGTGATCTTCAAGGTTCCCTTCCAGTCCCTCCCATTCCAAGATGTTATTGATGATTCTATGAAGCACATAACAGAAAATTACAACTGCAAATGTACATGTGCTCCAAGGGATCTTCACACAACTCAATCTGTTCCACGAAGCAATTTTTATACTTTGAGGAACAGAAGTGGGTTTATATTCCTGTGCCAGACTGACTGGTCCTCTCCTTTTTCTTGGAAGCAAAAAAAAAACCCTTCTCTCGATTCTGTCAGCACAGAGATAAGGATCTAGCTTCAGACAACTGCAAGTAACTCGACCTTTTAATTTTTCCTAATGCTTCACATGTGTCCCATCAGAAGCAGACTAACGTTTTCCTTATTTGTTCTTTTCCTGCACAGAAGAAAAGAGCTTTCAGTCTCTGTGAAAGACGATGCCTTGGGCACTCCCCATGGGCCTCTTATTGTTCACTGTGACTTATTTCTCCTGCTGGAAACTGGAGACTCATTCACCAGATTTCTCTGGTGACAGGTATAATAAGAGACAAGCAGATAACTTCTGTTGCATCTCTGGACACCTGCTCTGAAAGGGTTTTCTGTTCCTGCACACTGTTATTTGAACACGTATTTGACCTTTCCAAGGCAAGCTCCAGTTTTCCACAGAAAAGCCTTGGTCTGACTGTCAAACTGAAGGGTGGTAAAGAAACCACTTGTTCTCCTCGAATATCTTCCAGCACTACCTTGGTGAAAAAAGAGAAACCAACAGCCTCAAGGACTTATTTCCAGTCCTGCAAAACACAGGGCTTAAGGCAAACAGGGCCTTACTGTTGTAGTACAAATACAACTGTGACACTGCCTATCAGGACTGCAAAAATACAGAGCCCAGTGAAGGAGTCACGCTGGTTTTTTCATGAGTTTTTTTCCATGTGACCAAAAGGTCTACTTTCCCCCACAAAAGCCTTGACAAGAACCCGGAAAAGCAAAGCAGCAGATTTTTTTTTAAATTCTAAATGCTGAGCCACTGAAAACTCAGGGAGGGCTCTGCATACACAGCAAATTCCTGAGCCTGGTGAGACTCAGGACTTGAGATTGCTTCCTCCAAAGTCAGCCTGAAGAGTAGAACCATACTGGCAGGCTTCTAGTATTCACTCAATAGTTCTCAAACCAGTCAGTAACTCTACCCAAAAGGCATAAAAATTAGGTCCTGAAGAAATGGTGAAGAGGAAAACATGCACATGAGATTTTGGGGCAGTTCTTAAGCAAGGGAAGAAGAGCAGATAAAGAAAACTCCATCAGAGAGGCAGGAGAAGCAATGGGAGTGAACAAAGATGCTGGATGAAACTAAAACACAAAGAGGTCACAAGCCACATACCTCAGCAAAGACCAGCATCCCCTGGAACAAATTCCCAAGGGCCAGGACAGTCTTTGTAACCAAAATTTTTTTTAATCAAGTTTGGAAGCTTTCCTTGGAGAGAAATTGCAGTTTGCACACAGATTTATGAGACATGGGTTCATACCTGGGATAATTCCTACACCCTCTAATTTTGGCTTGGGACTTGAGAAGCCAAGGGGTGGCTCTGCAAAGGGATGAGGGGATGAAAAAGGGGAAGGAAAAGAAAGGGAAAGTACAGAAAAAGATACAGAAGGAAACAAAGAAACCATACTGATCATTAGGAAGAATGAGTTAAAGTAGCCTAAAAAGATAAGTATGTATGTAGAAAGTGGATTTCTTTTAGTAGAAGATGTGTGGGAGAAAATAAATGGAAAAAGAGAAAACAATTCTGTGCAGGAAACAGTTCTGGGGCTGGAGCAGGGCAAGCAGGGACCATGAAGGGAAAAAATGACAACTTTATTTGCTTTTTCTCTCAGATCACTGAGTATTTCAAGAATGACTTTTCCAAGCACAGAATTTCCTGTACCAGAGACAGGGAGCCTGGGTCCAGCTGGCCATGCAACTCAGTGACCAGCATTGAGCTGAGCTGTCAGTACACAATGCCACATGGCAAAAAGCCAGAAAAATGCTACATATTCACCCTGACTCTTCTGGGTGACAAATCCCCTGTTCCAAGCAAAATGTGGGAGCAGATGCTCTTTTAAACTCATTTTATTCCTCTCCATGTTGCCCTGATCAATACAGCTGTTGTTCATTTACTTTTTTTAAGCTCCATGACAAGGGAAAGCAGCGAAACTTTACCTGGACACCAGCTCTGGGGGGATCAGGTGTGTGCAGGCATTGTGATCTATGCAGAGGGAAAGGGGACACCAGGAACAGGGACACAAAAGCAAGGGACTGCCCAGCCACGCTCTTTCTACTGCCTTCTTTAAGCAACAGCTACAGGATCCAGTAACAACAACCAAATTAAAAGGGTTTGCCACATAATGGTGTAAGTGCAGGTCTTTATAGTCAACAGTAGCTCAGGTGGAAAACTGTGCAGGACAGATCAAAACATCCTGACTGATTCATTAGGCACAGAGGCTTCAAAGCAGGCTGGTTTGTCTCGTTTACAGCTCTATCAATGAAACCAATCAGCCTCCCTGAACACAGCAAGAAAGTTTATTTAGGGCAGCACAGCAGGCTCCTCTCGCCTCTGCCAGGCACGGGTGGCAACTTCCAAGGGGTGCTGGACAGAGGGATCAATTCCCCCACCAAGATCCAAGTCTACTTCTATCTTTGCTCTAAAAATCACATCCAGCAAAACACACAAGAGAAACTTGCAAGTGGATAAACGCTGCATAAAAGCTTACAGCAGCTGAGCCCTGTCTTAGGCAGAAAATGCACACAGCATCATATGCGCACAGAAAGCCATGGGCAAAAACCAACTTAGGGAAAATAAGTCTGCTGAAAGTCTTAGGGAAGTCAAACCAGGCAGCTTTACTACATTTTCTTTTGCTTCCACCTACATGTTTCATCCACTGAGAAAAAAAAAAACAAACCAAACAAACAAAAAAACCCCACAAAAACAAAACAAACCAAACAAACAAAACCCCCAAAAAACCAAACAAAAAAAAAAAAAAACCACCACACACACACAAAAACAAACCAAGAGACAAAACCCCCTGTAATAAGCAGAGATATAAAACAAAATCATGTTTTGCCTCCCATCAGTCCTACAGAGTCTCTTTGCAGCTGGTGCAATACTGCCCTGGATCAGCTCAGAGAGCCTCACACTGCACAGGGTGGTGCCAAGCAGTGTTCACTCTGGAGGTGTCAGAAGAAGCAGAAAAAGCTCTGCTTATGTACAGATAGACTTGAATTACTCCAGAATGACTCAAGGAGAAGGGAATAATTATTCCTGAGCACTAGAGACAGCTGGCAATTTACTCACACCACATGCAGAAAGACTTCTGAGCATTCAGCAGCACAGCCAAAGAGATTTATTCCTTCTTGCCTGTGCCTCTCCCCCTGTGCTCCACTCTCTTTGCTCCTAGGAGCTCCATTATCTCTGTTAAAGTGTATTCCTTTTTAATCTACCTACTGCTTTCCAGATTCATTTCACAGCACGGACTTTAAAGTTTTAAAATCAAAGGGAAAAAAAAAAGAAATCACAACATTTGACCATAGGAAACTAACACTACCCAAATAACCAAGTTGGCTTTTTTTCCCCTTTCTCTGTATAAACTTTCTAAACACAAAGAAAGGCAATGAAAAAAAAAAAAAGATAAATGAACAGTCAAATCCCCAAAAATCAGATTTCGCCTTGTCATTCAAATTTGACAGATCTGGGTCCTGCAGTAAGACTGACTGCCTTCAAGCTCCACCAAAAACACTCAACTGCATCCACATATCAGTAGCCTCTTTTCACACCTCCTTGTCAGCCTGAGTACAGGGTTAAGCTTTCCCTGATTCTCATTTTTCTGGTGCCACAAGACTCTGAAATGGAACAGTAGAGCCACTTCCTACACAAAGAAATTAAAAAGAAGTGAGGTGCCTCTCTGCATCCATCACATTCATTTATTTCCATACAGGAAGCAAAAGATGTCTCCTTATTATCCTCAGAGGGAACAGAAATACATGAGTAAAGACAACTTTTCCTTAGTGGATGAGAAATTTAAAAAGTAATTGCTGTTTCAGGAATATGGAATCCATAAAGCAGTATTAGTAACTAAAGGTTAAAATATTTACTGGCACATGGAAAATAGAATTCCATGCTGACAGAGCATCCCAAGTATAGCACATTCAGTGATATATACATTAAGACCTCATACACACTCCAGAGGTGACATGTAGGGGAATTGTAGTGACAGGACAAGGAATAACCAGTACAAACTGAAAGAGGAGAAATTTAGGTTAGATAGGAGGCAGAAATTCATTACTATGAGGGTGGTCAGACACTGAAACAGGGGGGCTGTGGATGCCCTGGAAGTGTTCAAAGCCAGGTTGGATGGGGCTTGGAGCAACCTGGCTCCAGGCTCCTGCCCATGGCGGGAGGGTTTGGAACAAGACAATTTTTAAGATCCCTTCCAACCCCTGGACATTCTATGATTCTGCGATTGCAGCTTTTCTTTAACGAGTTCCCAGCTTCACTTTGCCCTCCAGCCCAATCATCACCCTTGAAATATCAAATCCCAAACCACTTCCAGCAAGCTGAGAAACGAGGTTGCCCCATTCTCCCCAGCAAAGAGCTGCTGTGGCAGAGACACACAGGAACCAGCCCTGGCTTACCCACTGCAGGGAAAGCTGCTCCAGGAGAGAGGAACCGCAGGAGGAATTCAGGCACAGCCAGAGGAGCAGCTTGTTGGCCTCACCAACACCTCAGTGCCCCAGAGGGATGGCCAGCTCCACCTTCATGCCCTCTCCTAAATCCAGGGATCTCTCACCAAGGGAGTGCCCCAGAGTATCCCCAGCACCCTGAACACCCTGCTGCCTCCAGATGTGTCCAGCTGCAGGGCAGAGGATGAGGGAGGCACTGCTGGGATGGCTCAGGGAGGAACAGCCAGTGAGTTCTGAGCACATGCAAACCACCCCTCACGTCCTTCACGGGCCCAGCTGCAATCTCATGTTGCTTAAAATATAAATACCCCTTGGAAAAGGCACACAGCCAGGCCAAAGGGCACAGGTAAAGCAAGCACACAGCTGCCCTCTGGACCTCTGACAGGTTTTTTTTTATGGTCACAAGGAGGGGTAATGATTCCTCACGAGTGCATTTTGCCAAGGGCCAGAATTGGCTTTTCAACCCCGCATCCTGCCCCACTGCCCAGCCCTGACCACAGCACTGCAGGCTCAGCTGTCACCTCCTTCCCAAGCTAAATCCACCCCCTGCAAGCTTTACCAACCCTGCTGCCAGTGACTTGTCACACCACAGAGCAGCATTTCATTACAACCCTCAAACATCATTTGAAATATTCAGAAAGCACGAACTACAGTATTACTTACCCATTACAATTCTAGAACACACTGCTGTGAGGCTCTTTTTCAATGTAGCTACTGGCAAACAGGATATATTTCGAGCCATATTCAAAGTAGTGGCTGAATTTTAGACAAAGAAAATTAGGTAAAAATAAGCAGAATGCCTTCTGAAATCAGGCACATTAACCACTACTGCAATGAGCATTTGATGCACTTCAAAGGAAGAAATGTTTACTTTCAGCAGTGCAATAACCTGGATTTTAACTCGTGCCTATCTCTCTAGTGACCATCACTTTAAATGCTGGTCACTAGAGAGATGGACATGAGTTACTGATCTGCAAGGAACATTTCTAGTTACTAATTTCTAGGTTTAAAGTTCTGTTTAGCAATTGATTCTTAAAAACAGCCAACTCTGCTCCTGTCTTTCTCTTGGACATAGAAAAAAACTAAGAGAAAAGGAATATATATGTAAACTGTCCCACCCTGCAACTTCTCCCCTTCCATTCTATGCCTTGCCTCCCAGAAGTGTATTCAAAAATAGAAAATACTTACTCAAAATACAGAACAACTGAATCTATATAGACCTATATAAGAGGAGTCATAACAAAACCAGAGTCTTAGTGACCAAGTAACCTGCAGCACCTTAACATCTGAGAGGTATTCAGACAACAAGAACAACATTACTCAGAGACTCCTTGAACTTTACCCCAGTTTCTCCTACTATCTACACTCATCTTTCTTTCCACAGCTCCGGATGGTTGTCATATTTTTTGTTCTAAGGCAGTTTGCAACAGTTTGCCCCTTTTGTAAGTCCAAATCACTCTTTAGGAATGGTGATAAAATTAAAAATAAAAAAGCAATTTCATTCAGGACACATAGGAATCCTGAAATCAAAAGGACTTAATTATCAGAGTGTTGTCCTCTGGATAACAGAGGATTGGAAAGCACAGAGGTGCAAGTAATTTTTGCTAGGGAATGACTTCTCTCTTCACAGGACAAATATTTTTCTGAAGCTGCTAATCACTGGAGTTGTTTTATTTTGTTTCTTCAGACCATCAGAGCTACCACCACAAAGCTATCACACAGTGTTTAGTTTGGAAGTACTGTGTTAAAAGACAATGGGAAAGTAGAGGGGGGGGAAATCTCACCATACCAATCACTACCCTATTCCTTCTGCCTTGCTCATAGCAAAGGAATCCTATTTCACTGAAATGGGGATAACACTGGGGGCCAGAAACAGGGGAGACAGCAAGCAAGCACTTCATAGGCATTGCTCAGCTGCCTATAAACTGTTTAATGCATAATAAAAAACTTGATCACAATAATGAAAATACTAAGGCTCACAGCACTTGCAGTTCCATAAGTATGTATCCTTTAAGGCAGAGCACTCCTACTGCTATGCACCTGCATTTTTGCAATGTTCCTTTATTATAGATTACTCAGAGACCTTCATTTCAGAGTGGTTTTAGAGTCTTACAGCCATGGAATCACATCTTCAAGACAGCCAAATAATCTCAAACTGAATTCATGCACTGACCTATGGGTGTATTTTGCATATTGGAACTTAAAGCATTTGGCTTTGAATACACACAGGGAGGCAGGGAGATGAAAAGATGGTTGAAGTTTGAGGATAATGCTTCTAGGTTAAAGGGAAGAGAAAAGTTTCTCCTTGAACCTCTAACCAACATTTATGGAAGAGATCTGGGTTTCTAAACATAGCACCAAGAGACGTTTTTAGGTGTTTCCAACACACATCCACAACATCCACACAGGACTGGCAGATGCCACACTAGAACATTGGGAAACCAGTGCCCTTTGAGAGTGGTGGCTCCAGGCCAGGAGAAATACCCTAAAATACCTAAAGGGAGATGCTCAGCTAGAGAAGCTGTGCCACAAGTCTCTACAGCATTGAATTAAAGCAGAGATAACAATTTGAACCAGCCTGGTCCCTCCATCCTGTTCCTTTCCAGACAGTTCATTTGGTGGATGGACACATGATTTCAGTGTGCAGGAAAAAAGCTGCTGTCTCTGTGTAAATATTTTTAATATTTTGCCTGATATCAGTCTGTCTGAATAAACTTTTAAGAACAGTGACCATGAGAGAAAGAGCACATAATAAAAAACCTGAGCTGCACAGGAAGAAAATAGAAGGTAGCAACAGGAAAGGTCTAGGCTTTCACAACACATCAAGGACTTATAACACTATTTCCCTCTAATACTTTGTGAGACATCATGGCAGTTTCTCTTAAAAAAAAAATCAATCAAGCTCCAATATGAAAAAGCATACATTATGAACTCAAATCCCCTCCAGGTTTCAGATATCAGACGTTACAGATATTAACTACCTGATATGCACACTTCGTGCTTTTGGAAAGTGTTTTCTAACCTCACAGAGCCGTCCTGCTCTCCAAGGCCACAATGATTGTTGATGGGAACCACCATGACATGGTGAACAAAGGTGACATCTTGTAGACTCCAAATACTCTGCCTTAATTTACTTGAATGCTTTATATGTTTACTCTGCTCAGTGGCAATAACTTTAAATTTCAAGTTCATGCTAGCAATGAAACAGGTCAAAACAAAATATGTCCATGTCTGATCTACAGAAAAAACACTATGCCAAGAGGAAATGGTTTTGTTCCCCTTTGGGCTTTATTACTTTCCCCAACACATTTCTGTTAGTCAAAAGTACATTTAATACAAACCAGAAATTAGTGTTCTGAAGTCTGAAATGAAACCATGTCAGGAAAGCCAATCACTACCAATGGGAAAGAAATTAGTTTGCACACTCCAATTCTTCTGACTTCTATTGTGAGCAGTGCCCAGCAACCAAAACATGCCCATACAAAATGAATCAGCGCTGACTGAAATTTGATTTTTGACCCGATTACATTCTTCCTCCCAAAATAACCTCTCATTAAAGAACTAAAAAAGCAGCAGTCAAGAACTGGCCAACATAACCAAAATCTTTAGTGGTTAGCACAGCCCCCTCCACATGCAGAAACTCTCACTTCCATCACAGGAACTGCAAAGCTGCCTGTGATAAGTTAACAACTGAACAAGTTTCAAGATAGGATTTCTACATAAATTAGGACTGCATCCAGACCCGAGGCAGAAAACTAGGACTCCCAAAAAAAGGAAGAGATAATGCATCCTAAAAAATGGGCAGCAGCTCTTAAATGGCTGTAAGAGCCTCTTGGCCTCTGACAAAGCAGAACCAAGTGCTCTGGTGGGATACAGGGGGGAAGAAGCAGCAGAAAGAACTCCATGAGTTCCTAGCGTAGAAAATAAAGAATTTGACAAACAGCACATTCAAGATGTGACAGATCCCAAGGAAGCAAGGCCAGGAGAGATGTGCCACAGGAATTTAGGACAAGACAGGCAACAGGAGTCCCAGGAAGCAACAGGTTGAACAGATGATGCTGCACAGGCCCCACAGCATCTCCCTGGCACATTCCTCTCCTCCAACCCAGACCACCCCCTAGACCTGCTGGCTTAGTTCACAGCTGAAAAAACAGCAGTGGCTGCCCAAATGTGGACCTGCTACATTCAGGTTGCCTACAGATGGACTTGGCAGAGAACAGCAGCCCCCACTCCATGGCAACATAAATGTTAAACCCAAGAAAAACCAGGAATAAAGGCCATTTTCACCCCCTTCATGCTCCTGACCTTTCCCCCCACACACAGCTTGTACCAAAAAATGGTCAGAGGTACAGGAAAGAAAACCTGATCTGAATATACTGGAAGGACAAAAATGAAGCCCACGAAGTTGAAGCATTGCAAGGACAATTACTGCATCTGCCATGCTGTGCAGCATTAAACTTACCTGCTTGTTACTGTAATTTGGCAACTGACTCTAAATGCCTAAAAAAGGGCCCTGACAAAACCCACAATAAGTGGGATAAAGCAAGGAAGGAGGAGGAGGTGAACAAGAGAAAATTATACCAAGATAAGTTGGAGATGCACAATTTTACCTGTCTGAGAAGATCCACCCCTCTCTAGAAGACATGCAAGTTAAAATTTCAAGCAAAAAAGCTCAGTGAAGTGGGGGGGAAAAAAACACTTTGTAATCAGGTTGTATCTTCTTGATGCTGTTGGAACTTGTTAAATATTATTGTTATCAGCCAGGCACCCCAGCAGAGAGGACCTGTACCAGTGTAGTGGGGATTTTAATTTCTGTAACAACTATTTGCAGGTTTAGAAGCACACAGCTAATGAGGACTCACTGGCTATCCAGAGCAAACATGTGGAGTGCAGGTAACTGGCTTTCTGCTGCTCATACCTTCTCTCATACGTGTAATTCCACCAGATTTGTGAACTCCAAACACTACATTATCTGCAAAAGAGTATTCCAAGGTGGAGGGTCCATTTACCTCACAAGAACATCCAAAATGCTTCAAGTGGACAGAACCCCATCTAAATGCTGTCCTGGAATTAAGGTAGAAACAGAGCAGGGCTCCCCTCTCAGAAGAGCATCTGGTGTTTTGAAAACCAGCAAATTACAGATTCCCCCAACAGCTACTGAGTTATTAAATGCAGGTTCAGTTTATCTTAGTTCTGACTGCTCTCTGTAGGCCCCATAGCCAGCAACAGGAAAACTGAATTTCCTTGTGGTCAGGAGCCAAGTTGTGCCTCATTTACATTAGAAATACACACATTTTTCATGCTTGATTAAGACACAGCTGATGGGAGCTCAGCACTGCCAAGGTGACATGCTGGTCATTGTGACTGTGTTCTCAGGGGTCTCAGGTTGAGGGAAGAGATGAGGATTTGACTCCGTGTTTCAGAAGGCTTGATTTATTATTTTATGACATATATTACATTAAAATTATACTAAAAGAATAGAAGAAAGAATTTCATCATCTAAGAATAGAATCAGAAGGAATGATAACAAAGGTTTGTGGCTCAGACTCTCTGAGCCAGCTGGGCTGTGATTGGCCATTAATTACAAACAACCACGTGAGACCAATCACACATCCACCTGTTGCATTCCACAGCAGCAGATAACCATTGTTTACATTTTGTTCCTGAGGCCTCTCAGCTTCTCAGGAGGAAAAATCCTAAGGAAAGGATTTTTCACAAAAGATGTCTGCGACAGGTCATTGCTGGGAAGAGAGCTCCAAGGACAAGATGCTCCACTTGCACTTCCTTGCACGGAGCCTCCCAGATCGCCTGTGTTTTACCAACACACAGAGACCATATGTCCTGCCAAATAATTTTAGGCTCACCACACACCAAAGAAATCAATTCAGGAAGCAGGATGGTATTTCTTTTCTGCTCACACAGAGTGACAGACCATCACAGTCCATAAATTTTCTGGTACTTCATCTCAGACGCTTGCTAGCGAAGCGTTCGCTGGTGCACGGAGCCAGGAACTTGACTCAGATTTTAATTCAGCGCTTATGGCTCTGCAAAACTCCTCCAGCACCCACCAGCTTTGTGCAATGGCTGCAATACCAAAAAGGCAAGCAGGACTGTGCTGTAGAGAGTACCAGCACCTGCATTTAAATTCTGCAGGCACTTCCCCAGCCTTTCAGCTTTTGTTCAGTGCCCTCCATGCATTCCTGGTAGTTACAACTCTCCTTTGGCTGGTCATCAGGAATTAACTGTGCCACAGAAACTCACTGAGAGCCCAAAGAGAGCTGAAAAAAAGAGCTGAAAAAACCAGCAAGCTGGAGGCACCATGGTCTTCCTGGTGCACCTGTTTTGAGGCTGATCTCTAAGGTCACCACCTTCAAGGCTTTGCTCCACCTTCTCCACGGATTCCAAGGGAATTGCTTCACCTTCTCAGAGAGGAAGAGAAGAAGCAGCCCCTATCTAAAAGGAGCACTTGACAGCAAAGTAAAAATACCAATATCCTTCCCAGGGTCATTGAGTCTGACAGTCAGGTCAGCGTTGCCCTGTGCTGGAATTCACAGCACGTGAGGCTCCAAGAGTGGAGTGGCGTTGGAACACAAGTCTCTCCCAATATAAAATTTCAGAGCGTGCAGCTAAAGGAGATTTCCATAAGTCACCTAACCCAGCTGTCCCCAGCCTTTGACAGCAAAGCTTCTCCATCACCTTTCACTTCTCTTCATCATGACTACTAATTTCTTGCCCCTCACTCTCTCCTAGCTTTATTCTTTTTTTTTTTTTGCAGAGCAACATAAGGGATGAGCAGGAAAGGCCAGAACTCACATTCTTTGGATCTCCCCTGCCCCTTGCCACATCTCATAAGGGCTCATTTCCCACCAGAGACCAGGCACTCCAGTACCCAGAAACACCAAACCCCAACTCTTCTCCAGCATCTGCCAGGATTTTCTTTTTGAGTCGCTTCCGGCAACATCAATTTTACAACTCCTGCTTGGCAACAGAAAGCTTCTTCCAAAGTTTTGCCGCTCTCCATTCTGCATCTTAAATCCCCACCTTGTCCTCTCTACAGCAGGCACAGACAGCAGTCCACTTCCTTCTGCTCCTGCAGCAGGCTTTCTTCAGGTGTTCTCTATGAATAACCATATTGACTCTTTAAACCTTCCCTTTATTAATGTTTTCTAGACATCTCTGTGAATTTTTTTCCCACTCAGTTTTTCTTATAACTTGGTCCACAGGAAAAGGCACCTTCAGCTGCATGCCACAGTCCAGCTCATGCCAAGGAGAAACATTTTGCAAGTGTGTGTGTGCGTGTGCACCCTCATATGGGGTGCTTGGTTTTTTTTCTTTTGGAGTCAGAGAGGAAGGAAGGGTTTGGGGTTCTTGGGCATTTTGACCCACATTCAAGTTTCAAACTGCTAAGTGGAAGCTCTACATTTTTGGTTATTATCAAAACAGGTATTTGGTAGGAATACAAGACAGCTTAGAGCTTTTTTTCCCCCCTTTAGAAGTTTTGCCAACCTTGCTGTGTTAATAAACAGCATTAAAGAAAAGCCTCCAGAGTAAATAGAGAGCCACAAATGAATGCAGGCAATGGTATCACCAAAAATTGAGGCTGTTGTGATTAATTTTATTCAAAGGGAGGGTTGAAGACTACCAGCAGGCTCCTACATTCCAGACTAAATGGCAATGCCACTATAAATGATGGTGCCAACCTTTTCCATCCAGTGTTGGTATTCCTACTGCACTGGGGAAGAGCAAGGAGCCAACCAGAGGCAGGAGGGAGCCAGTTTTATCTGCTCAGTGACAAAATCCTCCTGCCCAGGAGAGCTCCACCACTCCACACACTGGATCAGGCAGAAACCTCAAAAGAGAGGAACATGGCTCTGCTTCCTCTTTAAGGATCCAGGACAGTTCATGCTGGCCAACAAGAAAGGACAGGCCTGTGAGAGGAATGGGAGGGGAAAAAAAAGGAGAAAAACTGTAGGTTGGTTATTTTAGGTCACCCAGTAAAACCAAGGCATCTGTGCAATGCTGCAAGGTTCACATTTAGAACTAAATTCATGAGGTTCAGAAGGCAGCTTACAAACACCACGCCTCAGACCATTCTTAATGCTTTTTGGCTTGAACTCATCTCATTAAAAGCCAGCTTTTTTTTTTTTTTACCAAGCCCACCCCTCCCACATACCTCCCTGCCATAGGGCAGCAATACCACAGACATTTCTCTCCAAATTAAATCCACTTCTTCTTGAATGAAGAGGGTCAGGAGGATGAGGGCACTACACTTTAAAAAAGGGCATTAAAAAATAATTATGCTAAACCATATATCAGCACAAATTAAAGAGAGACAGTAAAATGCCTGCTTTCAGCTTGCTTCAACATTCAATTAAAAAAGCCATCTAGGCAAAATTTTATTAAAATAAATCAACAGAGGAAATGCCTGTTAAACCAATGGGAAACCACATTCTTTTGGATGTTCTTTCACTGAGAAGGAACTCTTCACTGCCATTATGAACCCAATCATGTTCTCAAAGGATGTGCCTTCCTTCACAGCAGCAATGGTGTGAAGAGCAACCAGTGCTAGTTTCACACGCAATGCCAAGCGCAGTAAAGCTTCTGCTGGCTTCCCTCATACAAAACCACATCCTCCTCCTCTCTCAGGCCCAGCAAGCCAAGTTACCCACAGATAACCCTTCCCAGCAGTTTATAGCTCCCTTTGGGAGCCATCAGGACAGGTTTAGAACTGGAAGAGTTAGTGTAGATGGATGTAAAGTACAGCCTTTGCACCTTTCAGTGCCTTGAAGGAAAAGCAAAGGCTCAACCTCCAGACCAGATCTACCAAAAAACATTGAGATCACTGCAAAAATAGAAAATGTTTAAGGTTTAGGAGATTTAAAAAAATGATGAAATACAAACAGTGCAAGACAAAAGAAAGGTAAGAAAGGATTATACCACTTGTTTTTGCTGTAGAGAAAGGTAAATGCTCATTACCTGAATGAAGTAAGGCTCATAGTGGGTTGCATACAGCAGTCCTGTTATCTCAAAGGTGAACAGTGTCTACCTGGTTGTTACTGTGAAGTGTAACTGAGGTGATGTTGTGAGTGCCCCTGGACTCATCACCACCACTTGGGTCAGCTCTTGCTCTCCAGCATGATGTTGCTTCTGAAAAGCCAACACACCACTCCAGCAGTGCACTGGAATACACCAGAAAAACCTATAGTGCACAGACAAAAATGAAACTTCTCCTTATTGGAAAGTTGTTGGCAAAAGCTTCAAATTTAAAAAAAACAGAAGCACCATCAAGAGGGCTTTGGTACAGGCAGAGCTGCACCCAGGAGAGCTTGTCAGCAGCAGTACACATCTAACACCATAAACATACATTTTAAATGGACATGTCTTCATTCTTTGACTCTATACTCCAAAAACCTTTACCATAAGTTATGGTCCTCAATTCAGAGCTCCAGCTGCAGCAGACAAGCTGAAGCAATGCCATTTTTAACCAGTTTTTAAAGGTGAGGCCGTATGCCTTTTCTGGGAGATGAGCAGGACCCAGGCAGCAAACAAGCACGTCTGCGGCAGGTCAGAGCCAAGGTCCAGCCCACCTCAGGACACATCCCTGGCAGCAGACAGCCCCTGATGGCCAGGGAAGAGCAGAGCACCGGGACAAGCACACTGTGACCCTGCTGCTGCTGCCCAGCATCCAGGGATCTGCAGCCAAGGCACTTCCCTGCTGCTGCCCTCTAAGCTCAGTTTAAAGCACCACTGCTGTTGGGCAATGAATGCAAACTCGGTCTTTGCAGAGCAGGCAGAGGGAGAGGGCTCACAGAGTGTTTTCTAATGAATATTTGGGCAAGAAAGCTTGAAAGGAATCAGCAGGGTTTGGCAGCAATAGGTCTTGTACCAACACTGAAGACACTGGGGGAAAATGCAGCTGGAGTGTTAGGTCAGCCAGTTCAGCTTCCACTGACAGAAACAACTCAACTTGAGACAATAAAAACCAAACTGAGTTTTAAAGTACATCCTATTTCAGATTAAGCCATCTCAATTCCTAAAAGATTATAGAAACAACATCCTTGCTACAGTGCTAGCTAAATACGATACACATCTGTTTGCAAGTAGTTGTCCTCTCCACAAGTAAGAGCAATACCACAGGCAAATTCAACATGAAAACCATTTACAAGTTTCAGAAGAGTTAATTGTGAGCAGAGACTGCAAAAAGGCATGGCCCTGTCCCCTTGCCATGGGGTGGCCAAGATAAAAACCTCAAAATACAAAAGCCACCTCAACCCCATGATCCCAGTGATGATATTTCACTGAAAACTGAGATCAGTAACAATTTGCAATCTGGCCCAAAGTCCTATTGCTACTTATACATTTAGGCAAGTGTACTTTACAAACAAAGCAAGTTAAAAAAAAATAAAAACAAACTCAAATAGAGAGGAGACTCCTGTGCTCCCTGGAAAGAGAGAGGCTCCAACCCTCTGTACTATGAGTAACCACAGGAAGCTGTCTGAGGAACCAGAGGCACCACCTCTGCTGTGACCACCAGAAGGAAAAACCATTCCTCAGGGGGTGATTTGGGTCACAGCCTCTTCACTGACCTCAGAAAATGAAAACCTTTCTTTCCCTTTTGCTTCAGGCCTCTTATAATTCAAACCTGACTAGCTACATAGTTAATAACCCAAGGGCCATCAGCATCAGAGGGATGCAAGAGGAGAAAATTCAGCTCAGACACACTGGTAAGGAGATCAAGACTTCAGAAAGGTATCTGGAGCAAGGAGCCCACAGAAAAGAAGACACTGTGCAGCATAACCTTGGGTCAATCAGTCACAGCTGGGAGATGAGCCCTTGCATTAAAAAGGTGTCAAACCTGGAGCTGCACATCCCTGCTCAGATGGGAGAAAAACATCCACACTGAAACCTGCTGGAACATTACCTACCTACCAAATAAAGTGATTATGGTTGTGTTATTTAGCAGTAAATCAGCTGTTAGCAAAAATTGGGTCCATAAGCAGTGTAGCCCACGTCACTACCAGGACCAAGAGAGCTGACCTAGCAAGAGAAGACAGAAAACTGCTAACACTAAAGCATGATATGAATTATGTCAAGAGGAAAGACAGGCTTCTTTTGAACCAGCACTGTAAATCACACATTTACTCCATCGTGTTCCCCTGAAAAGACAAAATCTGCATTTGAAGCACCGACAACTTTGAATCTCCAGGGGGGAAGAAAGCGTTCTTTGTGCAGAGTCAAGCTTCTGGGAATCTTGCAGCAGTAATTACAGACACTGCCTCCCCAAGCCATCTGCTGTGGCATTTATAACTCCTGGAAGGGCAGCAGGCAGAGCTGGTGGAGGAGAAGAGGAGACACAAGGATCTCAGCCAGCAAAGCTGTGACACTGGGCTGACCCACCAAGAGCTGCTGTCCTGGTGTGAAAAACACCAATCACCTGTTTTTAAAATTTTAAAAGCTTAATGATAATAAAATGGTTATAAAAATAGAAATCTAATGAGAGTAATAATAATTTGGACAATTAGGATTAGGACAATACGAGACAATAAAAACAAAGAGTCATGGACGTCCGGGTACCCCTTTCTGGGCAAAATAAGCCTGAAAAAGGACCCATGTTAACAGAGGATTAACCCTTAAAAACAACAGCCTGTTGCATATTCATACACCTCATACATGATGCATAAATTCCATTGATGCATAAATTCCATTCAAACAGGATTCTGTCTGGTAATCGTCAATTTCTTCCCCTTAATCCTGCCGGTGTCATCATGACTGAGCAAGGCGGGAAGAAGTTCATTTCTTCTGATAATGGGGCAAAAAATTCTCTTTCTCTGAAAGATTCAGGTGTCCTGTGGCTGCTGTCTTGGCGCAAGTCCTTTCTTTAAAAAAAGTATCTTACATAGCATAGTTTCTATTTTAACATTATGTTATAACCTCAAACTATATTTAACACACTACTAAAGAAAATTAATACAGCATAACTTTCTAACACAACACACATAACATTCATTTTAATATTTGCAAAAAGCCAATCAAAATATGCATTTTTCACACTGGTTATCCAGACCGCCTTCAGCTGGCAGACACAGCTGGTGTTCATGCAGCAGGGGGAACAGTGGGATCTGCACCTTTTTCAGACCAAAGGAAATCAGGAGACCACCCTGGAGTCACGCTAAGAAAGCCCAGGCTGGCAAGGCCCCAGTGTCTGGCCAGAATCTCATCCCACAAATGAGGGAACTTGTGCTCTGGAGCCAACCTGAGCAACCCAGCCTTCACATCCAGATGGACATCCCAGATCACAGCACAGCCAGCAGCTGCACACACCTCTCCTCCAAGAAGTGATGCCAGTGACGTGGTCAGAATAATTCAGAACGAGCTCAATCCATCCTTTATCAGGACATGCACGCTCTACCCTGACCTACACACCTTCATGCTGATGACCACAGCATCTGCAGAGTGTTTCCATCAGCACAGATCAGACAGAAGAGGAGGCAGCAGGACAGGCTCACCCACCCTTTGCTCCCACAAGCAGGAGTTCCAGCAGGGCACGCTGCAAATTCCACTCTCTCAGTACAGCTGGAGACAATGCCGATTAATTGTTTTGCCATCCATACAGAATTACTACAATACTCACTTCATAGGGTTGTCACACGGATTATTTAACATCTCTGAAGAGCTTTGAAGAAGAAATAGTGGCTATTGTTCTCAGTACCATAGAACTGGGAACTATCTCACATGAATTTTGCATGACTGTGCATGTGTGACAGT
Source organism: Camarhynchus parvulus (assembly GCF_901933205.1). Lineage (NCBI taxonomy): Eukaryota > Metazoa > Chordata > Aves > Passeriformes > Thraupidae > Camarhynchus > Camarhynchus parvulus. Next base: position 5,926,131 of record NC_044571.1, on the reverse strand, counting down.
TGCAGCACCAACAGATTATTTTTCTTCACCAAAAAAAAAAGCGCCTCACAGCAGCTCATTTACTCTGGGCAACATTTTAGTCAGAAATGTATTTTGTTTTGCTTGTTAATATATCCTAAATAGAGATCAACTTTGACTATTTAATTAATAGATACAGGTGCTGTTTCTAGTCTCTGTTAATTAAGGGAAACACCGTGTTTTTTACAAAGAACTCAGTTTAGGCTGTCAGGGCTTCTAGTGAGCACACTATAATTACCTAAGCAATGCTAACACGCAAGAACAACAAGAGGAGAAGAAAAGGAACTAAAAATGTCACTGAAATCTCACTTCATTTACGGCAAATGAGAAAGTCTGCATGGACAAGAGCTGCTACACACAGAGAGTCCAATGTCATACTGCTTACCCCTGACCATTAAGTAGCTCTTAGCATTGATACAGAACATTGTAGCAGTTTAAATAGTTTTTTCCCCCCCTGAATACACCGGAGCTGTTGGATTCTAAACATTCTGCAATACATTTGGATCCACCTCATTGGTATGGAAAACTTTTACCATTTCAGTCCAAAGGCATAAGGAATCTATAGGCCTTTTCTTTCTCATGAAATACAGGGAACTTCATACAACATCTACTTCAAGGATAATTTTTTTTTTTTTCCCTGAGCAGTCTGAAACTCCAGCAGTTATCACACAATTAGGCAACAAGGTTGCAACCCAGGGCACAGCCCATTTTGGCAGAGAAAACTACGGATTTCCACTACACCAAGCTTCAAATGATCTTTCAACTCTTCGGGACGCAAACCACATCTTTTGTTTGGAAAGCAAACACCACATTATTGATACTGCTGCAAGAGAAATGACAGTATTGAGACTAGTCAGCACACCAGCTTTCATTCCCCATCCAAGAGGGAACAGAAAGCTTGTTCTCTTTGTTTCATGCTGGCTCTACAGAGGAACTGACACCTATGGGTGCACAAAAAATGCAGCATTGCAGTAGCAAGCCTCACACAGCCTAGGTCCCAAGTTCTCCAATTCCCAGGGGAGGAACAAGCCCAAAATTATGCATGATTGCTCTCCCTAAATTTGCATGCCACAAAATAGCCACAAGGGCTGGGGGGAAAGAAAAAAATTAAAGGAAAAAAAAAAGAGAGAGAAAAAAAAGCAACAGGAGCAACTGGGCTGTTTTACCAACAGCAAGGAGATGTACTACCAATTCCTGCTTTCCCCAGGTTTGTCCCATAAAGATCAACAACTTTGGAAAGTTCAACGTGCAAGACAACACTGACCCCATCACAAAACAGGCACAAAACAGAAAGGTCACTCTGATTGTCTCCTCTGCCCATCAGTCCAGTGCAAAGTATCCTCAGGTACCCCGAGCTGTGAATTATTTCAATACCCTCCAGGGAAAAGGCCAGGAAAGATTCATCATGATTGCCACCCAGCACTTCTTTGGTCAATGCACTGAACTCCTAAGACTATTTGGATTTTACTTGGGTTTACCTGCAAAAGAGTCCCATAGGCTCTCAGTTCTTTCTTGTAACACTGAATACTCATTTGGACAAAACCCAAGTCTCCTGCTTCCCAAGACAAATGTCCCATCCAGCACAGTGATGCTGGTCAGACAGCTACAAATATAATGCACAGCAGAAGGCAGAGCTGCTGCAAAGGACTGGATCCAAAGGCAGCACTTGTAGATTGGTCTTTACAAAAAAGACAAATATTTCTTTCATCTTTGCTATGATTCGTGTGTCACACGTCTAAATGTTCATCTTCTCATTAGTATCATGTCTTGCATACTCCTAAATATGTCCAGACTCACAGGCACAAGGAAATGTTACAGATAAATCATTAATATATATTGACTTCGGAGGCATCAAAAAAAATACATAAGCAATGGTTCACTTCCTTTTTAACCATTTGAAATTTGGACCGCTGCAATTAATAAACCAAGTTTGGTACACCAGCAAATTAAACACTTCCTAGATTATCTTGATTTTTCCCACAGGTGCCTGTGTCCTAGTGATAATCAGTCCCTAACTTAGGTGCTGACTCATGCCTGGACTCCTACCAGGATCCTGCATCAGATGGCAAACTGATTTTCATGCAACACATTTAAGAGTATCTTCATCAAGCATGCAGCACAGGCCTGGGGATTAGTGTTCCTCTTTCTTATTTTATCTTGGTTAATATCATGGGTAGAGAAGAAATTTGGATAACACCTTGAAATATCTCTCTATTCCCTTCCTTTTCATTTTGGTAATAAAAAAATGTTATCAATTACTTGTTACGAGCTACCCACAAGCAAAAGCTCCCTGGCCCTAATGTGGAATGCAAGTGTAGACAGAGAGGAGTACTTATTGCTGATGTCTCTGCACCAGAAGGTAGTAGAACAGTCTGAGAAACAATCAAGTCCTAGGTTCTCTTTGGGTTTTGTCATTTCTTTTGTTCTTTACCTCCCAGCACTCCGGGTACCAATTGCCAAGACACCTGGTCTTTGTTCAGGCACCAACTGTAACCACGCTATGCATGCACTAACCAAGGATGAACACTAAAAAACCCAGTGAAAGGACAGGACATTTTTACCCACTGCAGCTGATAATTAAGTTTCTTCATCAGTACCCTGGCCATTCTTATTAAGAATTATGTTCTCATAAGCCAAAGCAGCAAGACTGAATGCAACCTTTTTTTTTCTTAATTTGCAGTGTAGAAGCAGCATCCCAAAATTTACGGCTATCATAAATTTAGAACAGGTGAACTCAATACAGTTAACAGCAATACTTTATTCACACTGGTTCCCCACAAAATGTAAGCCTCAAATCCAATTGTTCTGCAACAGTTTTGTAAGTAAACAAAACACCATTTAGGATTTGAAAACAATGCATCTTTCTGCTAACAGAGGCAGAAAGGGGAAAAAAAAAGAAGCCAGTACAAGACTATGCAATCATTTCATTTTGTAAGAAGATTAACACAAAGCAGAAAGCTCTAGCTCTGGCTGGGAAAAGAACATATACTTTGTGCTAACAGAGGTCCCTGTAATTGTAAGTGGAATTTTGTCCAGTTTGTTAATGCATCTTTTCAGAGATAAAAGAAACCACAAGGGGAAGAGGAAATATCATTCTTTTTTTCTGTCTAGCATTACCTCAACCAAAGCCCATTCTGATTTCAGCCCTTGTCAGGCACAACTTGAGCACTCTCAGCAGAGCTATCTGCAATGCACTGTTAAACTGCACTACAAAGTTTTGATAAGTGGTCCTGCCATTTTTATCATGCTCAGCGGGGACAATCTGGTCAGGTGCTTTTCCTGTGCTTGTTGAATTCCAGCTATATTTGGAGACCAACTGTTCTCTGTCCTGCTTTCTCCAATTAACTGTGTGTATAAGGGTGGAGAGGTGAAGGTGGGAATCAGGCAAGAAAGAGATAATGAGACTTTCTTAAGAGTACATAAAGCTGCTCTAAGAAAAGGCTGAAAACCATACTGAAAGTAATGAGCATAATCTTAGTCATGAAGGCTCAGTAACAATAGATGTGAAAGGGAAAGAAGACTGGAGTACACAGAAGGGAACCAAAAGCCAAGGGCTTCCATGGAAGTTACAGGAAATAGTAGAACATTTACGTTTAAAATCCAAGGGTCAGAACTGTTCACAGCACAAGGAGTCCTGTAACAGCCCAGTGCTCAGCTACAACTCCATTTAACTTCTCCATCTCCTATACAGCTGCAGTCTTGCAAGAAAATTAATGGAAACTGTGAAAGTTCTACTGCTTGTAGAATCAAACTTGAAAAAAAAACCCCACATACATTTGAGATTATGCTGAACTTCACCTAAATGACCTGTGGTTCAAGCACAGTCTCAAGTGAAGAGCGTCATCGCAAGAGAAACAGTGCCAAGTCAAGAGGAGAGCTTTACCACTCTGCTCCCAACCACGCTTGGCACATCAGCAGTTCACTGACAGCAAACATGCCATCTTGGACTCCAGCCTGTTTCCCTCTGAGAAGGAGAGGGGAGAAAGGCCATGAAGTTTATTTTGGCCTGGAAATTAATGAGTAAGATAACACGATGAGCTAATGAGATTATATTATGCTGCTTTGATTAAGCAGCAAGATTCTTGGAAACTCTGACACTTTCCTTTCTCATAGTACACAGGCTCTCCACCTAAGCAATGGGGAAATATGAAGACTAAAAGAGGAAAGAATATTGGAGGGCAAGAACATACAAGTGTGGCATCAAACAGGTAATCATCTCAACACAATACAATGTTGAAAGCTCTAAGTATACAGTGTATAAAAGCTCTAAGGGGATAAGCAGCGTGCTTATTTTTTTAGATGCCAACACGTTAGGCTAACACCTTAATTTATCCATCAGCATCCTCTGAACAGAATCCAGGCACAACAGCATCCCATTTGGTTGCCTCTCTCAGATCAATAGGGTTTGCTCTTCTCCATTTTGCACTCGCAAGCCGTGCACCCAGGCACAGCCCGACTCTTCCGAAACGGGCTTTCCTTCTTTCTTTCTTTTTGTTTTAAACCGCTCCCCCACTTTTTGCTCCATCCATCCATCCATCCATCCATTCCATCCATCCATCCATCCATCCATCCATCCATCCATCCATCCATCCATCCATCCATCCATCCATCCATCCATCGCACTCGGCGGGGATCCCAGCCGCCCTGCTCCCGGCATAGAGCGGCCAGCCTGCGCCTCCCGGGACGGCGTCCATCTCACCCGGGATGGGCAGGATGCGTTCCAGCCGGGACCATTGTGCCCTTCCCCGCACCGCCCCGGGTACCGCCCGCCGGCGCACAAAGCGCTGCCCCCGCCGGCGGCACCGGCACCGCCGGACCGAGCCGGGCTGGGCCCGCCGCCGCTCCCCCGAGCCGCCGCAGCGGGGCGGCGCGCCGGGGCCTTTCGGAAGGGGCTCCCGGCCGAGCCCCCGGCGTGCGGCAGCGCCGGGCGGGGATGCTGCCCCGGCCGCCCAGGCTCCGCCGCCCGCCTCCCTCCCCCCGCATCCCGGTACCCGCGCCTCGCCGGCGGAGCGGCACCAACCTGCAGTCCCCGCCGCCGCCTCCTCCTCCTCCTCCTCTTCCTCGGGAAGAGCCGGAGCTGCCTCTGCCCGCTTCAGCCTCCAACCCCCGGCGGCGGCGGGCTGGCTCGGCGCCGCTGCCCTCGGGAGGCGGGGAAGGGGCGAGCGGGGCGGGCGGCTGCGGGAGCGTCGCTCATTGAGTGCGGCAGCCCCGGCTGTCGCTGCTGCCGCCGCCGCTCCCCGCAGCCGCTACTTCCTGTGCGGCGATGGTTCAGTTCCTCCCGGGCCGCTGGGGGCAGGAGAGCCGGGGGGCGGAGGAGGAGGAGGAGGAGGAGGAGAGGGGGAAGGTCGGGTCAGATAGCGGGGGTGGCAGCGGCCGCCGCCGCCGCTGCTCCTCCCGCCCGGCGCGGCTCCGCCCCGCAGCGCCCGGCCGGGGCTCCGCGCTGCCCGCGCCGCTGCGGGACGCGATGCGGCCGAGCCGCCCGCCCCGCGCCCATCACCCCGCGCTCCGCTGCGCCGTGGGGACATCACCCAGCCCCGGGGACGGGAGAGCGGCTCCCCCGCAGCCCCACCGCCCGCCCCGTGCCGCTCACCGCAGACATGGCTGTGGCTCCCGCCGCTGCCCCCGTGTGCGCCCGCCCGCCCGGCAGCGCATCCCGCGGCACGCACGGACGGAGGGAGGGAGGGAGGGATGCGGACAGGGAGGGAGGTGCCCGAGGGCCCGGCCCCGCCGCAGCCGCCCCGCGGGGCTGGGAGGGAGCGGGCGGCGCCCGGCTGCGGTGGGCGAAGCTCCGGGCGCGGGGGATGCGTGTGGGGAAAGGCGGGGATGGAGCCGTGGGGGATCGATGATGGAAAGTGTCAGTGAGGCAGGGAACGGGCACGCAGCGGTGTTAATAAATGGCACAGTCCCCGGGCGGATGGATGGAGGGATGGGGGCTCGGTTGCAGATGCTCCACGCGGTGTAAGTCCGTGCTCTGCCGAGAACCGGGCGTGGTGGGAGCGCTCCATGGAAGGAGCGGGATCTCACGTGGGCTGTTTGATTGGTGCAAATGTGACACCAACAGACCGACGGTGTCTTTTTGTTCCTGCACATAAACATAAAGGAGCAGGTCGGAACACATCAAAGGCTGTACAGGTTCGTTCCGTTTTGCAGAGTAAGTGTTAAAAGATGACCGTTTTGTTTGGACTCATACTCGCTCTCCTCAGGGTGTGACGGGATTACGTGTAGGGTCTGTCCTGGCCAGAGAAATTCAGCATGGAGAGGTTTTTATGGGCAATAATGAGTTGAGATAGGGAGGTCTTCTTCTTGGATGCAGCATGGCAAGTGTCAAAGCTTGGAAGCCAAAACCCTTCCTTAAAAAAAAAGGGGGGGGAGGAAATAAGAAAAGAACAAGAGGGAAGAAAAGAAAAAAGAAAGTTTAATCTGAACAACATTTTAAAATACCAGTTCCTAGCATTATCCTTCAAACACCTTACTGATTCCACTAAATAATTAGGTACAATCTCCAAGATGGTGAGTGCTTGCAGCTCTTAAAGCTTTTTCTTCAACATCACACATGTTCATTACCTCTGAAAGATACTTCCAGAATACAAATTTTGAGGAGATTAACATTGGGCAGTAACATGGAAAGAGTGTCATAGTGTTCTCTGAATCTTCACAATAAAGCAAATGTTACCCTCAGCAACTATGGCAGACCTATATTTTAAAAAGAGTGGATTAAACTGTGGTTTAGGTTCCAAATGTTCTCCCTCTTTTGCCTGTGATATATGCCATTCAGAACATCATAACTCGACCTACTTTAGAAAAGCACACACAAGGAATATCAAAATATTTATGTTCCGTGTTTACCTGAAGTGCCATTAAATCCCTCTGTTGCTGTGCCCTTACTGCCATCCCAGAACTCTCAACTGGTTTCCAGCTGTAGTAGGAGGCAGAGATTTCTGCCCTTAGGTCGGGTGGGTGTGTTGCTTTTCCTTCCCTCTCTGTCCTGCAGCCCGGGCTCTTCCTGGCAGTTCTGCTCAGCCCCATGTAATGCTGCTCAGCCCACGCTGCCTTGGCCAGCCACAACCCCTTTGGCTGACCTCCTGTGCTGATGTGGCTTTGCAGGAGGCTGCCATGAATTCCAGCAGCCTTCCTGAGGAACATCACAAGTGTATTTCAGTCCTCCCATGGAATGGAGACAGGACAAAGGCAATTCATCTCTGAAGTGCTGAGCCTCCTCTTTGTCTTCATTTTCCATACATCTGGAAATGAGCTGGTATCTCCAGCTCATTTTTTTTTCTGCAACTTTTGTGTTTGGAGAAGCATGCTCATAGAGTAAAGCTTCAATTGTGTGAGTTTTAGTGTACCTCACAAATCCTTTTCCAGATAAGAAGTAGCTCGTTCAGAGAAATGATCTCATAGAAGTAGCTCATGGCAGTTTGAGTGCAGAAAGGGAGCATGATGTAATTCTTCAGTCAGAAAAATACTCAGATTGTATCACCAACAGGATGACAATTAAGCTTGCCTGACCTGTTTCTGGTCTACCCAAATTTTAACTACAGCAAAGTATAAATTCCCAATATTATTACATACTGGCAATCCTACTCTGCAGTGCTTATTGTGTCCAGTGAGAGCGTTGTGCATATAAAAATCAAATTATGAAAACTAAAACCTGAAAGGATGATGCATTCACAGGGTATTTTAGCATAAGGCAGATAAAGAAAAAAAAATAAAAAAGGAAGTACTTTTAAAGTTTAGAAATAAAAATGGTGAACACAGAAACAGCTTTAATAGCTTTTTAAAAATCCCCAAAGGTAGTACTTACAAAGTTTGCCAAGAAATGAGTTGCCATATTCCTGCACTGCTGTGTTCTGACATCTCCTGGCAAATGACATCTTCTCTTTCTCAGCACTTAAGAGAGCTCTCTGAAGTTCTGGCCATTACCTCTGGGGTGAAACTGAGAGCAGCTGTCCTGATATTCATCCATTATCATCTCCAGGATTAAAATAAACTCTTCCACAGAGGAGTTTGCTGTGTGCATGAAGCAAGATTTCAAATAAAGCACTACCAACCTTTTCAATTGAGCAAAATCCCCTTAAGTAGATTTTAAGCGCTTTGATGTGTTAAGAGCGTGAGTGAAGCAGCTATTTCAGAGAACCCCAACAAGTCTGCAGGGTATTCTGGAAAGAAAGTCTCCCGCACTGATCTTCACCCGTCCATTTTTCTGAAAGTGTGAATACAATCAGAAGCAGATTTTCTTTCCACTTGAAGAGAATCTCTTTGTACCCATTTCACCTGCTAGAGGCCCCTCCCTCCCCAGATCTCATTCTGGCTTCTCAAACCATTGGTTAGAAATCACTGGAGAAGGTTTTCATACTAGTTTTCAGTCCTGAGCTGTGTCTAAGGCATGTTCAACACCCTGGTGCAAAGGCAGCTCCTCATTGTTTCAAGTGCAGAGAAGCCCCAGTTCCCACCTGGAGTGAGCAGAATCCAGGCAACCACTTGAATATTGGTACAGCAGGTCCTGCACAAGCTGCTGGAGGATCAAGGAGACTTAAAGCTGACACTGGACTGGGGCTCATCTATTCTTAAAAATTCAGGGGTGCCCCACAAGCACAGATGCACAGCTTTGGTCACGTGTGTGAAGCACAACAGCAACAACCCTCATTTTCCAGTGTTGACACATCCTGTCCTAAGTTTAAGCTCTAATTAATTGGAGGTCTCAAGAAAAAGCACATGCTGACACAATGCATTAATGTGCACGTGATACAAAAGATGGAGAAAGCCAGAATTCATCTCCTGAAATGGTTAATGCTTTAAATCCAACCTAACTGAATAACTTGCCAAATGTTCAGCGTTGCCTTCCACTCATTGCTGCAAAATTCCCTGTTTTGCTGTGTTCCTGGCAGGCTTGTGCTGTTGTTAATCACAAATGAACAGAAACCTGTAGATGAGCACAGCTTTCTACCAGTTACCTGAAAAATCATTGCTGTTGGAGATGAAATTTCTTAATGCAGAAAACTTTTTTCTTTTCCCTTTGGGAAAGTGTAGTCAGCTCTCATTTGGCCACTTTTGAGTTACACAAGCATTAAAAAAAGTCCTAACACTATTTACAAAGACTTCCAGCATGGTAGAAGAAATGACTAGAAATAAAGCAAGCTAAAAATACATTTATAGAGGGCATTTCAGAAGGGACTGCTGATTTGGAGTGCCTGTGTACACTTCAAGGGCCCAGCTTTTCAAAAGCTGTTGAGTTTGTATAAACAGTTCCCTTCCAGATGTCTCTGTTATATATATGCTTGGTTTTTTTCTCTCTCTCTCTGTCCTCTCAGATTTAGTGTTAGCTCAATTAGGAATGAACACAGAAAGTCTGATAGAGTTGCTTATGAGACTGGAACACAGGAATTCCTGTTTTAGGAATGCCAGATGGTTTTAGCCAGAGGTGACATCCCTAGATTTTCATCTCCATGTGCAGAGTTTAGAAAACTTCAGGCAACTAAGCAGAGTTTAAGCAGGAAACCGAGGCCCCTCTGTGAGGTGGGAGGTGTGGAAGGCAGCTTAAATTCCTTTTGTGCACTTTAAAGGCCTAAGTGCTTAGCTGCTGTTGTGGCTGGAAATGGACTTTAAATCATATTAGATCCTAAGGTAGCTTAATTTGGATTTTTCTGATGCCTTGTACATTTCTTTGAATGACATCTGAATGAAAATATATATTGCCAGCAACAGATAAGTATGTGCATATGCTTTACTTGTCTGTATCTTTCAAAAGGATGATGAAGTTTAGAAAGGTAAATAAAAAGTAATATCATGTTTAACTGCTTCATTGGGCAGAAGTAAAGATCAGTATTGTCTCTTTTCCACTGGAAAATTAATTCCACTTCTTTACAGAAGAGTCTTCCAATACAAAAATCACATGATGCTGGGAAATAGGTCATGCTGCTCAGGGAAGAACAGAACCTTGCCCAATACAAACACACAATGCACATTTTGCTGTAACTACAATCCCTACACTTTCTCTCAAAATTTCATTTGTTGTCTTTGGATGCCCTGAGGTGAATTTTTGTTCTGTTCTTCTCACACAGCACTTGGAGCTGAACCAAGCACTCTTGATTTATACTGAAATTGCATATTTTTGCCTGTAGTCTAGGGGCTGTGTTTTGTACATCTTTTAAAGGAAAAAAATTACTCATTAATGTTAGTAGGAGCTTTTCTGTACAAGGGAAGCAGAATCACAATCCTATACATAATTGAATCTGAGGAAATACTGGGAAAACACTATTTTGGTTGAACGCCTCTTAGCTGTATTTATTCACCCCCTCTCTCAGCAGTTTATTTCCAGCCTCAGGAGCCTGAGCAGGGCTCACTGTCCCAGCCAGGCCTGTTTCCCACTGATAACACAGCAGCCCAGGGAGTGTAAACAGCTGCACTTCAGATGCTGAGTGGGAAATGAATCCAGCACATGCTGGGTTGTGTGGCTGCAGAACCCTGGGTCTGGAAGGGACCCTGGAGATCACTTAGCCCAGTGCTCATTTATCTGGTCCAGGAGCTACAAAACCACTTCAGATAAAATGAAGGAGTCTTGAAATGCACCCATGAAGGTTTTAATTTACCAACAGAAAGCCTTGGGTTCAGCCTTGAGTGACCCTTTACTTGGTTTCCTTTAATGAACTGGTTTTCTTGCTTGCATGCATGTAGGTTTGATCCCGAGTTTTAGTGCCCTGTTCCATCACCCACCTTCTGAGCTGTGCACAGTCCTCAGATCACACAGTAAAAAAAGAGTTCATCTATAGAAAACATCTATACACAGAAGTAGGATGAGGTAATGAAAACCCCACTAAACACGTGGAAACAGAGGAAAGTTCACTGGGGATTCTTAATTCTGAATTTCCTGGTGTTTACCCCAGACACAGGAAATTGATTTGACACTGTTTGAGTCTCTAAAGTCATTCTGGAAGCTTAGTCAATTGATTTCCCTTCTCATTGCCAGAATGGTGGACCTGGGCCAGAATGTGAGTGCAAATTAGGTCCCTCAGCTTTGGGAGTGCATCAGGAGAGGCTCTCTGCCAGCCACAGCACCTTGCTCTCTACAGGCACTCCCACCCTGCTGGGTTTTGCTGTGTTTATGGTGTGCTGCAGGCAGAGCCTCCAGATTTACAGCTGAGTGTTGCCAAACCAGCACACCTATTCCATGCACTGCTCCAACAAAAGCCTCCTCACTCAGAGCTAAGCTCTCTTCTCTTTTGGCCAGAGCTGCTGGCAGGCTGCCCTGTTATGTACAAACACGTAAACCACAAAAAGATAAAAGACTGCATCTTGCCAGATCCCTAATATAGATGAAAACTTGATTGCTTACCTCTGTGAGGAAGAAGTTGCTTTTTTTCCCAGTTTTTTGGAAGCATTTGCAGTTCAGTAAGCTGCTGTTACATGGAAGGAGATGTGCTTTCCCATCACGGTTTTGATCTACTTCAAAATGCTTTTCTGGAGTAATCGATTGCTTTGCCAGCCTAAAACTCAATAAACATGGTTTTAAAAGGGCAAAGATTTAGTGGTGCTGCAGTCTGCACCATAAATCTCTGCTGATTTATTAATGAATGAATGAATGAGGCCAGAGATGATTGTCCAATATTATCTGCCATCATTGTTTACAATCCCTGATTTATGGGTATGACTCCTTGTTTTCTCAGGTGTGGTTTGATGATGCCTCTGGAGTCAGACTGGCATTGTGACAAAACACCCAAGAGGAAAACCAGCCCCTATTTCTGCCACCAATTCATGCTGTAGGTGCAGGTATGGATGAGCCCCAAGCTCAGGTGGGAAATAGTTATCACAAGTGTCCACAAAACCAGGTTGTGGCAACATTTCTCTTAGTCAGGCTTATTTGTACGGTTTTCTCTATGTGTTAATCTCTATGCATGAGTAATTTTCCCCACACAATGACATGAAAATTGAATGTCACGCTGTCTGTTTGGTCTGTACATCTGTTACTCGTGCTCTGTTTTGTAGAATGGTCTATTTTTCTACATATTTTATTGTAGATTTCAGTGTCATTGTCACATTTCTGAGGCTAAGAGAAGAGAAAGGAGCCAGTGGACATCCCTCCCTGCAAGAGCATGAAAGGTATTTGTAATTCACACAACCTTAGAAATCCCATGGCTGATGTGTTGCTGCTTCAATATCTACATTCACAAAATGCAAGTTTGGAGAAATGCCAGTTCCACCATCATGTTACAGCCTGGACTTGCCAGAGCTGGGAATGGCAGATTTGGTGTCATCAGCAGTGCTTCAGCACAGCTACAGCTGGGAAGGGAAGAAATGTTTGGATGTATTTGTGTCACAAAAGAAAAGCAGCAATTACTGATAGAGAGTCTGAGGCACATCCAAGTGCATCATCACATGGAGCAGACAGTGTCCCTCAAATGGAAAAGAAAAAAAATAACCAAACCAAAAACCCCACAGCAACCGTATTTGAAAGAGCCAGGGATTATTCAAGTGCTGGCAAATGTAATGCACAGTGACCAAATGCCCAAGTAAAGGAATCTGCTGGAAGGGAAAAAAACAACTGATGCTTCCCAAGTTTCCTATGAGAGACTGGGGCTGTAAAAGCCTGCTGTGATTGTACTTTCTCCCATGTATACACTGAGAATGAAGAGGTCATGACAGCAAACCAAGAGTGGGATTGTTAGTCTGGAGTCTGGATTAGAATAAGCCCCTTAATGCAAACATTTGCTGGTCAGAAATAAGATATCCATTAATTCAAGAGCATGAGCTGTGACTGACTTCACAATGAGACTTATGCCTCTGTGAAGTCATATATATATAAGTCAGTATTTTTAGGATTTATGGAAGAAACACTTCCCATTGTAAATAAGAGAATGAATGTGAGGGACTACCAAACATCCTTGTTAAGATAGAAAAAAAATTACTTTCAGTAAACTTGTTTGGAAAATGTTTGCTATGGATAAATCTGTTGGTAAAAACATAGCTGACATTTCAGAGCTCAAACCAAGCAAACACAAAGCAACACAGAGGCAGTAGATTTTGAGCAGAGCAGCATCATGGCAAAGAGCTGACTTCTCTATTAACACCCTGTGAATCACTGTGAGGGAAAGGACAGGCAGAAGAGAACAGGAGGCCAGCTGAAACCATCCCAGGAAATCTCTGTGCAGTACAAACTGAATCAAATCAAAAGCATGAGTGGATTTGTGCAGACCTTCCAGAAGCGTATGAGCACTCCAGAAGGGAAGTGGTAGATTTCACATGGCTTTTGATATCTGCCAGGAGATACCAATGGAGGCACTGCAAGAAGGAAAGGAAATTCCTCTCCTGCAAGACACACGGTCTGAGAACAGAGACCTTTGTTGTATAGCCCTATTTACAATCCAGGATCCATCAAATTATCACTTGAGAAGTGAGATGATTCTAGTGATGTGGTGGTGTTCATAGGGGTCTTAGGATGAGGGAAGAGATGAGGATGTTGACTCCATATTTCAGAAGGCTGATTTATTATTTTATGATATATATTACATTAAAACTATACTAAAAGAATAGAAGAAAGGATTTCATCAGAAGGCTAGCTAAGAATAGAAAAGGAATGATAACAAAGGCTTGTAACTGACAGACAATCTGGACAATGGGACTGTGATTGGCCATTAATTAGAAACAACCACATGAGACCAATCACAGATGCACCTGTTGCATTCCACAGCAGCAGATAATCATTGTTTACATTTTGTTCCTGAGGCCTCTCAGCTTCTCAGGAGAAAAAATCCTAAGGAGAGGATTTTTCAGAAAACATGTCTGTGACATAGTGAGAAGCTGCATGGCAAAGATCACTGCCCCAGACATGGAACATCACCAGAAACCACTGAGAGGAAACTGAGCTTCTGAAATCAGCACAGGACACACACAGATGTGCTGCTTCACACATCCTCCAAGATGAGGGACCAAATCAAGCCTCACTAAAGGCACAGAAGCCTTGGGTTCATCAATGCAGTGCTGCACTGGAATGCTGGGAAACTGCTGCTGCTTTCTTCTTGTTTTTCTGAAACTCAATCTTGGGCAAGACTCCCTGACAACAACAATAATAACAACAGTAATACAAGTACCCCAATGAGTGGCTTTTGGGATGAGACACAGCTTGTAGGTGTTTCTGCAGTCAGCAGAGCCTTGGGAGCCCTGCTACTGACAGACTTCTTGCAGGTTTGGATATCAGGGCAGTTCCCACTAGGAACTGTGGCATTCCCACATCTCAGTGCAAAGAGCAGTGACTCTGGGCACTGCAGGACTCTTGCCTGTGCCAAATGTGGGTGCAGGGAGAGCCAGGAGACAGGGATTGACTCCAGACACCTTCTGCCCCATAGCAGTCACCAGCGTGCCTGGAATGGGTGCTTGGAAGTGAGACTCTGGAGATAACTGCATAGTGTGTGCACTGGTTATTTCCAAATAAAGTTTGGAAGGAGAAGAAAATCAACAATATTGCTGGAATTATGCATCCTGTATCATACTGGTGTCTTGCAGTGTACATTATGGGCGTTCATCAAGAAAGAGTAATACTCCATTTGTTTGTGGTGCATTTAAGCAATGAATATTGGTACTTGTATTGCAGCTTTATCTTCTGACTGTAACTGTGTGAAGCTCAAGTATTTTTGCACCTAATACATTTGTCAGTGATGGGAGGAGGTTGCCATAAATACATTAATTACTAACTGATAGACTGCTACAAAGAGAAGGTGGTTATATCTAAAACAAGCCTAAAAATATAGATGTCTCCAAAAAGCATCTCTAGAATTTGCTGCCTTCAGTGATACCAAGATGGTATTTCCAAACTTGTCTCACTTGGCTGTGTGACCTTTAAAGAGTGAAAGAAGCACTGTGCTCTGGCTTTGCTGCAGCTGTATTGTCATCCCAACAGAATTCCGTGCCATCACAACATAAAACAGGTAAAAAAAGTGAATACCTGGAACATATTACAATCAGCAGCCGTTCAGTTCTAGAGTAAGTGCAGTTGAAATTTTTCTTACCCAGTAGCTGAATAAAGTCTTGGAAAATTTTAAAAATATGAAGATGTCCAATTACTTGAGCAATCAGAATATATGAAAAATACTTTCTGAAGCTTTTAAGTTAGAGGAAGAGAGTGAGTAATCATTTGTTTGTCTAATAATTTAAATGCAGGCAGGTACCAGAGAAGGTTCTAGGCAAATAAATCACAGATGTGAAATATTGACTTCCCACATATTTTTCAGTTTCATTCTTTTTCAAAAGTGCTTGGTATGAATTCATATCAAAATAATTTTCTGCTTTTTACTGTCACTATATCACTCAACATATTAGGAATGCAAAAATTAAGCATTTGGATAAATGTATGTTAGAGCAGGTAATTAATTTAGTAAGTACATACACAGATCTTGTTTACAAGAAAAATGTCTGACAGTGTAAAATTATATATGATTGCAAAGCAACCTGTTTTAATGGCTTTAATGCAATAATAACCAACTTCTCCAAATGAAAATAGCAAAAGGATGAAGGGCCAAAAAAAAAAAAAGCTTAAGATTGAGTATATAAATCAGTGACTATCCAACCACTTAACTGATGATTGAAGTGACTATGGATTCAAAATTAGAATTCTTGGGTACTACAATTTCCAGTCCATGAAAACCTTTTGCCTATAAGAAAGGGCTTTTTTTTTCTTCACACAGAACTTGAAAAGGGAATATTCCCCACAGCAGAGCTTTTAAAACTCTAGCTGTTGAAATGTAAAGATAGGACACAGACACACACAGAGCCCTGAAAATATGCAGGTGCATTTTGCCTGACTCTCAGCTGCCCAGTTACTGTTCAAGAGAGAAAAAATATGTATTTAAGTGCCAGCAAAACACAAAGGAGAAGCAAATCCTTCTGGTTTGGAACCTGAAACAACAACAACAAAAAAAATCCTTATGTCCTAGATCAGCATGCATTTATTGCCTGAGTGTACAGACCAGCTTTCCAGTCATAGGACTAACAGAGTATGAGAAAGGAAGCGAGCAGAAATTAATATCTTGATTTTTCTTTTTTTTCCCAATCAACAAGATATTACCTCCTTACAATATACCCCATCCACCACGCAGCTTACAGAACAAGTACTGATGATTAGAGTGTTTCATAAGACAGTCTGAACATGGGATTTTGGGAAAAACTATAAAAGTTGCCATTTCCAACTGGGAGACAACTCATTAGAAGGCATGAAATCAGCTCAAATTATGCCAAGAGGGAGAAAGAAGAAGACAAAAAATCCCAAGGTAGGCTGTTGTAACTATAGATTATTCGCCTTGCTTTAAATTTAAGACATATTTAACAAAAGGAATGTTTTCTGTTACTCCTTGGAGACTTTAAAAATAAATCTACTCTGCTTTCTGTAATTTTTCCTTGGCTTTAATTACTCAGGACTCCAGGGTTCTGCTGTGGTAGCAGTCTTTAAATCAGTGACTGATGCACAAACCGGCATCTCAATGTTTATTTACCTACCTCTGAACTTGGTTGGAGGAAGGTAAACAATTTTTTCTAGGTTTTAGTGGGTGTTAATTATTTGATTGTAAAGCACAGTGAGGCGTCTGTGCCTGAAAAAATGCCTCCTGTGCCTTTTGAGTGACTTCTAAGTAAATCCTCCCACGTCTCCCTGGTGGGGCAGCCTCACTGGTTAAATGGAAAGGCAATCCTAAATTCACTCTGATGCCTTAGGTTTAGCTTTTATATTTTTCAGATTCTGTTCTGCTTTAGTGTGTAGGTCTGGACTTCATATTAGGGGATGATGAGCTCTCTTCACAAAGTAGGGAGACAAAACAATTCCTTCTCTAGCTGGGCACCAAGGACAAATGATCCAAATCTCAGCCCCAAGAGCACAAACACCGTGGGCTGGAGAGAGAAAAACAAGCAGGGTGGGACTGCCTGGGCTAAAGCTGGAACTGGACAATTAACTCCAACATGCAAATGGAGCAGAACTTATAAAAGTGAGAGACCCCTGTGACCTGTTGTCCTTTTTGTGGCATTTTGGGTTGTGCTGCCCAAGGTGATCCATGGAGGCCTTTTAATAAATCCCTACTTCATTCTTTATCTCTGTCCAGTCTCTGCTCTGGGTCAGCCTTCCCAAGGCATCAACTCAAGGATGTTCAGTGTGCTGAACCCACCCTGCCCTTAATCTCCAGCTGCTGCCAGCTGGATTGGTCACCCAGCAGTGCCCCACAGCCTTGGCCCTGTCTCCAGTCCATACAGACAGCCCTTGTTTATTGGGAAGGGGGGATACAGACACTCTAACCATGGATGTCTGCATGGAAGGGTTTTTTTTACCTTCCTTTACCTTCCTTTAGCTGTTTTTACTCCAACTTGCTCCTTGGCATTGACTGTGATTAGGAGGTGCAGCATGGTGCCTTGGGTTTGGGTTTTTAACAGGTTTTCAAAGGTTCAGCAGCAATGTTGGACTATCAAGTGCTGTACCTGTGTCAGGAGTTTCTGGCCATCACCATCACATGACCCAGAAGAGAGGAGTTTTCCTTAAGTTATGCTTTTAAATGTCACCAAGATAAGGGAAAATTCCTGCAATCTTGAATGAAAGGTTTCTTATCCTTACTGTCTGAAGATCATAAGCATTTATGATCATAACAGATAGACACACTAAGCTATTGTCTTTGCAGCATTAAATTTTACAGCTGCTGCTTGAAAAATCTGCTGTTCAAAGTAGTCTGAATTTATTAAGTCAAGGGTTTAAGGGCAGCTACTGTCCAGGAAAAGAAACCAAAACAAAACAACTAAAACCCAGCAATACAGCCAGAAAACGATTAAAACAGGTCTTAGGAAAGCTTAGTTCAGTGTAATTGCCTTGTCAGAGAGAGGAAGGGAATGTCATGTTCATGTTGCTTCCTCTTCCCCTAAATCAAGAAATGGAATTAAGTGAAACTGATGCAATCAGGGCTCTGATTTGGCTGTGTTTGTGCAGCTGTGTCAAGCAGTGGCAGCTCTAATCTCTGCCTTGCCATGACACAGCACAGGCTGTGCAGGAGGCAGCTCCAAGGAGCTCTCCAGGACAATTCTCTCCACAGAAAATTTTCCCCCTTCTCCCTTTTCTTTCTCCTCCATTTTGCCTACATTTAGCACTTTGCATAGTAGTGTCATATCCTATAATATGCCAGAAAATATGCAAAAATAGTTACATTTTTGCAATAAATATTTATATATTTACAATTTTTACAGTAAATCTACACAGTATACTGCAGTTTTGTTGTCATTTCCCTAAATTCACCCACTAGTTAAAATCAAGATAAAATCTCCATTAAATGGAAGGGCAGGGGATGCTTTCTAAGCACCAATGTCCTCCCAAATTCAAGGTGCAGAGGAATGAATCACAAAGAGAGGAGGGCAGGGAGGTGGCCTTGGCAGCCAAGGGGACAAGGTGATGTTTTGTGTGGTGGGGGTGACCAGAGGCCCACATGCTGGGGAATTCTGCACAGAAGTCATTATTAGGAAGCAAATAAAAACTGATGATACATTTGATCAAAAAGAGGGGAGGGTGGAATGTGATAAAACTGTTTGATTGCTCAAGGGAAACCTTGAGGCAGTCACAACTCCTTTCAAAACAGCAATCTGACCACCCAAGAGAGGTGATTGGTGTTGCAAAGCTCACTCTGTGATATAAAAAAAAACAATTTCCTTCCCAAGATGAACACAGGGACCACAGAAGTCCTGCTCTTCCTCTCCTGGGGCTGATCCTCATGGGGTAAGTCTTCCATAAAGCCTCCCAATTTGCACTGGTGCACACCAACAGCAGTCTCACATGGCATTTACAAAAATTACTTTTGACCAATTTGGAGGTGCTGAATAAAAATAAATTAATAAACATTTTTAAAAATTAAGAAAAATAATAAAAATAATTTAATAAAAATAACAAAAATAATTTCTGAATCAGGAACAGGAGTGCAGACAGCCACAAGCTCTGGAAGCCATGCACACCTAGCAAGGATTCAGTTTTGGTGCTCCAACTTGCATGAAGACAGAAACCTGTGCAGAGTGGTTTCATTGCAGCTGAAGGAGAACCTGTCCCCAGAGGAAGCAAACCTGGCTGAATTGTTCAGGAGGGCAACGTGGTACCAGCTAGTGGCGAAGGAGAACCACCAAACAGGCATTGGGTTAGCATAAATTCATATCTGAGGAGAAATTTAATCAAGGCACCAAGGACATGACAGGTAGAATATCTAATTTTCTATAAATCAGCTCTTGATGACTGGGGTAATAAATGAGATTTGGAATTTCTTAAGTAGCTCAGCCTGTTTAGCTTAATAAGGAGAGAGTGATAATTATATGATAGGCTGTAAATATCTACCTACAGGGGAGCAGAAATCTGATTAGAGAAAGCTCCTCCACCTACCAAATAAAAAAGTTCAATTGTCTAGATGAAGCTAGAAACTCAAACTAAAAATGAGATGCAAAGTCTGAAATGTGAGGATAGGTAACTATTACCAAGCTGTACTAATGCCAAGTTCCCATTTCTTGAATCCATTAAGGAGCTGTAGCAATGGAATAGTGGATTTCCTACTTCTGATAATCTTAAAACTAAAAAAAACACCAAAGGTTATGTTTCTTTGTTGTTTTGTTGGGGTTTTTAAAGTGGTTTTCCCCCAAAATCTGTGGTTTTAACAAGATTTTTGGGAAGGTGGATTGTGTTGTAGAGATGATTACCCTACACAATCAAAACTCCATGTTATTTATAATCTGCAAATCCCTCTTTTGTGCAAACTCATCTTCTTAAGGTGCTTAGCAGGGTGTATCACAAAGTTAAAGGAGTAAATTTTGGTGGGAACTACTTGTTGAAACATTGGTAACCCCTTACCATGACATCCTCATGGAATCCTCACTTTGAAATCACAAATGTGTGTGAGAAAAAGACCCAGGGCTATGCAGAGCAGCACCAGTAAAATGACAATGTTCTGGAGAGATTTTTCTCAAGTATATATAAACAGAAAGGAACTGAAATTATTCACATGACAAAGGGAAATATCTGCAGTTGAAATTAACTGTCACATCCATCAAATCTTGGATTTAAGCCTGGCACTTTACACTAAGCAAGAATTGCTTCCAGATTTCCACCAGTCACGAATTGACAGTCTGGGCTAAACAGACCATAGTGTGGGTGCTAAGAGAATTCTGATGAAATTGGACAAAGAGTGACGAGAATTCTAAAAGCTCCACATCTGGTGGTTTAGAAAAAGAAAAGTTTCAGAGGAAGGAAGCTCAATCCAGTCCACAACTTTGGACTCCTGTGGACGATGCAGTCACACTGAGATGGAGCAATGGCGCTGTCCGCTCACAGTGGGAACCTCTCTGGGATCTGCCTTAATTATTAAAAAATCAGGACAGAGATCGAATAAAAGACCATTTCTGCTCCTATTCTCCCTCTCCACTCAAGGCAGGATAGAAGAACTTTGCTAAAGAGTCTGGAGGCCAAGGGTTTGGGCAAACACGGGTGACCATCACTGGGATATGAATTTAATGTCCACAGATAAAAGTAGACTACCAAGACACACAGAGAATTCCTTGGGTTATTTCCACACTTTATTTTTGCAGCTTTTCAGAACAGCAGCAGAGTTTGGTCACTTCTAACAAACATAAATAACCTTCTTCTTAACATGGTTTAGATCAAAAGCAAACTGCTTTTATTTGGGATTTTCTGGGGGGGGGAGAAGGATTTCACATCTGAATTTTAGGGAAACTGATCTGAAATCTCAGGTTAAAGTCAGTCTTCATGAGATTTGCTTCCAGACTTGAGGCATTATTGATTGTGGAGCAAGGTTTAAAATCAAATTAGATGCAGTAATTTGCCCCCAGGAAAATTGTGTACAAAAGATGTTTCTCCAAGCAAATCTCTACAGTAAAAAAAAAAAAAATAGAGGAAACAAAACAAAATAAATCCCCATTGCTTAATTAAATCTCTTCCTATGTGACAACATCTTTTTTTCTTTAGAGAGAATTATTTTTTACTTTGATTGTGAAGAACACTGGTGGAAGAGCTGTTGTGTGAGCCACAGCAAGCAGCAGCAGTGCCAAAAGCATTGCTAGGATTTTGCAGTGTTGCTGAGACAGTAGTGAAACTGCTGTTGTGTCACCTAGGAAGACAAAAATTATGCACTTTTCACGAATTCAGACAAAAATATGATAACAGTCAGATTTTGAGAAGGAACATTGTATCAGACTGCAGCTCATTTTCTACCCTAGTACACTCTGCTGTGCTTTGGGATATTTTCTAACATATCTTTTTTCCTCATCTCCCAGAATTGCATCAAACCAGTCAGCTTACAGCATTATACATCAACAGCCTAGGAGAGAAGAAGGAATGAGACATTTCTACCAGCTCCATTTGCAAAGCTCACATGAATGAAAATCAAGCACTGTGGTGCTTCTAAGCAGCCCTTGATTGCTGAACCCTGGAGCTTTAACTTGTCATTTAAACAGTGGGGTCACTGCTTGTGGAAGCAGTCATGTCTCAGCTCTCTGGAATTTGAGGGGTTGGGGGAAAGTGAAGTCAAACTCCCCTTTTTCTGTCTCAGTTAAAAACGCTGTGATTCCCAGGGCGAGAGCCTGTTGGGCAACACCTTCATGGTATTTGCTTTTCAATCAGCACAGTTCAAAGGTGATTTGCAGCAATCCCTGCTGATGAGGGCAAGTTCCTCCCTGCTTATTGTCCCAGATCTTGCCCCAGGCACCATCCCTGTCTCTTGGATGTCCCTAGAGCATGCTGCTGTTAGGGTATGTGTGGGGGTGCCAGTTGTTGGTTTTTCTGGGTCTGGATTGAAGGCACTTGAGACAGTAATTCGTGTTCAGACTCAGGTGTTTATTATTTCTTATCAGTAAAACAGTCTCACTGCTGTGAGTTCAGCAGCTTTTCATTAGAAGGCACAAAATGGCCAACAATCTCTTGTTCCAAGGTCTTTTAAGATTAAACTATCCAATGAAGAACTGACACCTGGATTATTTTCCCTTTTAACCCAATAACTGATCCCACAGAGCTGCAATGGGGACTTTCCTGCGAAATTACAAAATGCCACCCAAACCCATGGAGAAGAAGGAAGAAGAAGCATGAAGAAGAAACCCAGGACAACACCCTGTGTCCTCCATCTTGCTTCCATCCACAACATACTAAAAATCCCAAAACCTAAATTTCTCACCAAGTGATGCATCTACACTGCTCTCTATAATCTGTTTCACACTTTTGTGGATTCCAGTCTATCTTGAAGTCTGGGAAACTTTCTCCATGAATGATGGTCAGAGTCAGTGCTACCCTGGGGGTCAGGGCACCCCAGAGCAGACACAGAAATATTCCTGGTGCTCTGGGTTTCCACAGGTATGAGCCATTCTTTCCCAGGGATTTGGGAACCTCTGCCCCAGCTGCCAGAAAATCCCAGCTGGAAGGAGCTCTGGTGGGAAAGGGATTGGCTGGAGAGGGTTCCCACTGTGGGCAAAGCACAGAGACCTGTTTGGAGGAGGCCTTGGTAGGAGATCCTGCATTTGGGAGCTGATGGATAAAGAGAAGGCAGCCCATGAACACACGAGGGGCAGCTGCAGGATCACAAAGCAGTTTGGGTGGGAAGGGACCTCTAAAGGTCAACCTGAACCCCCAGGAGGGAGGACACAGAGGAATGGGGGCCGATGTGGGATGAGATTGCTGTGGCACATTAAAAAGGATGGGGAAATGCACATGGCTGGTGCCCAGGAGCAGCCCAAGCCCTTGGATTCATCCCTGCTCTGTCCCTGCTGCTCTGGGCTGTGCCCTCAGCAGGGACAATGCAGCACACCCAAGCAGAAGGCAATTAAACTTCCTTCTGTACAGCAGCAGGGACTCTCTTTTTAGCTTTAGAAAGCTGCTCTCCAGGGCTTAAATTGAACTTCAGTCTACAATTGAGCAGCGCTATGGGGGCTCTGCTCTCGACTGGAGTACCTGGGAATTACTGCAATGTAAATAATAATTTCATAATATTCATGTAAGCCTGTTGTTGGGTTGCAGAGTCACACATAAGAGTTTAAAATGCCTGGCATGAGCTTGCTCACTCATAGTCTTGGCAGAGGGTGGAATTGGGAGGGCTAAATAGCTATGAAGGGGTTACTCTGACATTTCTTCTGGGGGTAATATGGGTTTCACTGCCTACAACTCAGTAGATCCGTATGGAGGATTCTGCTTTAAAACTGGCTTTCATTCAAGACTCTTCAGAGAATTTCCTTGCTTTGCTTTTCAAATGCTGTCACAAGAGGAAAGGAAAAATATATCCGAACAATTTCACTGTTGAGGAATTTTTTTCCTTTAGTTTTGCTATAGCTGCATATTATTTCCTTCCTTTGCAAAGTAGTTTTGAAATACAAAAGCTAAAAAGGGCATGGACCATTTATTTTTATTTAGTACTGCTATTTACTGCAGAGACCTTATAATTTGGATAAATTTTCCAGGTAGAACCATAGCCTTACAGAAGTCAATAATAACTTTCCACTGTCTCTGTGGGACTGAGTGAATGGAAAGCAATCCAATGGTGGGTTATTGTTGGTGTCTCCTCTTTTCCAGAGATACTACTCAACCCAAACCCAAACAAACCTTGGCTTGACTTTTGGTTTTATGCCTGAAGGTCACAAGTCTCAGTTTTGTTTAGGCTGCACATGGACCTGCTTCCAAAAACATTGGACTCTTCCCACAAGTGCATCTGGTGTCTTATCTCTGATGCCCAGGAAATGAGCCTCCCCTCTCCTGTCACACTGCTGTGTTGACAAGGAGGTTTTGTAATGCATTGAGAGTGAAAACATAGAGGACTTTGTTAATCCAAAAAAAAAGATCTTGCACTGGGACCAGAAATAAAATTCTCCAACAGGGTATAGTTCGTCCTCATGCCAGGAGATACTGAAGGACTGTTGGAATCAGAGGACTCCACAGGGCACCAAAATTATCAAACTGCAAAACTGATGGCTGTCAGGATGATATATTCTGGCCTCTTGCTCACCTGCGATGGTGACTTTCTGTTGGCAGATACTCCCAAATTTGAGTAACAAACTAGAAACCCATCCTGAACTGCAAGGACTGCAGGTGTAATTAGTAAGATTGTATTTCTACACTTTGCCTGTTTTGCATTGAAATAATTTTGCATTAATTTCTCTGACTGGTTAACTGCTTTTATTCTTTTTCTAATGAGTTAATTCACCTAGTTTGGCAAAATACACATGCACATTCCAATTTCTGCTTATTTACAGCCCTGATGGTATAACTCCATAAATGTCCAGCTTAATTTTGTAGTGAGTTATATGTGGTGGAGGCCACCACAAGAATTTCATTGGCTTCAACTCTAAAGCAGTGACAGTAATTGCTGTGAGGCTATAAAGATTGAGCAGGATGTCATAAAAACACAACAGAGCCAATAAGAAATGTAAATATTTTTGATACCTGGAGACCAGTTAGTCTGTGCAGGAAATGTATCATGCTCTATATATTTGTAATATTTCTCTCTGTGCACCCTGTTGGCAGCAAGAGACTTTAAACTGCAGAAAACGACTCTAACTCTCAGCAGGTCACTCATCTCCAAAACTGCAGCATTAATTTGTGCTGCTATTAGTGAATCATTGAAGAAAACAACTACCAACAATGGAAATGTTTGAGTGGAAGCTGGGGGACAACACACAGTGACACAATTTTTGCAAAAATGACCCTGTCCAGAACCTCTCTGGGCAACCTGTGCCAGGGCCTCTCCACCCTCACAGCAAAGAATTTCTTCCTAATACCTGAGCTAAACTTCCCTCTTTCATTTTAAGGTCATCCCCACTTTGTCTTATCACTCCGTGCTCTTGTGAAAAATCCCTCTCCAGGTTTCTTGGAAGGCTCCAAGGCTGCTCTCCTTAAGATAATTTGTGCTTTTCAACAAACACCACCATCTCATCACTCCCTTCTTGCGAAGGTGTGTTAGTGGTAGTTCTATACCCACCCTGTCCTGATAAGTCAATCTCTGTTTCCTCAGGTAGCAAAGTGTCCTCAGAAGGATGAAAATGCAGGAACTTGTATCTAGCTCCAAACCTGCCATCCTACTGCAAGCAGGACAAGCTTCTTAATGAACTGAGAATTGATTATCTGAAAAATGGGGATGAACTGAGAGTTGGTTATCTGAAGAGTAGTAACTTAATTGAGAATCCAAACATGAGTACTGTGTTGGAATTTTGGTGGGGGGAGGAAGAATGTTTTTAAAAGGTTTTAATTTTGAGTTCTGTGTGTGTGCTTCTTTTACATATTGTAAGCTAATAAAGTTTTTTTCCCTGTATTCCTCAGTTAGAACCTGCTTTGCTCTGTTTCTGGTCACATCTCACAGCAGCCATTAAGGAGAATATATTTTCATGAGAGCATTGGCATTGCACCAGCATCAAACCATGACATTTTTGGTTCCCTGACCAGGAAGTAAATTTTAGGCAAGTGATAAAATAAAACTGTGAGATAGATCAAAGAACAATAAGAGCAAAGCATGTATTAAGTTAAAGTAGATTGGTAATGAAAATCTAGAGATAGAAGTTTAGTGAGTTATTGTTTTGAGTAGAAGTATGTTTAATATAATTTTGATAATAATTTTAGAATTGTGTGTTCTCAGAGGCGAAGGGTGGAGTGTCCTAGTTTGAAAAGGAAGTGAGTTTTTTGGGAGTTTGTGGTCAAACCAATCAGTGCTCAGATTTGAATATTGGCACCTGGTGTGGCTACTGAGGACATGGTGCTCCACACATGTGGGCAAACCTTGGTGCTGTTAGAGACCAAACACCTCCATTTTAATGTGTTTTTGAGTTACCTTCCTCAGTGAGGCACGGGCTGTGTGGTTGCAGCTCCCTGAGCTGGCATTAAGGAAAATAAACCCTGCTCTGAGAGAAGCTGAGCTGAGGAAGCTCAGTTTTCTATGGCCTTGAATCCTACATCTTTTCTCTCTACTCTTCACACAGTATCCCCTTCTATCTTCCTTTACCTCCTGAAAAGGTGAATACTTTTTCTCTGATATCTCCAGCATCCCCCACAATCTCCTCCTCACTTCATCCCAGGGATGTGCTCATCCTGCCTCCAACTTCTTCCCATGTACCAAGGCAGGGGCAGTTTCTGTTGTGGCCACAGCTGTGCTGATTGTTGGGACATCTGACCACAGACTGACCCTCCCAAGGTCAAACAGACCCAGGGGCTGCCAGCACAGGCTGCAGTCTTTCCCACAGGAGGACACACACGGGAACTTCACTATATCTATGTCTTCAACTCACCTCTCAAATTTGCACAAAACTCGTCAGTTTTGAGGGGGAATTGGCAGACAAGTGTGATCTCATGGTCTTTGGGAGACCTGTGGAGAAAGCAGCAGAGTTTTTGCTGTTATGGTGGTACAGCTGGGCAGCACCAAGGCCCAGGGCTGTGGGAAATCATGTAGCCAATCTCTGTCACAGACATCTTTTATGAAAAATCCTTTCCTTAGGATTTTTTCTCTTGAGAAGCTGAGAGGCCTCAGGAACAAAATGTAACCAATGATTATCTGCTGCTGTGGAATGCAACAGGTGCATCTTTGATTGGCCCATGTTGGTTGTTTCTTATTAATGGCCAATCACAGTTAGATGGCTTGGACAGAGAGTCCGAACCACAAGCTTTTGTTATCATTCTTTCCTATTCTATTCTTAGCGAGCCTTCTGATGAAATCCTTTCTTCTATTCTTTTAGAATAGTTTTAATATAATATATATCATCAAATAATAAATCAGCCTTCTGAAACATGGAGTCAGATCCTTGTCTCTTCCCTCATCCTCGGACCCCTGTGAACACGGTCACAAATCTCTATGGCTTTCTTTTGCCTCTCTTGTTTTCCTCTTTGCTATAAAGCTCCAATGACCACACCAAAAACCTGCCAGACCTCTGAGGCCATGGCTGCACAAGCTGCCCTCGATGTGATGTCTGTCCTTTTGCAGCAGCCCCTCAGGCAGGGCTGACTCAAGTGCCCTCACAGCCTTGTGAGAGACAGAAACTGGAAGCTGATCTGACTGCAGGGAAAAAAAAAAAGGCAAAATGGGGGTAGGCATGGGAGCACTAGAGCTCATGGCAGTAATGCTTAAACCAGCACCACTTCTAGGAAGTAATTTGTCTGACAGGCCCTGAATTTAGGGTAGGCGCCACTGCAATCACTGCTTGAAACTGAGGTGATAATCCTTGACCAGGGGAAAAAAGTCAACCAGTGAACCAACATAAAACCCAAAACCAAAAACCCCACACAAAATACAAGAAGCCCAGGGATGTCTTAAAATATCTGCTGGGAAGTGGTAGGGAAACCAAGTGTACCCAGCATGTCTGCCACCAAGGAGAAGTTATACCTACGTGGAGATTTGTAACAGGAATAAGTCTGGTTGGAATGAAGAATTAATGGAAATGCGTTTCTGAAATCGCCAGAAAAAAACCAGCAAAACAAGGGTTAAAAGAGCAGCCTCTGCCAAGGTCAGCCAGATAGCTGTGATACATTAATGAAGGTGTTTATGCCAAGAGCAGAAGGCCTGTGCCCAGATAAAGGCACAGCTGGGATGGTTCCTCAACAGCAGATCCCACAGGAGGAGGGCAACAAGATTACAGATATCTCTAAGAATCCCAAAATAGGGAAGTACAGACAAAGCACAGCAAGTTTTGCTAACAGTCATGAAGGATGAAATGAGCAAAATTCTGAGGCAAATAATTGCTGGCCATAATTTCTGGCTTCTAAAAGGTACTAAAGGCCCATTCAGACCCAACTGGCCATCACCAATGAAGGGGAGCTGCCTGTGTCTCTCATCTCCCTCAGACATCACTCTGCTGCTCTGGTTTCCTGCACCTGAAAGTGTGGAGACAAACAAATAAAAAGGCTCATAGCTCTGAGACCTGATCTGCTCACAGCTCAGCCCCCTCACTCATAGTTTTATGTGCTCCTGAAAGGATTGCACTTAGCAGCTGATTTTTTTCATTAGCATTTATCTTTATCTGAAGTAGCTGAGCAGGTGGAAAGGGTTTAACAGTTGGCGCCTTTCCAAATCCATCTCCCCCATCTTCCAGGTCTTCTCTTCCTCCTCCTCCTGCTGCTGCTTTGCTGGAATGGGTGAGCTGTGTCCCTTGTTCCTGCTTCTCCTCCCTGATCCCAGCTACAGACAGACCCCTGTGTTGGGGAAGTGTCACAGAAATGGAGTAACTGATCCTTTTCTCCTAAGCACTTCCCATTCCTGCCTTCATCTGGCGGCAGCAGCAAGAATGGAGCAGCAAGAAGCCAGAATTCCATCAGGATGACTGAAGTATCAGGCTGTGACTTCTCAAACCTCTCTGAAACCTTCTCTTATTGCCTTCAAAACTGCAGAGTCCCTTCCTGTGTTCAGTGCCTTCTCTGTTTTGATCTGTTACTAATGCTTCATGTAATTTCCAATATTCCGTTCATATAAGACATGAATCCCATTTATTTGATTATCAGTCATTTTTCTCCACTTAATGGGCACATTGTAATCATAGATTCAGTGGCTCTTCTCTGTTCTTCAGGAAGTGAAAATTCAGAGCCTTTAGAGACACAACTTCCACCTTGCTGGGCATCCCCCCATATCCTAATGCAAGGCATGAAAGGGTTTTTACAATGAAGGAGTTGAAGCAGAGTCATGGCACAGCTGGAGCAGGGCAAGGGTATTTAGCAGAGCTCAAAACTGTAAAAATCCACTGTGCTGTTCCCTGCTGCTCACCAGAGTGACCCACAGCTCCCTGGGTTCTTCATGCCTTTCTCCCCCTTCCCTCCTGCCCTTGGATGATCCAGAATTTACCATCTTTCTCCTCTTTTTGCTGGAACTATGCCATCTCCCAATCCTTCCCTGTCCTCTTGAACAATTCCATGACTAATTTGGGACCTTGCAGTTTCCTGCCCTACCTGCAAACTTAAGCCGAGGGTTCCTCTTGCTGCCCAGTGGAGTACAACAGTGAGGAAATGAGAAAAAGTCCAGGCAGAAAATCACCTGTGCAAATCCTTGGGGGATGTTAAGCTCTACATCTGTGCTGCAGCTTTTAAAATACTGGGAGCAGGGGGAAAGCCTCCTGATTTGATCCCACCTTTTTCCCAGATTTGCTTTGTGATTGTGTAGATTTTCCCAGATTTGCTTTGTGATTTCACCACCCATCTGCCACCCCTTTTGGTAAGAAGAGACAAATAATTCAGCTGCTGTTTGGTCTGCAACCAGCATGAGCTTGCAGAAATGTGAGCAGCCTGGTTGAGGGAAGGTTGTGCAAGCACAAACTCCTGGTTCACAGTAGTCAGCAAGAAATGGTTTATGGCTTTACTTGCCAGGGGCTTTGTAGGAACAAGTTCTGGCCTTGAAAATTCCTGTCTCTGCTCAGAAGAAGAGGAGGGTTTCTATCACAGCAATGATAGACGTTCCTGAAAAAATGGCAACTTTCACATTTCATCTCAAATACTTATATGTATGTGTGATAATACATCACTTCAGAAGAAAAGGTTGATAAATGTTATAAAACCAGGGTATAGCCAAGGCTCAACTTGGCCAATAAAGCCTCAAAAAACTGAAGTCACTTCTACCTCCTTTTATCTGAACCTGTGTAAGTTATGGAATAGTTCAGCTACACAATAAAGTTACTGAGTCCTCACCATCCATATTATCACTCTGGACCAGGCAATCATCTCTGATAGCTCTTATGCTTCTGGCTAAACTGAGCTATTTTTCCCTCACATATTATTCACATTGTATGGAAGGAAAAAAGAAATCTTTGTGCTTCTCCAATAATTTTTTGAAGGTGAGAACTCCTCCGGACCACAAAAGAGAGAATCATCCTTTCAGCACTCGCATTTCTGGAATAATAGCACAGACATTTTCTTTCTTGCAACTGTTTTACACCATGTGTTAGCAAACCCACACAAGAGGAAGTTGCTTATTCAAAATATCAGAGACACAATGTGGGCTTGCTGATACAATGAGAGACATCTTCTGTGTCTGAGGGGTTGTTTTTGGGTTTTTTTCTTTTTTTTTTTTTTTAACTGCCAAGCAACATTTGGATGCTAAATGGGAGAAGTCTGGACAGAAATGTTTTCTGCAGCTGAGTTGTTGGTGGCTTTGCTATTGCAGAAATCACAGGTGGTCTGCAGGAAAATCTCAATGGCAAAGGGTCAGTGACATTGAAAATCCAGAACACAAACATGCTCTGCTTCCTCCTCTCCATGTGCTGCACAGAGCAACAGAATATTCCACATTCATTTGCAAACCAAATCAGTTTGCTCTCACTGGAGACTCACACAGGTGTTGCTCAATATTTTTTAATTAAAAGTCTTCTTCACTTTCTGGGAAGAAAAAACCCAGCCAAACAACGAAAAACCAAACAAGCACCTGGGCAGGATCTTTCATTTCTAGCAAAACTAAAATGTGCCTATTTCTCTTTTCCCCACTGGTTTTTTCCATTTATTAAAAGACACTGGTGTGTGCATGTTTTATTCTACTTTAAGTAAACCAAACCCATTCAATCTCAACACCTTTTATCACCCACCAGTGACCTGGTCTGAAACCACTGATTTACACAATTTGGCCATTTCACAGTTTGAACATTGAGACTATCAGAATATTCCTCAGAATGAATCTGTGCAAGCCACACACAATTCTCTCAAGAAAATGAGTACTTGGCTGCTCCAGCTCTCATCACCATCACAGAAAACTTCCCCTTATACCAGCTGGGTTTCCTCTGTGTGATCAGTTAAACTGGCACCTCAGAAAAGTCACTATTTTTTTGCAAAATTATATTATCTGTAGAGAAGATAAGGGGTTTTTTGGAGGTTTTTTTTTTTTTTTTTTTTCAGGTAAAGGAAAATTAGGAGAGACTCATTACATAACCTCTGAGTGTTTTCTCCATTACAGATAATTTTGTCTTCTTTAAAATGCATCAGGAATTAATTAAAGCCTAGAAAATGAACATCTTTGGCATGGGGCAGAGGGACCAGCCTTATTATTTAGATTTTAAAAATCCCCAAACAACAGAGCAGAGGCAAATCATGTATGGTATTGCTGCATATTATGGAAAAGCAGAAACATTTCAAGATCCTGCTGAGCTGGGTAACACCAGTGAGAGGGACACCAGGCAGGAACCTTGAGAGCCAGCAGGATCAGCCTGATCCAGTCAAAGCAAAACACTGGCACTGCCTTCCTCCCCTCTGGGAAGGGAAAAAGCTGTGTTATCACATTTGCCAATGTGAATGCAAACCATCAAGCCTCATGCTGTAAATGCTCTCAGGGATTGGTGGTGACCCCTGTTCTGACAGCTATTTATTCTCCAGAGCTGTCTCAAACTGCAAAAAAAAAAAAGTCAAATGTGAAGCAATGGTAAAACATTTCTGCAAAGTTTTTGGGCTCTTGCAGAGATGTTGCAGACATCTTTTATGAAAAATCCTTTCCTTAGGATTTTTTCTCCTAAGAAGCTGAGAGGCCTCAGGAACAAAATGTAAACAATGATTATCTGCTGCTGTGGAATGCAACAGGTGCATCTGTGATGGGTCTTGTGTGGTTGTTTCTAATTAGTGGCCAATCACAGTCAGCTGTCTCAGACTGTCTGTCCAAGCCACAAACCTTTGTTATTCATTCTTTCTTTTTCTATTCTTAGCTAGCCTTCTGATGAAATCCTTTCTTCTATTCTTTTAGTATAGTTTTAATATAATATATATAATAAAATAATAATCAAGCCTTCTGAAACATGGAGTCAGATCCTCATCTCTTCCCTCACCCTAAGACCCCTGTGAACACGGTCACACAGAGAGGATTCCTGAAGCAAAAACCTCTGGCTCTTGGAAGAAATTCTTCCAGCCTCCAAAACCACTTCTAAAAGCATCCCAGCTCCTCCTTCAACCCAGCCCAGTGCTGCATTGAACCACCTCAGGTCCTGTGCATTGTTAGGTCAGATAATTTCTTTTTGTTTGCCTTTGCCTTGAGGTGGGATGTTCAGAGTTTGTGTAACTTCTTCACCTACCTCAGACACCACTGTTGCCAGCATTTTTTGGAAATAAGCATGCTGAGCAACTTCTAACTGGCTTTCATCTGAGAAATGAGAGTCTTCTGCTCCCATTCCCACTAGTGACCCTGCTTTATTCTTCTCTGTATACCTCACTGGTTCTGAGAACAAAAGGTAAAATATTTGTCTCATTTTGGTGACAAAGTGGCTGTATTTATTTCTGTCCTGCCCTCACCATGTGACAGACTGACTTCTTTACTTTCCTGATGCCAAAAGTATTTAATATTGGGGTTTTTTCTGGGTTTTGTTTGATTGGTTTGTTGTTTGTTTGGGGTTTTTTGCTATTTTTATTAATATTCTTTGCAATATCTATCTCAGCTTGGTTCTTGGCCATTTGGCTGTTATTCCCTCCTGCTGACCTGAGCCTTTTCCTAAACACCTTTCCCCATTTACTCAGATCCAAACTCCCCATTTTCATGAAATAAAAGATGCAACAACTTTCAAAGCCCACTCTTCAACTGAGCTTTGGAGCACACCCTGACTGCCAACTTCACAAAGATTTGCCCTTTAAAATCAATAGCATTGTTGATAAGCCTGTTATTCCTTTCATTTAGTTTGATGAAATCCCTTGATCCAAAGTTAATTTCTTAAACTAATGTATTATAATATCCTTATTTTTCACCAAATCAAAATTTCAATATATCCACACCATTTGTTCAGTAGCTGTATGGGAAATAATAGATTGATTTTCACTTCCCAGAATGTCTGGATCCTTCTACAAGTAACAACATGTACCTTAATCTGCCAGGTTAGCAACAGTTTTCGGTAGTATTAATCCATACAATCCTGGAGAGACAATTGGCTTCATCCAGGTCTAAACCTGGGGATATTTATTCATTGCAACTTCTCCAGCAAAGCCCCAGAATTTATTCTAATACTTCCCTGCATCCCTAAGGTGATATGGCTTATTCCAAAACTGAATTGTTTGCCCCTTTTCTCTACAACTACATTTTATTGAGTTCTCTATGTTTTACATATTAGATTTAAGGTCCTCTAGTTCTATTTCTTATCATATTACTACATTATAATGATCCAGAACTTCTCTGAGAGGAAATCATACAAACAATAAAAATCAGTGTGGAATTAGACACTCGCACTCAGTGTGTGTGTGTGTAATTCACTCACAGAACTATTGGAGGAAAATCTCTCTGTCAGACTTATTTTTGATTCTGGGCATCCCACAGTTTTTACATCTGGATGCGTCTGAAGTCACAGAGCTCTTAAGAGGCTGCACTGAAATGTGAGGATTCAAACCAAACTTGGTTAAAAGGTAAAACCTGCAGTGTGTCCTGGGAGCCCATCTGTTTCTGATTGCTCCTTACTCCTCTCACCAGGCACACAGCACTCTGTGTGCCCAAGATTTGCCTCACTCAAAAGCACGAGCATCACTCAATTGCTGAAAATCATCAGTTTGGACCTGGACATGATTCCCAAGTGGCACAAATCTGCCTTTCCTTGAGCTGAACTGAGTCTCAACCCCCACAGAGTCGTGCTGATCTGAACAGAGTCGTGAATGAGTAAGGCACTTTTCAGAGTAAAGGGAAATAAGGACAGAGGGGATGGTTTAGGTTAGAAGGGACCTTAAAGATCATCTCATTCCATCCCCCCTGCCATGGGCAGGGACACCTTCCACTAAACCAGGCTGCTCAAATCTGTTTTGTTCACATAACAATGCTCCATCCCTTCCAGCTATGGAAATAATCTGATTTCAGGAGGCTGAAGCAGCACAAATAAAATGTTACTGAGTGGAAAAAAAAATGCAGCATGAAAAATATCCCCCAAACTGTCAAAAAAGCAACATTGATTTCAAGACTACACAAGGTAACATCTAATGACCACAAATGTCATCAGACACTCTGCTTAAACAGGATTTCAGATTACTGTTCTTGCTTAATAAGAGTCATAAATCACTGAACCTTAACAGAACAAACAAAAATATCTCCCATTCTGGAGACAACCTCCAGTAAATATGGTAATGGAAATACTGTGAGTAGTTGAAATCTTTTCCTTAGAAAATGTGTTCTCTCCTCACTGGGCAGAAATCACACTGAAAATGTGCAGGAAAATCAGTGGTGACCCTGTGAGCCTTGACTTTGTGGTGGTCACAGTGCTCTTCACAACTCAACAGCCCCAGTTAAAGCACCACTGAATTGCAAGAAGAGGAAAAGGAAAAGAAGAAGAGGGGGAAAAATGTCCTTTGAGGTGCTGCTGGGAATGATGGTGTAAATCTGTCAGGGTGGGATGCTCTGAGTGCAGGGACAGGAGTGGCTGCTCCCCCTTGCTCAGGGCTGACAAAGCACCCACACCCCGGGAAGGGGCAGCAGCACTGAGTGACTCAGCTGCCAAGAACAGGCAGAGCAGGGGATGGCTCCTTATCACATCTCTGTGTTTGATTTCACATCCCCTGTGTGTGACACCTCCTCTCTCCAGCTGTCTCTGTCAGACTGAACTCTGTCTCTTTCATTTCTGCTCACACAGCAATTGCTTCAGAGCTCTCCCCAGCTCTGCCCCTTTTTTCTCTGATTTTTCTGGTTCTGCTCACATCTTTCCTGCAGAGCCACGAGCAGCCCAATGTGAACCTTTCAGAGATGGCACATTGTGGGTCTGCAGAATGGCAAAACATCCCGCTTCACTCCCTCATTTCTTTCCTGCTGCCTTTTAATTACCCATTTACCTTTCTGACAGCTGCTGTGGGTTTAGCTGAGACTTTCTTGAGCACCAAGACAGTTTCCTTCAGTGCAATTCTTCAGGGCTCACCACTGTGCACGTAGAGTTATACGCACTAAATTAAGTCTACTCCTCTGCACTGGGTAACACTGCCATCCATTATTTTATTCTCAAGCTATTCAGCACCCTGAGATCTTTCTGTAACTCTTTACAATTAGTTTTCATTTTGATTACTCCAAGTCACTGAAAGTTTTGGGCAAGTTTTGTGATCTCCAATAATTTTCCAGGTCACTTCTGAGCGCATGGAGCTGCCATGTGGCCACCATATACACCCTTGAGTGACCCTGGGTGGTGACATTGTCCTATTCCTGCCTTTAGTTTCTTGTCTTTAAACTGGTTGCTATTCCACAAGACAATCTTCATCCTAATGAAAACTTTGTTTATTTAAGGAAGAGACTTCACCAAAAGCTTTGAGGTGTCCAAGTACATGGATTTTTCTGCATCAACTTCATCTCTGTGCATTCTGATTCTCAAAAAACCCCCTTAACAACAGATTTATGAGCTGTGGTTTCCAAGCTGTGCTGACTCTTCTCCATTAGTTTGTATTCCTCCATATGCCCACTAATTTTCATTTTCATAATTCTTCTCACAAATTTAAAAAAAAAAATTCTTCTCTAAAATGAAAATCAAGGTTATGTCCATGAAGTTGTTTGGGCTCTCCTAGGGACCTTTTCAGGAGTGGGCATCACGTGTCCCACTTCCTCTGACCTTGAGGCTAATTTAAGCAAAGCCAATTTCAGCAGTAGGTTATTCACCACAGTTAATAGTTTGGCAATTTCATATCAGAGCTGCTCTGAAGCTCCTGCATGAGTGCCATCTGGTCCTGTTGATCTGTTGTTATCTCTTTCAGTGGTTTGTTTTAAAAAGGCTTTTAATGTCATTTCATTTTGAGACCTTTCATCAGACTTGCCCAATTAAAGTTTTCAGTGTGGCAACTCCATTGACCTCCTAAATGGGAACAAACACCAGGACAAATAACCCATTTGGCATTCCTGCTATTGCTCTGCCTTCCTTTTACACTTTGATCATTTACCAGCTATACTGAGTTTCTGACTGTGACCTTCTGTTTCTGACATGTTTGAAAATTTTCTTATTATTACTTAAATGCATTTAGTGTGCTGCTAGCAAGAACCTTTTCATCACCCATTGCTTTTTTATGCTTTTACATTTCCTTTCCCAGAACGTGTATTCTCTTCTATTTTAGTCATTTGTACCTTCCCCTCTATTTTGTAAAGCAACTCTTTTCCTGTGGTTTCTTTTACTTTGCTTTTAACTTTGAAAGTATTTTTTGAACACATAGTACATCCCTACTCTGAACTTCCAATGTCAGTAAGTGTGTCTATGGCACCTGCATGCAATTTACTTTTTTTTAACTGTGCTGTTGATCTCTAAAATGTTGTCTCATTTACACATTTTTGTCATTTCTGAAGCTCTGCACGGGGGTCTTTGTGGGATTTTTTGTTTCCTATGGGCGTGCTGCATTTTGAGTGTGCTGTGGTCACCCTGCTCAGATGTTTGTGTGACACTTGCCCACAGCAATTCTCTGCTCAAGGCTCAGTCAGAGCCAGGCACTGGTTTATCTCAGCTGTGTTCCCTGTTCAGGTGCTGCAAAAAGCACTTTTTTTATGGCATCTGCCAATATAATCTCTGCCCCACTCTTTCTCATAACCTTCACCCACTCTGCAGGGCACCACTGAGACCTCCTTTGTTTTCTGCCATTTCCCACTTTCTGGTTGCCCTTGCCATTTCTCAGCCAAGGTCACCAGCCTGGTCAGGTAGCTGAGAGCATCCCTCTGTCCTCCCTCTTCAGCACAGCATTTCAGACCACAGGGATTCTTCGTTACCTGTGTGCCACAGATGACTTATTTACCTGGTTTGATGCCAAGCCTTTTTTAAACACAGAGTAGCACAACATAATCTGCAATTTCTTTATCAGTTTCAGCCTACAACTGTGCTATCCCATGGCCCATTGTTTTCTAAGTTTCTGGTATGTCCATTGCATCAACAACTTAATTTAAAAGTCTATCCATTTTAAAATTTTGAGCCGCTAGCCATTTAAATTTTGTACTTCCAGCTTTATAAAAAAGCTGGCATTTATTTGTTCTTGGCTTTGATAATCAATATTTGGGTCTTTAAATTCATGATTGCTCCTTGCTGTGGCCCTCATTAAATTAATCATCTCCAGCCCCATCTTTTTTAGTTGCTGCTGGTTTTTTTTGGGTTGATTTTTTTGCAAATAAGGATGTTAGTGCGCATTGTATATAGACAGGAAAGATCTCCAGGTAAATGAAGAGAGCTACAGGATGTTTGGTCATGGATATCTAAAAAAAGGCTGGTGAGCATTCTGCCAGTGCCTGGCTCCTGCAGTGTGAGCTGTTGCACTTTTGTGCCATTAGTTATTAATTAAGTTACTTATTAATTAAGTTACTTATTAATTAAGTAGCACAGAGCTGGGCAAAATCAGTCATGTCGAGAAGCAAACCAAGCAAAGCAAGGATACAGCTCATGCTTTATCCTTAAAATGGGCTGCTAATGAAAACCTGCTCACAAAGTAGAGCTGTCCCCCTGAGGTCTGTGCTCCCAGCAACAGAGCCTTGCAAAGCTGGCAGATGCATGACAGGGACAGGAGCAGAGCTGGAGAGCTGATGTTTGACAGGTCATCATGCTAAACAGGAGTCAGAGTGCTTGCCCAGTCAGAAAATCTCTCTGGAGTTGGGTCACTGAAAAATAAAAAGGATTAAACGGCCAAGGAACCCCACTTAACACCAGAGACATGATCACACAGCACTCGCTGTCCTGCCAGAACTCATTGCCCTAAGGTAAAAACATATTATTTACCCTCAGACAGCAAACCCTACAGATTCTAACAGATTACTCTCTCTCTGCAGCAGCAGGAACCTGCTTTGTGCACCATCTGTCGCCTCTCGCCCGTGTCAGCCTGCTCACCAATTATTCACCTTCCCTGTCACCGCCACAGCAGTGACCCTCCCCCTGACCCAAAGCCCACCACACTGGGGGCTGAATAAACACCGGGTTATAATGACAGCCTCGCCCTTCTCCTCCCCCAGCCAAGTTTGCAAACTGTGAGGAATTGAGGCTTTTTTACGGGTCAGCGCACTGCAGCGCGTAACGCCCTTTAAACCATGCAGCTTCTCAGCCGGCCTTGACCAAGCTCAGCCTGGGATGCAGAGGGCCCTGAGAAACTCAGCAAGAGCTCAGGGTGGTTGAAGCACACGAGTGATGTGGTTGTTCTGCTCAGGAGCAGCAGCAGCTCAGAGCTGGCCCTGCTGTGGTCAGAGCCCACCCAGCTGAGAGCACAACGTGCCCCATGGTCACACACAGGATGAGAGAAGGCCACCAAACACATCTGAAAGTCATCTCTGAAGTCCAGTTATCTGCTTATTTTTGGCTAAAGAGACTTTGCAGAACACATTTGTGTGTGTTTCCTGGGCATGGTTCCTTACTGTGAGGAGAGTTATGGGGAAAAAAGCCACATGAAGGGATGGATGTGTTTATAAACTACTGAGATTAGGTAATGTCTACCAGCAAGTATCATGACTCATAAAATTTCATTAAAAATCTCAAAAGTTGGCAATAAAGCAGTTTTTTATGGAGACAGAGGAGCTGAACCTGCACCTTTAACACTTTTTTCACCCTCCAGTAATGAAATGATTCCTCCTTCAGGTCCAGACCCTTGTGTGACCTCCACAGCTCTGAAATTACTGACTTTTATAGAGTAAAAAAAATGCAGGGGAGAAAGAGGGAAGAAGGGGTTGAAATAAAGGAGCTGACCTTGTCTCATCCCACCCATCCCAAAACAGAAATAGCTCCGTGCAGAAAATCCACTCCCTGGGAGGATTCCAGCTCAGAGCTCCCATGGATGTGTGTGACCCACAGTCCAGCCATGGCTTTGGGGGTGGAGGGACTTTCTGCCAGCTCAGAACAAATCTGCTGAGGGGCCTCCTGGAGACCACAACCAACAGGGCTTGCTCCAGGCTTTAGAGCTGCCCTCTCTCCTGTGGTGAAATTTCAGCCCCAGAGAGGGGCTTGGCCCAGCTCTGGTGCTGAGGGGTTGTTTAATTGTAGGAAGATGTTTTAACTTCCCACCCCAAGCCATCATCCTCCCAAGTGCCTCGTAAAGAGACTCCTTCACATCTTCATTTTTATGGCCAGACGTAAGTACAGATAATTTAGAGTCTTCCAGTGATTATTTCTCATTAGTTTTTAATTCAGGAGAAAAAGCTCATACAGTCTGTTAAATGCTTTACTCACTGTCTTGCTGAGACTCTCATCTGATTTACTGATGTCTTGTGAAGACTTTCTCATTGATTTTTCTTTGTCCTTTCACTGTATTACTCTAATACAGGAGGTAAAAAGATTAACTGGGATTGGTGAGTGGCAGGATGAATGTGCTGGCAGAGGAAAGAGAAGGAGAAGACAAAGCAGTTCTGGGGCCACCAAGGGATGTGTTCGAGGCACCTCATGGCTCTTATGATGTACTCCTGAGAGCCCATCAATGGGAGGTGGAAGGCACCATGAACACAAAAAATCCTGTAAGTAACAAAAAGGGGAAGAGAGAAGTCAAACCTTCACTTTACTGAAATGAATGATAAAAGCCTGGAAAAAATGTCACAACCCTTTGAGGAAATAAAAATCAGAAGGCTGATTAAATAAAATACACCCCCCCCTCCCCACCAAAATATATAAATTGATTTAAGTCTCATAGCTTTGCATCATAGCTGTGGTTTGAGGGGAGCATGAACCATTGAAATCACCCCAAGTGAGAGTCACAACAAAGGAGAAGCAAGGGAAGGACCCACTTGGGGCACAGAAGACAAACCTGAGGCAATTAAAATAAATATTTCCTCCACCTGGAACAGGCAGTTGATCCACACCAACAAGTCAGGAAATCAGGGAAAAGGGGGAGAAAGAGATTTTTAGATGGAGGTAGAGAAAAGTAAGGCAGTGCACTGCAGTTATTGAACTCTCTGACCAAATAATATTGTTTTCCCAGACTAATTAGTATTCTGTGCATCACAAGTAGCACTGAAAAAGAAACCCCAACTCTGACATGCCCTCCACCCACTTCAAGCTCTGGCTATTTATAGCCTCTCCATTTTCAAGAGTGCACCAATTACAGCAGTTCTGCCACAGCCCCTGAGTCTCAGCAGAGCTGAGAGGGGAAGCTGGCCAGAACACACAATCCTGCAGCCTTTGCTCTGCCTGCCCCCTTAGGGGGGCATATTTCACCCCAAGGCTTTCCTGAGATAAAGGATGCTTTGTCCAAAGCCTGCAATGCAAACAGAGACCTGTCCCCTTGGTTTTGGCTCACTCTGCTCTCCAGTTCTTGCTCTCCATGGCTGAGCCCATCTGAAGGCTGCCAAGAGCAGCTGATGGGGAGCCAGGCCAAGGCAGCTGCTCCAGAATTCTCCTTTTTCTCCCCTTTTCCCTCCTCACTTCCTTGCACAGCCCTAGAGATGGTGCATGGGGCCAGGGCAGCTGCTGTGGCAGTGCTTGAAGCTTCATTGTTAAAATAAAACTAAGGAGAGCTCTGAGAAAGAATTCCTGCTTTTCTTATCCATACCCCAGGCTTTGAGACACAACTGAAAGCAGAACAGCTTTGTGAATGAAAGCCTGGGGACAGCTTCTTTTTATCATCTTGCTCCTCAGAGAAAAGCAGCAGATCCTGATGAGGAGCAGTAACACTTCCCAAGGAGAAACACAACTTACTGCTTCTGACTTTTCATCCATAGAACAGACCTCTGTCTCAAAGGCAATGAGCTTGGCTGTAGATTCTGTGATTTAGGGTATATTCACTATTTTTTTTGCAATGTTAGTATTTTCTAGGGTGGTAAAATGTGGCTGTGTTCACAGGGGTCCGAGGATGAGGGAAGAGACAAGGATCTGACTCCATGTTTCAGA
Source organism: Camarhynchus parvulus (assembly GCF_901933205.1). Classification (NCBI taxonomy): domain Eukaryota; kingdom Metazoa; phylum Chordata; class Aves; order Passeriformes; family Thraupidae; genus Camarhynchus; species Camarhynchus parvulus. The sequence goes on along the minus strand of NC_044571.1, from coordinate 5,885,442 downwards.
AGGCTGATTTATTATTTGATAACATATATTATATTAAAACTATACTAAAAGAATAGAAGAAAGGATTTCATCAGAAGGCCAGCTAAGAATAGAAAAAGAAAGAATGAATAACAAAGGCTTGTGTCCCAGACAGAGAGTCTGAGCCAGCTGGGCTGTGATTGGCCATTAATTAGAAACAACCACATGAGACCAATCACAGATGCACCTGTTGCATTCCACAGCAGCAGATAATCATTGTTTACATTTTGTTCCTGAGGTCTCTCAGCTTCTCAGTAGAGAAACTCCTAAGGAAAAGGATTTTTCAGGAAAGATGTCTGTGACAGGAAAAGTGCGCACAAACACCCCCAGTGTGCAGACCAGTGCAAACCAGCTGCTCAGCAGCACCATGTCCAGCACATCTTGGAGGATAAAATACAGCCCTATCTTCACTATGAGGTCAACTACTGTTATTGTCCTACTTTCAGTGCCCAAAGCACCCCAAAACCTGACTGTGAGCATTGGAATTCATCTTTTTATAGTCAGTTTTTGGGGCAGCATCCCAGTCTTCACAGCAGGAGGCAGCTTGCCATGGAGCCTCAGTAAAGATCACCACAAAATACTCAGCAGCAGGTCTCCAGATGTAATATTTGGCAACAGGCCTTTTTAGCATTCCAGCTCGCTCCAGCCCAGAAAAATCTGACTCCTTTCACCAAATAATTGTTAATTTGAGAGAGCCTCTTATGCTCACTTCATTCAGCATTTTGTGTGCTATTCACTTTGGAAGGACATTTTTCTTCTTTTTGCAGATGGAGAATCCTGTAGCCAAATAGTTCTGGATGTTATCCCAGGCCTTTTCTTCTCTCTTCCTCATTCCCCGTCTTCTCTACATCTTTCCAGACTGAAGCAGACTTCGCACAGATTTGGAGGATTCTTAATTTAATAGTGTGCTTGAAAAATAGGAGTGACTCAGGGGATGCAAAACATATGCAAAGATGTGATGATTTCAACTATCAAACTTTGAAATCCAATGCCTTCTTATTCCATGCCTGCATTAATCTGGTTAAACAAAATTTGGTTACCAGTGTCATCTGTACTCCAGCCATTCCTACAGATGCCTTCCCATCTCAATTCCCAAGAAAGAGCGCAAATAAGAATATGAATTTTCATTCATTATTGAATGTACCTGTGCTCATCTCAAATTTCCCAAGGTCATTTCCTGAGACATTCCTTTGGAATGTTTATATTCCGGGTGCATTTTAGTACTTAAAAAGAAAAAGAAGTGAGAAACCATTTACCCATCACCTCCACATGCTTTACTTAATGCCCTCCTCACTCAATTCTTTGAATATTGTATTGAATCTTGCTAAAGAGTAGGGTCAAACAATTTTTTTTTGTCCAGTTAAGTGACTCTGAAACTAACAGCTTTTGCTTTCAACTTCTTTTTTCTCTCTTTTTTTTTTAACAGACAATTGGCAAACTAATCAAGCTAGGGAAAAAAAAAGGAAAAAATGAAGGGTGGAGAACGTCCCAGAAGGATGAAGAGCCAAGAAAATAGTTTTTACTAGAGCACAAGTGATTTTTAACAATATGTCACTGACATTCTCTAGGTCTGACTGGAGGAACTGACTGTGATCCTCCAAGGAATGCAAACACACACATCCAGCTTCTGCAGCAGGAATCTTTCTTGGTCAGACCCTGAGTGCCTGGCTTGCATGCCATGACCATAATGCTGTCCTTCCCTGGGAAAAGTCATACAGTGCAGATATTGGAAACCATCCTATCAGCACCCAGAACACACCTCCTCCTCCTCCCCCTCCCTCCCAAAATTCCTGAAAAATAAAAGGTTTATCAAATGAAAGGAGTATGGCTTCTGGAGGTAGTTACTCCCACACATCTGTAGAGTTTCCCCCTTTCACAAACAGGTTTCCTCTGAAAGGACATTCCCACATTCCCAGAAGCCAGGACAGTTGAAGCTCCAGCCTTGTGCTGTCCTTATTTGTCTTGTTCCCTTATTTTCACCAACAGGATAAATTCCTCTCCTTTCCCTCTTGTTACAAATGCCCTGTCACAAAGGCAAGGGGTCTTAGGTTGGAAATGGGGGTGTGTGCTCTATCCCCATCTGTCAGAGCTGGGGCAGTTCTCTGCTGTTCATGGGGCAGTTTTGTCTTTCTCTCTCCCACAGCCAACCCTCCCTCCAGGAGATCTCTGCTGTCCATGGCCACTGAGTGTCCCTGCAGGGCTGATCCAATTCCAGCATCCCATGGGGAGATGCTGCGCCCAGGGGAGGAGCCAAGCATTCCTACCTGGATCCAATCTGAGCCTGGCACAGCACAGCAGCCTTTGCTCCCTGCATTGCCAGAGGAGCAGCTTTCTGCTGCCCTGCATTGCCAGAGGGAGCCCAGGCCCATCTGCAGCAGCCCTGGAGCTGCAGAGGAAAACTCCCCCCTTGTGCAGGATCCCTGCTCCAGCAGCAGCACAGCTGGCACTGCAGGAGGGCTGAGCCCCCATGGGATGGGGCTGTGCCACCCCCTGACACACAGGGGGACAGGGCATGGTCTGACTCTGGCAGTGCTGTTTTGTATTACTGCATTTTTATTTTATTTTTATTTTTTCCTTAAAAAAGAACTGTTATTCCTATTCCTGTATCTTTGCCTGAGAGCCTTTTAATTTCAAAATCATAATAATTCCGAGGGAGGGGGTTTACATTTTCCATTTCAGGGGAGGCTCTTGCCTTCCTTAGCAGACACCTGTCTGTTCAAACCAAGACACAAGATATGAACAGCAAGGGATGGAGATTGAATTGTGGCAGGTCCCTGCCCCAGGCCCCCTGTGCTGCACCAGGAGGTAGAAAAGAGCGCAGAAGGAAAAGAAAGAAAACACAATGATTTTGAATTTACCACTCAGCACTCCCTGAGGGAGAAGAGGGAAATGCAGACAAGGAGGTTGCCCTTTAGGAACATACCTGTCAGGTTGGTCATGGTGGGAACCCTGCCTAAATGCCTCAAAATTTGGATAGGAAGATGGGTACCATTAGGGCAAAAAACCACTAGGCACTGTAAGGACAAAAAAAATGATACTCCCATGTTTTTCTCCCTATTTTCAAGTGTTGTAGTCAGTATTCAGTAATTTAAAAGAGAGTGTGAGCTACACTGTAAGGGCTTGCAGAGGGTGCCAGGCATTCCTGCTGCTGGGATTTAGTGTCGAGGGTGTTTTCTTTGTGTCTTACCAGGGACAGAAGTCCCAGTGAGGAGGAATTGTGGCGTCTGTTGCAGCCCCAAAACAGCCACCTGCTCACTCCCCTGAGATGGGATATGTTGGAAGCCTGGTTACTGGGAATTTTAGACTTTCTGTGCTGACAGGCACTGACCCCCAAGAGAATGCTGCATTTGACCTGAGGCCGTGGAGAAAACTTCCAAAATTGAATGATAGAACTGGGATTGTGGGTGTGGAGTTTGAATAGAAGTGTGTAATAACACATGGTGGAAAACTTAAGAGTTTAAGGTTTTAGAATATAGTAATATATATAAAGCAAAATAGAAGTTTTAAGACAGAAATTAGTCCTCCTTCTTCACCCTCTTCTCCATGGGTTTAAGTAATATTGTGTAATTAGATTAAAGAGTCTGTAGATGTGAGCTATAAGTAGTTAGTTATTAAGTCAAAGTAAAAATAATTTAAATGTCATTTCTTTGTTAAACAACTTATCCTTAAAAAGCCTTGTAGAGAGAGAAATACATCTCCATTTTGTAGTTTGTTAGTGAAGTTCTATAGAACTCACAGTTTGTGAGACTGTAATATAGAGGAGAACTAATAAACATAATAAGAAATACCTTCTTGCACATTTAATCCTGAATTTAGCAAAAAAAAAAAAAAAAGAAAAACAAAAGAATCCACAGAATCCACAGGGATTGGGGAGAGAATCAGAAGGGCAGCAGAGAGAAAAATCCTGGGCTGAGATAAAGACAATCCAACAGGAAAAGCTGCTCAGGAAAACAAAGCAAAGCACAAAATTCATTCCCTGCTTGCCATGACAGGCAGCAGTTCAGGGCTCCATCACAGGGGAGTGATACCTAACAGTGACTTGGGGAGACAAATTTACCACTCCAAACATCTCCTTCTCCCCCATTTCTCCATGCTGAGCACGGCCTCATGTGGTGTGGGACATCCCTGGGTCGTGGCTGTGTCCCCTCCCCTCCCCTTGCTGGGCTGAGAGGCAGAAGAGGCCTTGGCTCTGTGTGAGAGCTGCTCAGCAACAGCTGAAACAGCCCTGTGCTGTCACCACTGCCTCCAGCCCAAACCCAAAACACAGCTCCAGAACAGAGAAAATCAACTCTACCCCAGCCCAAACCCAAAACACAGCTCCAGAACAGAGAAAATCAACTCTACCCCGGCCCAAACCCAAAACACAGCCCCACTGCAGAGAAAATCAACTCTACCCCGGCCCAAACCCAAAACACAGCCCCACTGCAGAGAAAATCAACTCTACCCCAGCCCAAACCCAAAACACAGCCCCACTGCAGAGAAAATAAACTCTACCCGCCCAAACCCAAAACACAGCCCCACTGCAGAGAAAATCAACTCTACCCCAGCCCAAACCAGCACAGCCATAGGAAATACATTGTTCTTACCATCAGACATCATTTCCCAGGGAACAGGACAAATCCTGCTTCCCTGAGTTTGAGGCATGCATGACCTGACTCCCTGTGCACAGCCGTGGGACAGAGGGAATAATTCATCCATTTGTAGGAACCCAGTGTGGGTCCATGCCACAGACACATTTTCTGAAAAATCCTTTCCTTAGGATTTTTTCTCCTGAGAAGCTGAGAGGCCTCAGGAACAGAATGTAAACATTGATTATCTGCTGTTGTGGAATGCAACAGGTGCATCTGTGATTGGTCTCATGTGGTTGTTTCTAATTAATGGCCAATCACAGTCCAGCTGGCTCGGACTCTCTGTCTGAGACACAATCCTTTGTTATCATTCTGTCTTTTTCTATTCTTAGCTAGCCTTCTGATGAAATCCTTTCTTCTATTCTTTTAGTATAGTTTTAATATAATATATATCATAAAATAATAAATCAGCCTTCTGAAACATGGAGTCAGATCCTCATCTCTTCCCTCATCCTGGGACCCCTGTGAACACGGTCACAGGACCAAGCCTGGAGAAAGAATCTGTGTGGGAAATAACCCGCAGCTATTTTAATAAAAGCTTGGTTCAACCCTTGCTGAGCTCTGTGCTGATAAAAAACCAGCCTTGTTCCTCCTGCATGCTGCCCACCAAGGAGCACAGCAAGGAAACACAGGATACCAAATGATTGCTTCCTTCACCTCGGGGTTTAATGGCAAAAAATAGCTGATCTAAATGTGTTGTGCAGCCCTCCTCCTGGCCTTTTAAATTTCTTCAGGCATATTTACCTGCAGCTACTCCATTGATTTCAGTGCTGGGGAAAGGTGTCAGAGGAACAGCTCTGGAAAATGGGAGAGCAGTACTTGTGTAGCCTTTCCCTCAGTGCAAGATCAATGAGTACCCCAAAGGATGGATGAGAACCACCAGTGTCAATAAGCGTGACTCAGTGCCTCTGCTCACATGTTCCTTGACTCCCTACCTGAGATAAAAGAGAAGAATCTCAGAGAAAGTCTGGCAAACAGGTTATTTTCTCAGGCCTTGTTTGCTGATAGCTGCTGGAGCTTGCTGTTTGCTCCAGGGACTCAGGCCCTGGGTTTGCTTTTGGCAGTCAGGGAACTTTCATGGTTTTTTTCCAAACAGCAGCACAGGAATTTTCTGGAAGTCACTTGAAATGCAAATGGCTTCCATTCATCTTGCTAAATATTTTAGTAATGGAAAGGAGTATCAGAAAATAGCTACAAATTCTGTTAATTTGTAGAATTTTCTCAGTTCATTATACAAAGATTCCTGTGCCTGGTCAGTCAGTTTTGATCTTGCATTGTTTAGACAAGCATCCATTGACACAAGTCAGTTTTGTGCAGTTGTGGCCACAGACACTCATGCAGAGTTTCCTGATCAAATCCTCTCCTTCAGAAAACAAGAAAGTGCTGCTATTGAATCAGAAATTAGGAAATGGTTTTGAAATGGTAATTTGATTTTACATTTTGTTTTGACGTCCTTTTTTTTCTTCTTTTAAATTTATTGCAAAAAACCTCTCCTGAGATACACATTTTTAATCTTAGGAGAACAGTTACCTTTGCTCTGGTTATCCCTCAGGAGAGCTGAAGGTGAATTTATAAGACTAGTATATAAAATATATAAAACCAGCTTGTAGTTACAGTACATTTGAAAGATGAGCTCTCCAATGTGCACCACATGCACACAAAACCAGTTCACTTTTTAAAGAACATGATTTGTTTTGTTTCACTTAGCTAGCTCTCCTCCAAAAGAAAAATCATTTTGTACATTAAAATACCTCAACCATATTAAAATACAGCTCAACATTCTGGCCCCACTGAATTCAGTGGAAGATTTCCACACCAGATTATAATAGCACCAATATTTCATTTCCAGGTAGGCAAAAAAAATCCAGCCAGCCTTTAGCAAGCTAAAAGCACCTCTGTCTTAAGACAGATGCTTTTAGGGGCCCACAAAGTGGGGGAAAAAATGAAAAAAAAAAAAAAAAAAAAGGAATACTAGTTCATCAGGTTTATGCCATCTGGCAAAGTGATGAACAAAGCCCATTGTGTCTGAGGCTGGGACTTGAACTGCCATAAACTCTGCTCATTCACATCCACTGGAGATGCTCTGCAGGGGCATTCCCTGGGAAAAGGGGAGGGAGCTGTCCCCTGTGAATGGCCTGATGATGACAGCTCCTTCTCCAGAGGCAGCACGCCATTGGGAAGGCAGAATGTGTGAAAATGCAGAAACAAGCAAAGAAAGGTCAGAGGAGTAGGCAGGGGTTGATGAGGAGAGACAAAACCTCTCCTAGGTCTCTAGCCCAGGCAAGCAGAGATGTAAAACACCTCAGGTGTTTAAAGTCTGGCCTGGGAGGGATGGAATTGCCCTTTTTACTCCAGAGGACAGAAAGATGTTGGCTAATCACGCCCAGGTGAAACGGAGTGCAGTGGAGGCTCCTGGGGAAGTTTCTGGAAATGCCAATCCTTGGGAGTTATTCAGAGCAGATCTGGGCACAGCCTTGAGCACTGCAGCTTTGGCAGCCTCAGTAGCCACTGGGGCATAGAAGGGGAGAAGGGTGGGCTCAGGAGGGGATGGGGGCAGAGGCAGAAGCAGTTTTGGGCAAGCCTTTGTGTTTTCTGGTGAGCAGCCATCCATGGGTTCCTGCATCTTTATGGTTTGCTCTGAGAGCAAGCACACGGGCTGGGCTTACAAAAAAAAAAAAAAAACAGAGAAAAACCCCATATTTGTGCACACTGATGAGAAGACCTGCTATTAAACATACCAGAGGTCACAGAAAAAAGGCATTTGGAAGCTGCCCAGGCTGTCCTGCTGGAAAAGCTGTCCGGTTTTTGCAGCGCTGCCTCTGCGGCTGTGCCCGAGGCACCGCTGGCAGGCTGAGCCTCCAAAGCTCATTGTGGGCAGCTTGGCAGGACCAGGAGGTTTCTGGCAGGTAAACACAGCTCTGGTGGTTGGCAGGCCTCTATCAAGAGTGTGGAAGCAGGGGATATAAAGAGAAGGATGGGTTTGGATCAGCTGGAGGCACAGTGTGTGCTTGAAGACGAGCTGCAGGTCACCCTGTGGTGGGGGACAGCTGCTCCCAGGGATGCCAGCAGGAGCAGGGTGGGACATCCACTCTCCATGGAGCCAGGGCTGGGTCATCAAGGGTTCTTACTGGGCAAAAAAGAAAAGAAAATCCACCATGTATCTTCCAAAGCTGCTGTACCTCAAACCCAGTTATGAAAGCGTTCTTCATTTTATGTAACAAAACCTTTTACTTTAATCTTTTCATTTCAAAGTGCCTGGGGTATAAAAAAATGAGCTCTTGTGATAAATGCTTCAGATTTCATGGCAGCTTCATTGGGTATTTAAGTCCAGCTAATTTCTAACAAGGTAAGAAAATTCCCAGTGACACTGGATTCCCTTTGTTCCCCCTCAGGCACTCGGTGCCCGGTCTGTGCTCTCACAGCAAGAGTTTAGAGCACCTTGGAAAAACAATTCCTGCAGACTTGTGGGGGAGGAGGCAATCCTTGGTTAGAAAAGATAATTTTTTTGGTAAAAGGCAGCCTTTCCCCCAGCTGAACCCTGAATCAGTGAGTGGTAGTCACCATCCTCAGCTGGCTGAAGAAGCCCTCCTGGATGTGGGTGTATCATTGCCTCTGCATTATTCCTCTGACTGATATCATGGGAAAGGCTTGGGGTTTCATCACTGAATAAAGCAGACTGCTGTTAGCCTCCTGGATATCCAACACTCCAGTTTTTTTTCCACCTGCTGTCCTTTTTGATCAAATGAGATGCTCATGCCATTCTAGGTGTGAGAAGAGAGGCAGACCAGCATCAGATGACTTCGGTACCAGTTTATTTGTTCACAAATCCACACAAAGTCCTGCACTGATGGAGAAATCATCACATTTTCCTGCCAAATATCATCTAGCTGGCATTCCTGCCCTTTCAGGAGTTTCGTTGCTTGGGTCACAAAAGCTTGTTCAACCGCTTTCCACATCTTCATGTACATACACTTACATATCCCTACCTCCAAAAAACACTCAGTTAAAAAAAGTTCTGCACAATTTTGAGGTTAGAATCCTCAACATTTCCCTTAACTAAGCCCATCAAGAGGATCAGACCCAGTTTGGCCAGTAAACCCTGGATAACAGGGCTTGAATTCCAAGTCAGGAAGCCATCCAGCCTGTACCAACACTGAATACCAAAAGTCTAAGCTCTCCCCTGTTAATGAGCACATGCATCAAGAGGCAGAGCAGTGGCCTGTGCTACCTGCCACACTGACTGCTGCTGCTAATGAACAGATTAAAAGCTGTTCTCTTCTCTGCTGTCCATATTAGCATTCTGAAGGAAGTTCTTCCAGTAAATTAAATCTTAGGGGAAATTATCATTAGAGGGTGTAGGTCATTAAAGTATATTGGAAATCTGCTAAAATGGGGGTAGAGTTGAAAGTACTTTTAATTAATTTGGGGTCAAATCGTCCCTGGGATGTCAAAATGGTCTCTCACTATACCCCCCCAAAACTACACTTCCGCGAGACAGGTGAGAAAGGTGTCAGGATTTCCAGGATAACAAGTGGCAGGAGGTAATTAGCAGCTGCACTTGTGAAGATGAAGCAGGGAGAGCAGCACACAAACAGTCTCACCAGCAGAAGGTGAGCCAGCACTGACAGCTGGGCTGTGTCTGCTCAGGCTACCAAGGATTTCTTGCTTCAAAGCCTGTCAGTAACACTCAGGGTGCCAGAAGCCTCCCAGAGCTGCTTTGGGCTCACAGCACTCCCCAGCCCCTGGGGTTGAGCACAGCAATGCAAAAGAAAAGCCTTGAAATGGTAACCTGACCCTGCAGGGGATGTGGCTGAGAAAGGCCAGTGTGCCAAGGGATGTGGTGTTTTGAGGAGATAACTGAAAACTCTACAACTTTGTGAAAGTTGTAAAGCTGGTATGTTTATTTCAGCATTGGATGCATGTGGAGATTACTCTTTTTAAAAGACATGCATACTTCTGGGAACTTTAGGTTCTTTTTTTATCTTCTTCTCAAATACATATGCATATAATTTCACAATAGGTTCATACATATTCATTTTTATGAATTTCACGTGACATTTGCCGCTAGTTCTTCTTTATCAGAAAGAATTTTTAGGTTTGGTTGACTTGCTCTCATAGCAGTCTCTTTGTTTTTCTTTATCACTTTCTGGTTTTCTCTGTCTTTCACTGAAGCAGTTTCTCTGAGCTTAGGCTTTTGCAGGCAGGCTAAACAGCTATGTTTTCTAACTACAGACACAAAGATGGACATTTCACTTAAATCAAGGTGGATTTCTACTCTGGAGAATTGCTACTCTGCCTCAGTGGCTGAGAAAGGGCCTTTTTCTTGCAAGAGAACCAGGTGAAATGATGGAGAAGCAGGAGCTAAAAGTGACCTTTCATTCCCCAGTGTAGCCAACACTGCCCCATCTTCTCCAGGCATGCAGTGATGGGATGAGTTGGTGCAGGCTCCAGAAATACATCTTATCCATCATGCACGTTGGAGATCTGAGGGAAAGGTGATTAAAATGCCTGGATTTTTACAGATTTGATAAAAGTGCTAATCTTACACTGCAGGATAAATTCTGGGCTGCCCTGGGAGAGGCTGGGAGCCTGCCTGAGCTGCAGCCCAGCGTTGTGTTAGGGAAGGAGCAAACAGCAATGTGTGTCCCATGGCAGGCAGGGAGTGCTCCCACCCTGTGGTCCTTCACCCAGATAACACATTAATCTTTCAGGCTTTGCAGAACAGAAGGAATTGACTTGCCTTGCTCTGATTATTGGGATATGCTAATGAGTTTCAGTCATAGCTAGATAATTGCAGGAAGAATCTGAGACCTTAAGAATTGCATCTCTAAAACCAGATGTTTAGATAATGAGGTCCTCAAGAAACCCAGCTAACAGTAATTAAACACATAACAAATTCAACATTTAACAGCACCAATTACTATTTTTTTTCCCTTAGCAAATTACCACTAAATTAGAAATCACCATTTCTTTGCCCTGTGGCTATTTTTTAACTCAAAATGACAATGGGGGAAAAATATAGCATCCCACAAAGCCTTTACTTCTCACTGTGTTTTCCCCAAAGCAGGGAAAGGAGAGAAGGCAAATAAATGTCACCGAATTAGAAGTGACGAGTGCTGGGACACAGAGAGGAGTATGTGGAGAATGTCAAATAAGAAATTTCAGGAATGTATTAAAGAATTACAGTAAATTGGATGGTGGTGACTCAAGGACAGCAAGATCTAAATGCTCCTCCTAGGAATTACCAGTGCCTGACAACAAATGCATCCTCAGCAGGCAAAGGTGATTGCATAAAGAGAGAAGTCAGGGACCCCTCTGAGGCTGGAGAAGCTGCAGTACACATCAGGGCACCTGCTTGACATCAGGGTTTTAAATCCCTGCCCCCAAATGCACACACTTGCCCTGGTAAAGCTGGAGGATGGCCATGGGAGAGCAGGAATATAAAAATTCAGATTTAAATTCAGGCTACATCAACATTACAAGGACAAAGAACTGCATTAATGCTGCTCTCTATTGACAGATAAAAGCAAAGCTCAGGGAACATGACTTGCAATTCTTTTCCCTTTTCTGTAACCGTCTAATACTCTTGGGACCCTCTGGGATGTTATAATATCATTGGGGGCTGTTACTGGAGAAGGTAACAAACCCAGGGAATTTCAGGAATGAGGGAAAGGCTGTGCTGAACAATGGATTGGAGTTTTTTTGCTGCTAAATAATCCCACAAAGGATGAGAAAGAAGCAAGCACAGGCCCCTGAGTTAAGGTTTGAGTACAGCAGGGGCTGTTAATTATTGCCTTTAGCATGTCATGATCCACATTTGCTGAAATGGGAATATCAGGAGGGAATATCATGCACAGCCTGGATTCTGGCAGTATTTGTACCAGCTGTGGGAGCTCACTCAAGGATTTGATGTGCTCTTCTCTCCAGTTTATCTGTTCCACCAGCCCAGGATGTCACCCTGCTGTTATCAGATTGAATGGGGTGGGGTTTGGGCTCTGATTCTCCCAGTCCACCCCGAGGTTCTGTAGTTTCTCCTGGTTTTGTACTGAGTTTGGCTTCAGTTTTCCCACATTTTATTATTGTCAGGGTGCCCCTGTATGCTTCCATCCATTCTTCAGGGATGTTATTTCTCTAATCTCTGCAGTCTCTGGGGGATTGGGACCCTGCATGTTCATCACCTCAAAATTTCCTTCCAACTTTTCATTTTTTTTCTCCTTTTCTCCCTGTTTTTCTTCTGCCCAGTTTTCAAAGACAGTGATAACTCAGCTGCCTTCTATTTCTTTCTTTAGGTCCAGTTCCCTTTTATTATCATTCTTCAGCTGTTGGGTGGCTGCCTAACATTTTACAAACAATTCCACAATTCCATTTCCCTCCTGTGTGTGATCCCTGGCCACCTTAGGTGTTCTTCCACAGCTTTCCAGCCATCACAAGTGCACTCCCCTGAGGGTTCAGGGCTTGGATTCCTTCCATGCTTTTGTAAGGAATCAGGGATATCACTTGCCATCCTGCCCACTCTGCTGATTTGGTATGCATCTGTGGTTTCAGGTTGCTCAAAGTTTCACCATCAAAGGTATTTAGCAGAAGTAGGTTCAATATGAATTTGGAAAAGAGGGGCTTAATAAAATTTGATGGCAAGGGTCACTCTATTACTTACTACACTGATGAAGCACACAAAGGAAAATTGAGTTAAAACTGACTTAGAATGATTTACACAGAGTCTGAAGAGGCAAAATGTCAAGGGCAACCCTCCCATTGATCAGAGAGGACCCTCCTTTACCCTCTAAACCCCTGATAAAGCTTAGGTGAGCTAGGTCCAACCTTAGTCTCAGACTTCATCAATAGTTTTTATCTAAAAAACTTTATTTAGCAGCACTTAATCATCGACTAAACATTTATGGAGTGAGTCAATAGGATTCACTACAGTCACAACAGTGATTTAATTATAGATCTGAGTATAATGTATATTATATATTATATACATAATATATAATATAATATGTACATAGTATATTATATAATTTATTATATATTATATAATATATAATCTATCATAAATTCTTTTATATATTTTATGTTCTAATATATAATAATTCCTGTTAAAAATCCCCTTGAGTATAATGTATATATTATATATTATATATATTATATATATTATATATTATTATATCAATATTATACTGTTAAAAATCCCCTTGAGTATAATGTATATATTTTATATATATATTATATATTATATATTATTATATCAATATTATACTCAAGGGGATTTTTAACAGGAACACCTTTATATAAAGTATAATAATATAATGATATATATATAATTATATTATGATACGTTATATAAATGTATTCCTGTTAAAAATCCTCTTGAGTTCAGTTAGATACTTCAAATATCTTGGTATTTCTCAATGGGTAAGGGTGGAGCTTTGAGGAGTGAGGAATTTCATCCCAGGCTTTGTCAGCTTTTGATGACCATCCTCTGAGTATGGAAAACGTGAGAGCTGGAGAGCTCCAAGAAGTGTCCTAATCTCTTGCTCTTCATGCTAATCTGGCCAACATTCTTTAGTGCTTTCATCAACTTCCTCTCAACAGGGAGTTTCCAACTTTCCAGGCCTTTAGCTCCTCTCTATCATCTGGTTACTCCAACATTCTTGAAAAGTCATAAATTTAAGGTCCCAGATATCCAATCTTCAATTCCCTCTGGCTTTGTTTGTTGAAGATTGTCAAGGTTAGTTTCAGCAAACCTGAGGTTTGGGTGATTTCACGATCAGAGTAACAATAAGGATCTGTGAAGAAGCTCCCAAGTGCTCACACAGGTGCTGGCAGGATGATGTAAACTGGGATGATTTCTGGCTGCTCCATCTTCCCTCCCCAGGGCTTATGAAGGATTTCCCCAGGCTGACCTCACAATTCTGAGGTGGGGTAAGAGCCTTCCAGAAGAATGATGAAGAAAACCCTGAGTCATTTCATAATAAATCAAGACCAAAATCAATTTATAATCACTGAGGTCATGCTTTGGGTTGAGTCCCCTAATTTTAGAGACACTTTGCAGATCTTCTCTCTCAGCCTTTCCTTGGCCTTTTGCAAGCCCCCACGGGCTGTGTGGCAGCTGATTAAAAATGTCACTTGGGGATGCAAAAGGGATAAAAGGGCTTTCCAAGAGCCAACCCAGAGCTCTCATTCTGTGCTGCAGCTCCTGTGTTCAGGACAGCACCCAGGACTGCCCTGTGTCCTCAAAATCAGCACTTTAGGATGAGGCCCATGAATTGCTGAAGCACAGCCTGAAATCCTTGACTGCCCAGCACCCTGGGGAGAGATGAGCATCCCCAGCCTGGCACAGCAGGAGCTGGGGTTTCCCATGGGGGCTGAAGCTTTGTGCAGGCTTTGCTCAGCAAGGTCAGATCTGATAGACTCAAGGGAGCTTTCTCAAAAGGAGGGGAGCCTTTTGCTTTATTCTGATTTGTCCTGTGTTTCTGCATTAGAGGACACAGTCTCAAGCTAAGTCAGGGAAGGGATAGGTTGGATATCAGGAAAAAATGTTTCACCAAAAGAATAATAAAGAACTGGAATGCTCTTCCCAGGGAGGTGGCACAATCACCATCTCTGGATGTGTTTAACAAAAGCCTGGCCATGGCACTTGGTGCTATGGTCTGGTTGAGGTGTTAGGGCACAGGTTGGACTCGATGATCTTAGAGGTCTCTTCCAACCTCATTATTCTGTGATTCTGGATCTTTATTATAGTGACAATTGGCCATTTTTTGATTAATTTTCTTTAGTCTGGGGCAGTTTCCTCAGTCAGTTGAGGCAATTTTGTCTTATGGCTGGGAAGAGTCATTCACTTCTCAGGGGAAAACTCACCAGCTTCAGTTCAAATGTTTGTGAGAGACTTTGGGAGGAAGGGAGAAGGGATAGGTGGGGTTGGCCTGGGGATGACCATTTTTAGCAAGAAAGGAAAAAACTCCACTGTCCTGCTTTGCTTTGGAAAAGTTGCCCAGCTGGGGAGCCTGGAGGGAGTGAGACCATGATAGACCAGAAAAATGCAAATAATTCCCCTGCTTTTTTCTACAGCTTTAAAATAAATAATAAATTTTAATATCAAATAATAAATTATAAATATTATAATAATTATAAATAACTATTATTATAAATAGTTATAATATTTTATAAATAATACTATAAATAATTATAAATAATAATTATTAAGAAATACTTATTTTATTAATTATTAATATATAATTGATATCGATAATATAAATAAATATTTTAAGAATTTATAATAAAATTTTAAAATAAATTTTCTACATTAAATACACCACAATAAAGGTAACTTTATTTTGAACATTTGGAAACAAAATTCAGACTTCTCTTTCCATTTAAACCTACTTTTTATTCTTCTTTTTACATTTTTGTCCAATTAACATTGTGGGTATTTTCCTGCTCATTTCAAGTGCACCATACCCTTGTTTCATAAGGTTTTTCCCACTCACCTTCAACAATTCTGGGTTTCCAAGTGGGCACCTCCTGGGGTTATCCACAACCCTCCAGCTCAGGGAGTGAGGAGCACTCCCCACCTCAGAGGGGGGAAGAGCAGCCCAGGTTTTGGGGGTTCCTGGGGGTCTCTGGGGAAGGGGGAACAGAGAGGGAGCAGCTCCCTCTCCCTGGAGCACTGGGACAGAACAGGGAATCCATCCCCCTGCCAGGGTGTTTGCAGGGCTGGTTAGCCCAGGTTTGACCATCAGAGCACCTCAGCATGGCAAAGGTGAAGTCAGACATTTCCTGCAGATCTCATAAATCAGCAGCTGCCCCATTTCCCAGCTATTGCACCATTGTTACTTCATGCCTTCCTCTCTCTGCAGGATGCCATTTGACAGGCAATAAAACAATCCCTGTGGAGTGTGGTGGGGTAAATCAGCTCCACCAGACTCTCTCAGAATGTTCCCCAAAGGCAGGGCTGGGGGACAAGGCACCTCCCTCCTCCAGAGCCATTCCAAAATCCCCAAGTCCCTGGTGCCAAGAGAAAGGCAGGAACAACCCACTCCTTAACCTCATTATCTGTCTGTGTGAGCTGAGGATCTCACTCTCTGTCTCTACAAGGCCCCAAGCAATTTCTTAAATATCTGTGCCCTCCTTCCAGCCCTTTGCCCCTGCTCTATTCCTGGCAGCCTGGTGGCTCAGGAAACTGATCCCAGTGTAAAGCAATCCCATTTTTGGCTGGCTGTGGTTTCCTGCAGGATCAGCTCCCTGAAACAGCTCACTGTGAGCTTCCTTGGCAGCTGAAGGGAAAGCTCTGAACCCCACCCCCTCAGCTGCTTTGAACCACGTGTATTTAACCAGCAGCAGGTGGAAATTTCACCACACACCTGAAAACCTCATGTATCCCTGCCCCTGCCACCCTGAGCCATCCAAGGCACCTCTGCTGCAGCCAGTGCTGGTTAAGTGTCTGCTGCAAGAACCTGAATCGTGTCAAGGGGATGAAAAAAGCCTCAAGAGTACTAAAGAACTATTCAGATCCAGGGAATAACACAGGTGACCTGTAAAAGTGTTCCTTGGATTATTTGGGTGTGTTTGCTCTTACTGATAAGGGCACCTGGGGTTTTTTTGTAGCAGTGATTTAGCAAACTGTCATTTAAATATTAACTATCATAAAAATACAGTGATTTAGCAAACTGTCATTTAAATCAACCTTTACTAGCATTAATGGAGTTGGGTTTTGCACTCAAGCTGCCTTGTTGGTCGCCAGCACAGCCCAAAAACCCCAGCTGGAGGATTTTGAATTAAGAAGGCACCTGAATGTGTTGATGTTGCACCACCAGCCAGGACCCAGGTGTGAAATGCTGGATGCTGGTACCAGTGAAGGGGGATGTTAAATCCCTGCCTGGTTTCCCTGCAGCTGAGGCATTGCTGACAGCAGATTTAATTGCCTTTGTCCTAGCAGGCAGCTAATGAGCATTATGAATAATGCTGTGGCTTTCCAGCCCTCCTGAAGCCATTTGTGGGACCTGACTCATAATTCAGCTCGAATCAAAAGGCTGCCAACCTCCTGTATTACCCTTCTGTTCATACTTCATGCTTATTATTCAGGCTAGTCTTTGGAATTAAAGGGGGGCAATGGGACAGGGAGGTGGCAGTAGCTTTTGTTATTTCACTGAAATTCCTCGTGCTTATGTGGCCTGTACTGATCTTCTGTTGTATTTGCAATTAAACTTATTTATCAAAGGAAAAGAGGGGTGAAGAGAAGTCCACCAGGGGGTCACCAGCCTGCTCCAAGGGGAGGGCTGGGCTTTGTGCAGTCCCAGTCCATGGCTGGGACAGGGATGTGAGCACCCAGCCCCTTTCATCCTTCAGCACTCCTGGGGCACCAACAGGGTGTGCAGGGCTCAGAGGCAGGATGGGCCTTTCTGTAGCAGGAAAACTCCCTGCTCAGGGGCTGAGTTACAGCCAAAAATCCTCCCCAGAGTCACACCCACCTCCTGAGTTTTTTCCTCCTTACATTTTGTTCCCCCTGCTGTGTTCTCTGCACCACCACAGCAGCATTCAAACCTGTCCCAAGGGGACAGCAAGAGCAGTGTTCCTCACCCAGTTCCTGATCCTCAGCTCTCCCAGCTGACTCAGGGAAAGACCTGGCTGTCTCAGAGATCTCCTTTTTTATAGGACACACTCCTTTTTTTTTTTTTTTTCCCACAGAGCCCCTGGGGTATGTAGATAAATACAAACACAGATAGATACAGAGAGATAGCACAGAATCACCGAATGGTTTGGGTTGGAAGGGATCTCAAATATCATCTAGCTGCCATGGGCAGGGACATCTTTCACCAGACCAGGCTGCTCAGAGCCTCATCCAGCCTGGCCTTGGACACTTCCAGACTGGATGGAGCCCTGAGCATCCCCATAGATGGATGGAGCTCTGTACACATCTCTGTATAAAACCTGATGAATGCATCTCCTTTCCTGTGTGCACCCATGTGAATTGATTATGATATTGTTATCATGGATCTATAATTCAGTCACTGTTATAATTGTAGCTAATCCTATTGAGTCACTTTAAAAATGTTAAATTAGTTGATGATTAAGAGTTGCTAACCCCCTCTGCACCCTTATCTTTTTGTACCCATATCCTTTGCCCCCTTACCCTTCTGCATCTCTGGTCTCTGTGTAAATCATCCTAAATTGCCTCTAATCTGATTTTCTTACATGTGCTTCATCCATGGCCTAAGTAATGGAGTCACCTTTGCCACTGAACTCTAATAAAAGTTGCACCCTCATAAATTCATATTCAAACCTGCTTCTTGCCAACATATAAAATTAAATCTTTAATAATATTTAATATATAAATACTTGCTTCTTGCCAACACCTCTGACAAAAGTGGCTCTTTGAGTGCCTGAACTGCTCATTCTCACAGGGCTGTGAAGAGGGAGCAGCTTCAGCACTTTCCCCTGAAATATTCAAAACTTTTCAGACCCTTCCCCAGCTGCTGTTTGTATGAGAAATAGGAGAAACCAACAGGTGAAGTGGAAGCATTGGGCAGCTCCCAGAGCTCTGATATCTGGTTTTGGTGAGACTTGGAATGTGTCCCACGTTGGGAGTGCTGGGATGGAGGGTTCAGGCTCAGGAGAGGTGTAAGGGAGAGGTTGTGGTGAGGTTGCAGCTTGTGATGATGTGATGAGGTCGCAGTTTGTGATGATGCGGTTCAGAGCCTTGCAGGGGGATTGAGGGGGATGAAAAAGCCAGGAAATTTGCAGTGGGTGTTCATGACTGATGGCCCAGCATCAATGAGTTGTTCTATAGGCACTTAGGAGAAGTTTCTGGACTTTTTTTTCTGGACCTTTATCCCTGTGGAAGATTTCAACTTCCTAGACCAGCTGGGAATATAATTCTCCCAAGATGAGCAGATCTTGGAAATTCCTGACTTTTGTAGGAGATAACTTCTTATCACAGACACTCAGTGAGACAACTGGCAAAGATGTCCTCCTAGGCTTGCTCTTTGTGGCTAGCACGGGACTTTTGGGGGATGTAGTGGTTTGTGGCTGCCATGGCCACAGTGAAATGGCAGAGTATAAGATGTTCAGTGTAATGAGAAAAATATTCAGTGTAATGAGAAAAAAGGACAGCAGGGTTGCTACCCTGGACTGCAGGAGAGCAAAGTTTAGGCTGTGCAGAGAGCTGTTTTAACCAGAATCTGCTTCTGAGGGTTTAGGGAGCCCACAAGTGTAGGTCAGACTTTAGGAACCCCCTTTTAGAACCACTGGAGCAGATGATTCCACTGTGGTTTGAGTCAAGCACATGGAGCAGAAGGAACTGGCTGAACAGGGAACTCCTCATGGAGGTCAACAGGAAAAAGAAATCATGCAAGGTCAGGCTTCAGAAGACACAAAAGACAAAGCTCCAATAGAATTGGAAGAGAAATATCACCAAGGGAAAAAAACCAGAGACCCATGTTTAGGAAAGGAAATGTATTTTATTGAAAAAAAAAATTACATTTCACTTATACACCATGAAAATACTGAGTTGTGTGTTATTGTCATAAGAAGAGGTCAAGACTTGCACAAGAAAACCACATTCTTTATTACAGCATTACTCCATGAGATGAGGCTCTGGTGGCATCTGCACTGGGTGTTTTCACTAAACAGTAGAGCAGGGCTAAATGTGCTTTGGGCAAAAACCCTAAATATTGGCCTCTTCCAGGTGCTACTGCCCATTGAACATGACATGGCACTCATTTGGTCAATCCTGAATTATTTCTGAATTAGAGACAAATCTCATATTTCTCTACTCACATATGTCCTAGGCAAATTCATAGCTACCCCTCCCCTCCATTTTTAACAATCTTGATTCATTTTCCACATTCAGCCAGATAAAAGCATGTTAAAGCAGTGTATGGGCTGCCAATCTCCCACCTCCCAGAAAGAAAACACCACTAAAAGGGGATGCATTGCACCAACAAACACTGACAGCAAATGGCAGGATCACTGGATGGTGCTGAATTCTCCAGGGATTCCTCCCATCACTGCAGCTCCAGCAGCAAGCTCGAGATTCCTCCCTACCAAGGCATGAATTCACACCTAGCACCTGTCAGGAACGTGCTGTACCAAATGCAGGACAGGAGAGCCTGCAGGTGGCATCCCAATGCCATCTGTCACAGCTGTGTCCCAAGGACTGTGCTCCAAGCCAGGCTCTGTGAACACACACATCCCACCTCTGAAATCCCCTGTGAACTACAGACCTCTGGGGTGGAAAGTCTTATCAGTCTGTCGATGAAAATTAATACTACTGCCACATAAATTCTCAGGTAACCGCCCTTATTTATTTATAGATTTACTGATGTCTTTTTCTCCTTGCTTAAAGGGGGTGGGAATGAAAAGAGCCAGACCTGGACAACTCTGACACCATGCAAGTGCTGTGAAAACAAACTGGACATTTTCTCCACCTGGGTCTCCCCATTACATTCCCTATTTAGAGCACTGATTTATTCAGTGCTAGTTCCTGCTCTGCTAGGCACAAGCATCACACAGATCATTAAGAACAGCCACAGCAATTTTTTTAGTACTATAATATTTTTGCTACACAGGGGATGGGATGGGTTAAGAACACCAAGCTCTGATTACTGCATCACCAACTCTTCTTTCAAGTACTTGGCTCACAAAGATTTCTTTTCTTTACCATTAACCATGCAGCTCTGCAATTAGGTCCTGCTCAGCCAGCACCTCACTGCCAGGGAGAGGCAATTCCAGTCTCCTTCCTTCTGAGCAGCTGCATTGTCCCAGACCCTCTCTAGCATGGGCACTCATCTGTTCCCAGCATGAGGGATTAAGGGAACTAAAGATTAAAACTTCAGGAGTTTTGACTGCATGAATTCCCCATTGGTTTTAGCTCCTTCATGTCCCTTGTTATGGGGACAGGCAAATCAGGGACAGCAGAGATGATGGGAGAGGAAGGTTAGGGCACAGCTTTGTGGTGTAGCTGAGATGGACAAGTTAGATCTACCACAGCAGCTGATAATTTTCTACTTTACTTTCCAAAAGCACAAAAGCCAAGCCTGAATCATCTGAATAATGCACTTCGAGTCTCTTGGCTCTCCATGGCCTGCAGAAGAAATTTAAGGGAATTATGCCATGGCCAGGAGAGCAGGGGGCTGCACACCAGGAGCTTTGGGGTGCACAAAGAGCTGTGCTGAACCACAGCCTTGGGACAGCACTGCCCAACAAACCCAACAGCTCCACACCACCCTCAGCTCTCAGAGTAACTCCTCCACATTCCCCCACAGGAGGATGCAGGCAAAACAGTCCCTCTGCCACCACCACAGAGATGCTGCACCCACAGATTCCCAGGGGAGGAAAGGCAGGCACAACAAACCCCCAGCACTGCTGTTCCCTGCCACTGCCTCCCTCCTCAGCATCAATTATTCATTTCAGTGACATTTCCACTGCTAACTTAGCAAAGCAGAAGTGCTTCTTTTTTAACACATCCAGAAATTGGGAACTCTCGGGAGAAAAACTCAGGATAAATTCTCCTCTATTTTTGCAGTGGTGATTTATTCACAAGAGTGGTGAGGATGCTGCCATGTTAAATTAAAAGGGACATAAGTGATGCTCAGTTTTACCAAATCACCAACTGCTCTGGTAGGTAATGGCATTTATCACAGGACAATGCTCCAAAAACCTCTTTATGACGGAGACCCTTGTGCTTTTTACAGAGACCCTGAAGTTCAACCAAAAAAATGAATCTGGACAGTTGTGCTTTAGCCCTGGTCTCCCAGCCATAACAAAAAAAGACTCACTATGCTTAGCAAGATGAAAAAATCCTGCTCTGGTTTTGAACTCTGTGAGCAGCTTTGCCTTTTGACTGAATGGGATTTTAACTCAGCTCTCCTGGAAGGTATTTATGAATTTGAATTCAGAACAAACAGCTGAAATTCTTCATGCTATTACAGCTGACAAACTACAAGGAAAAAAATCTTTGTCTATTCAGCAGTCTGTGCACAGGTTTAGCACAAGCTGTGAATTAGCTTGGTCAGCTCCATACAATGGAACAAGCAATTTTTTCCCATCTCTTGGCTTGTCCATGTTGCTATTAAGCACTTTTAAGACCTCCCTGTCTTATTTAATAAAATAAACAAACCCATCCCCAATTTTTAACCTAACCTAGATGCATTTGAAACTTCTTTCCAGTGCAAAATTCCAGGCTTATGCCACAAACCTTACCTGATTTTAAAGTGGATAAGGTAGCAATATTTAGGGTTTTCTTTTTAAACAATGGTTATCTACCATCCTATTGCCTCTCTCTACAAGGTAGAAGCCTTACTGCAGGAAGGATACAACTTGTAATGGCCAACCAGAAAAATGCACAAACACTAGAAAGCCTACAGTTTCATCAGAAGTTAAATCATTTGCTATTACACAGAAATTCATTGTTTTTCTGGCACAGAAGTAGTTGAATTACTACACACACCTCAAGGACAATCATTTAAGATGTGTAAACAGATAACAGGTCCACCTAGTCAGTACAAAGCACCACACAAACTTTAAGTACATAGAAAGTTTGCTCATAAATATTTCTTTGTTTAACAATTCAGCACTAAAAAAATATTACTTAAAAAGGCATCTTTTATTAAGTTATTCAGTTTGTCCAGGGCTGGTGGGGTTGTACTATCCCTACTATATTACAGCCACCTGACTCTCTTTCCAAACCATTTTACTTCTCTGGAAGAAAAGGCTATGTGTGGCTGGGACCCAAAGCTTCAGCACAATCTATAAAAATATAATTCTTTAAGACCTTCTGCTCACATCCTGAAGGCCTACTCAGCCAGCCCCCCAAATTCTGTTTCCCACCCCTACCACATTGCAAATAAAGCTTCAACATACACACACACACACACAGAGTACATAAATTACACTCTTCTACACACAGATTTTTTTTTTCTAAACAGCAATGCAACCACGAGGGCAATAGGTAAGTGTGATTTCAGTGGTAACATATGGCACAGCCTTCTCATATTGCTGGTTTTCTCTCTCTCTGAATAATGTGCTGCCTTATCCACTGCTCTGCACGTTGGGGGATTTATTACCATTATTTGTGGAGGCACTGATCAGGAATGTGCACATTTAGGAGCATCCCACCTGCCTCAAAAGCAGCAAAAGCACCAAACTGGTGGTGCTGGGGCTGGCACTGGGTTCCTGGTGAAGCAGATGGGAGTTTTCCCTGGCTGTTGAGTGCCACACCACATTCCTCCCTTCTGGGGAATGCTGAGAACTGGCTGGGTCTCTCCTGAAGCAGAGCCCTGACAGCAGCAGCCCTTGCTCAGGGCACACTCCTCCAGTGGCTGACTGAACCTTGCGGATGTACCTGAACTCTGCTCCTGCATGCATGTACAAACTCGCTGGTTTACTCATTTATTGACAATAAAGCACTTTCAAGAGTTTCCATTTCTTTGAAAGAGCTATTTTTGGGCTGTGATGGAACATCTCGAAGCTCAGTTTCCATGGCTGACAAATGTCTCTAATGGAGGTGGTTCAGAAAGCTGCAGAAGTGCTCAGCAGGCTCTCACTTACCAGGAACATGAAGAACATGTGCTTGCAGGAAGAGCAGCTCTCTGGATATCTAATCCTGGCATTCTACAATGACTACAGCCAATAAGCCAGTGAAGCAGCAAGGGGATGTAAAAGGGATGTGCTTCCCTTTATGAAGAAATATTTTAGTACCAGAGTGACCAGAATTGGTAACATGTCTCAGCTTTTAAAAGCATTCTTCACCTGGACAAGAACCTTTACTTGGGAGAGGTGGTTTTTTCTCCAGTATAAATAGAAACCAAACCTCTCCAGGACACAAGTGGAATGACACAGCACTTCCTGCTCTCCTTAACCTGGATCCCTGCTCTGCTCCTCCTGCAAACCACCAGGCTGGCAGGGACACTGCTGAGTGCTGGCAGAAGCTCCTGCTCCCACATGAGGAACATTTGTTTCCCTGTGTGCTCTACCCTACACAGTGAAGGTAAAAATTCAGTGAGTGGAGTGCAGTTAAACGCTGCCCAAGGAAGAGATCTCAAAATGAGTTATGGTTCTTACTCCAAGCCCCTCTTCTCACCTTGTTTGCAGGAAAAAAGAGCACAACACAACGAGGTCCTACACATACAAGTAAGAGGAATGCAAGGGAGTGCTGCAGAATGCCAGAGATTTTCTTCCCATGAAAACTCTTAAAAGAAATAAGACAACAATGATGTTACTCACTTCCACATCCACATCTTACAGTAAGATGATTACAGGGCACAAATGTGCTCTCTTCCATTAAATACCCTTTCTCTATCCTAGGACATAACTAAGGAAACATTTAATTACATCCACTTTATTCAGCAAGACTATCAAACCATTCTTGTGCTGTTTAATTCTGAAATGATTAACATATTTAAAAATAGGATCTAAACAATTTGTGTGTGCACAGTATAATAAAGGTAGATGCTTTTATTACAATCTTCCTTGCCACATATTTTAAAATAAAATTAATCAATACAATCACCATAACAATCTCAGACAACAAATTAACACCATCCAATCAAGACACAGTTAAGATACTCAAAAGGCAGTATGAGTAGCTGGAAACCTTGGTCCTCCAATTCTTTTCTGTAACACGTGGATTATGGATTTCTCCCCATCTGAGATAAAAATCAGCACACAAACATCAACAATTCATACTGCAGGTTTCTGAAGTGTTTCTATTGAGTATGAGTAGCATTGATTTTAGCAAAATGTCTTTATGCACATCTCAACTCTCAGCATGTAGAGACTAATCCAGGTCCAGAGTAGATGGTTTGTAAACAACTTTTGGTCTCTCCTGCACAGGTGGCTCCAAAAACAAGTGGGTGGACTTGAGCAGTGGCCACAGGCACTGCAAATCACTCCAGGGAAAGGGGATCTGACGCAAATTAACTCCACAATGGAGAAAGAATGTGAGGGCAAAGCATTCACCTCTCCCACAGCTCCATGTGCTGCCATGAGAAGCCTCCTGTGCCTCTGAGCTCACACAGGTGGCACTGAAGCCACCAGTCCCCAGCAGGGTCACACCTTCCATGCTCCCAGGATGGCCAGGGAAGATTATCCATCATTACAGGCTCCATCTCTGGGCTAAAGTGCTTGTTCTCCTGCCATCAATGAGGACCTAGGCTAGTTGAGATTAACCTTTTATCTTTAGCTAAAGGTTTGCAAGTGAATCAGACAATGCTGGTCAGTCTAAGCCCCTAAATACACACTGGGCACTGTCTGACACTGAGACAGCTGCATGAGACAGACAGCAGGAACTCAGAAAAAGATACAGGTATAATATGCAGGAAAAGAGGGAATGGAATATTAGACAGGACTGTGCTGAGCCTTTGAATTTTGTTCTGCACATGAGCTTTGTGTAACTCTAAAGAAATAAAACGTGTACCTTGACATTCAAAAATACCTGTTAGCCTGCTGTGGCTACAAAACATTAGCTACAGAATATATTTACAGATCATTTCTGATGTTTGTTCCTGGCAAGAGATGTTAAGCCCAATTCTTCACTGAAGATATAAACTTGACCTAATTTAGACCAGGTCAGTGGGAGTTTAAAACAGGCATCACATGAGCAACCCTCAGGGACTCAAGCAGATGAAGCCAGCAGTCCATTGCTACAGGATCCAGCTACTGTGAAACAGAACTTTTGCAAACTGAGCACATTAGTATGAATATCTTTTTTTTTTTCTTTTTAACATGGGAATGCCACAGATTCTAAGGAAGGTGCGAATTACTGAACAGATCCATTCTCTATGAAATAAGATTCCACCTGACAGGTATAAACTGCTCCAATGAACATATCGCTTTGTATTTCATGTCAAGATCACAGCTCATCATGGTTTATAATTAAAATCTTGTTTGCAAGGTAGCTCCAAGCTTCCCAAATTCCAAGCTACTTTATTTCAGAGAAAACAGCCCTTGCTTTTCTCTCAGTTCTGTGTGAAGTCTGTTTATTCTAATGGCAAAATAAAATTGTGCTGTCTCACACTTACTAAAAGGGCATTGACCATTGTCTGTATGGGCAGGGAAGTTCAGGATGTTCATCCCTTCCTCCTAAGAGGATAGCAGGGATTATACACTTCCACGTGAAATTTTATATTTAATTTTAAAAGATTAATAAACTCACAGTTATGTTTGGAATATGGCATGCAGCACTTGGTTAATCAATGTTAGAAACAGTTAAAATCCTTTTTGTGTTCAACTGCTGAAACATATCACCAGCTACAGTATTTAAATATCTTTGCTGAAAGCAAGTATCTCAAAAAGAGGTAACTGTCCTCCTGGCACAGCTGCCTAAGCAAAGAGCAGCTTTATCTAAAAAGGGGGGAAATATTATTATGAGTATTTTCCAGCCAATCTGGAAGTTTGTGTTGCAGGGAGAACAAAATTTAAAACTGTAGTGGTGCAAAGAAAGGTTGTTCCATGTGCTCAGAGAATCACGGAGTGGCTGAGGTGGGAAGGGACCTCTGGAGATCCTCTGCTCCAACCTCTGAGCAAGCAGGGCCAAGTTCAGTCAGCATCTCAGTATTTCCAAGAACAGAGACTCCACAACCTCTCTGGGCAGCCTGTGCCAGTGTTTGATCACCTTCACAGTGAATTACATTTTCCTAATGTTTAAATGGATTTTCCTGTATTTCAATTTGTGCTCCTGTCTATTTATCACTTCCTTGGGCACCACTGGGAAGAGCCTGGTTCCCTCTTCACTGCTTCCCATCAGACACTTGTACACGCTGTCAAGGGAGGTCACATCTTTTTACAGGTTGGGCAGCAGCCATGAGCTCATATCTCTGCTATTGACTGCTGATTTTAGCAACTGTGCACAACACCAAAGTTATTATTGCTAGAAAGTTATTTCATTACAGTGGTTACTAAAAACTGGCAGTAGAGTCCCATTTGCTAGATAAATTCCTGCTGATTTTTTTTCCTTAAATTCTCAAGTAACAATTTTTTTTTCCACTTTCGATGCCAAATGCAGGAGAGGAAATCAATCAGAAATGCAATTTCCATCTCCTTATGTAGTCTGGGACAAGTAAAGCTCCTCAACTTGATCTGGATTTAACACACTAGACTTTATCTTGGGACAAGCAAGAACATGGATCCCATACAGAAATCCTACACAAGTGTGAGTGTCCAATACCTGTCAGCAGAGCTGCCCTGCTGCTTTAGTATGTGGCTGTGATCCACAGGACACTGAAATGATTAAAAATCCCATTCTGAAGCCTTATCAAGCAGAATTGTGCATTAATAATAAAAATAATAATGTATTTCTGTAATCTCTAATTGGTGTTGCTTGCAGAGACTTTATGAACAAGTTAATTTTTCTGTTTCACTGCATTTGGTAAACACATGTAACTGACCAGATTTACTAAACCAAAACCACTACTTTTGCCACATTGCTTCATTGCTGAGGCTGCCAGCAGTGCTCACTAATGTTAAGGGAAGTGCCCATGTAGTTTCTAAGTACATCCACCCACGATGAACAAACCAAGGCAGCCAAATTCCAGGGTAAGAGCTGCTTTCTCTTTTGCCCTTAGTTAAAACCAAACCTGGCCTCAGAGGCCACCCTTCTCACCAGTGGTACTAAACAAAGGCATGATCTTGTTGATGAAGATGTTTCTGGAGCAGCTTTTGGAGGAAAATCACACGGGCACCCATGGACATGAGAAATAAGCAGCCAGAACCTGTGACAACTGAAACTGTGCAGCTGTTCATGGACAAGAAACAGGAGCAGAGATCAGCAACATGAATGACACCTCAAGGTCACTTCAGAGTACTGAACATGCCAAACATCTTCAAAGTCCTCCTACACACAAGCAGAACTGTGTGTGGAGCTTTAACCCTGCTTAGTTTCATAGCAGCTGAGATACTGAATACCAGGGTAGGTAACCAGGTACCTCCAGGAAAAGGGAGCATGGAGCCAGCTCCATTGGCACTAGATGCCATCTTGAAATACATTTTCCAGTCAGTCAAGCATTCCATTTAGCAAATTCACATCTACAGTCTTTGGCAAGGCAGGAACATTGCTCTCTTGCCCTGGGTAATCACACAGACTAAGTGAATCTGACAGACACTGGGATACCTGGGAATATGCTTCAATGCACACTAACTGTTCTGGATTTAAAACAGAGCAAGGCCAGCACATATGTTTGAGAGTGGATATCTGCCTATGCTGGGCACTATTTCATGAAAGTCAGGTTTCTGTCACAGATCTAAGGCAAATATTACAATTTACAGGAAAGAAATGAGGACATCGATACATTGTGCGTTATTGGAGACGTGGAGCCTTTATAACACGGTGGCTTTCACTATGATCTCTGGGTTTTCTATGTCCTTTTTGCTTTGGACCATTCTCAGTTCCAGCTGGGCTGAGTTTGGTTTGTTTCCTTCTCCAGCTTGCACTAAAAAGATGACATCAGAATGTCATTAAAAACAGCAGTGTAAAAAGAAACAAGTTACATTGTTCTGTTACCCCACGATTTTCTCTACTTTCCTCCCTTCCCCATTCTCCCTTGCTGCTCCCTGCTAAAGGTTTCTAAGGTGGAAAATCCAGGTCAGCACTGATTTCTTGTCACCACTGCTCCACACCTCTCTCCAGGAAACAAACACAGCTCTGCTGTTAATTAGGAAGTCACACAGATGCTCAGAGAACCCACAGATTTCCTTAAGAACTGAAAGACGGGAACTCCAAGGGGAGAGAAGCTGAAAAAAAAATCACTCCTCACATGGGCCAACACAGCAAAGAAACTATGATTAGTTGATAAACCCCTCTCAGTGCTGAACACACACTCAGAGGGACAGTGGGTGAGCTACACTGAAGCAGGAGCTCTTTGGCACACCAAACTCAGCATCTCCTCGAGTTCTGCCAGGTTTGCAGAGCTGAGTCAGGCACAGTCAGCACGACTGTCACCCAGCACAAGCTAAACAGTGACATCTGCAGTCGGCTCTGGTCAAAAATGGCCCTGGAGGACACAGCAGGAACATGCAGACAAAACTACCAAGCTCTCATTCTGTAAATTCTCTGCCTGCCTCTGCAGTGAGGGGATGCCTTTAGTCAGGAAACCCAGAAAGCTCCTTGAATATTTCTTCTGATGCCAATCCAGACAACACAGGAAGGAGGTCTGGATGAATTTAATTTACCTTTTGCACTCTTAATGGTCCTTTGCAGAACGTGCTGCATGGCTGACACAGTCTTTTCACATGCCACCTGCAACAACATATTCAGTGTTTAGTAAAACTTCAGCTACCTACCTTAATATTACTTAATATTACTTCAAAAACACTGCTATTAAGAGGAAAAACACGACTGACAAAACAAACATGATGACAGCTATGCAATGCAGAGTTTGGGATAATTTTTTTTTACTTAATTCTCCCTAAACCGGTATTAGAAATCATAATTGTATCAAGGACTCTGTGTCCTTAAGGGAAAGAAACAAAAAAAAGGATTTGAGAAATTATTTTCACTGCTTATTATGAAGTGAGGATAAAAAATGTAATTGTAAACATGGATGCAGTCTGTCTCTCTGGAAAGAACAACATCTTATTTGGCAAAATTACAAAATCAATCTGACTGAAATGTGAATGTTTATAGTGCCCCTTCTGGCCAAAGGGAAATTCTGTGGCTTTTTCTTTGAGGTGAGAAAAAAAAAGCCAAAACAAAAGATGATATTTAAATAATGTCACAGGGTCAGAAGTTTTTTAAAAAACTCAAGAGAAACAAGGACCAAACTTGCAGAGAGATGTGTAACTTCTTCCCCACCTTCAAATTGTTTGGGTGCTTGTGTGTCCATGCCAGAAGCATAGCAGCAAACAAGTCTCCTGTTCCCACAAAGACAGCATCCACTTTGGGAGACTCCACTCGAATTCTCTGTGTTATCCTGGTACCGTCTGCTTTAGCTACAACACAGATCCACAGTTAAGTGACAGACCCAGCCACTAATACAACAGCAATCACTGGAAATTAAAAAGAAATATTTTTTAAAATCATCATCTGATTTGAATTCCTTTGCTGCTTGGAACATAAAGGAGAATTCTAAACTTTGTACCAGCTCTTTTAAAAGGAACAGCCTTCCAAAACATGGCCAGCTTGGGACAGCATTTACAACGTCTACACTGTACATCATTTAAGAGGGAGGAGGGAGCTACCACCTTCATTTTTCATCCCTCATACCTGTAAGCATCAGGTGGAAACATTGTGTGAACACACAGTGAATCCTGGTGACAGCACAGAAGGGGACACAGAGAAGAAGCAGAGGGTATTTTATAACCTATCAAGGGAGGAACAATCTGCTAACAGGAAGGACAGAGTGACTTTTCAGAAAAGCATTCAAACATGCCAAGTTCCTGTTTTACATCCTCTGCCCAGGAGCTGCATGGAGCTCAGGCCTGGTGCAGATATTCCTGTCTACAGCCCTGCTGCCCTGATGTACTTATGAATTTTCCAGATTCATCTCAGACCTGCCTTGCCTCCCTGACTCTGGACTGTCACTGAGACCTGTCCTGCTGACTTTATTCAGGTCCCATGGGTGGGGACAGAGTCCTGCCAGGGCTATGATCACACTCAGCTCCTGTCCTCCCTCATGGAGCAGCCCCAGTCTCACACTCCTGATATTTATTACTGCAGGATAAGGGGCTCACTAAGGAATCTGTGCTTCTTCCATGCAGATGGGCCTGATGGAACTCCTTCTTCAAGCACAGACAGGTTAGAAGAGAGCACAGGTAAGGAAGGAGCTCTTCACTTACTTTTTCTGTGGCTTCCCAGAGCAATCAGGTAGTCATTTCCTAGAGGTGCCTGTAGATCTGAGCTTGTGATCACCACAGTCTCTGGTCCCATGGCATGGAGCATATCCATTACCTGTCAGTGTGCAAAAAGGCAGGAATCAGTGGGAGCAATATGTGTGGATTAAACTTTCATTCATAGTACTGAGGATTTTTAACAAACACCTTGTTTTGGCATTTTTTGTAAAGAGAAAAACGCCCCAGTCTCTATTCAAATAATCTACTTGAATTAGGGGCATTAGTTTGAACTAGGGGAATCAAAACATCCATATTTAAACGTACACACTTGTTAAAATATACAAGCATTTCTGTTTGTGTTATCTTTGGATGCTCCTCTGGAAAAAATACTCTGCTTCAGCTGTGATCAGAATTTTTGCCTGCATCATGTTTTCAGAACGTATTATCAAAAGAATAAGAGAAAAAAACACAGACACATGCACCTCATCTGGCATCTTGAAGAATTTTCTAGAAAGCCAGCAACTCCAGGTCATGAAATCTTATTTAGCTACTACTTTTAGAGTGACCAAGAATTAAAAAAGCTAAATCAGAGGCAGAAGTGTGTCTATCTCAATCTTCTTTTCTCATTGTGTTTCAACCCCAAAACTACAGCTGTAAATTATATACCTTTGCAGATGTATTTCCACTCTGTCTGTTCCTCATTAAACGCATTAATACTCTACTTCTGACATCACAATTGGTTGTTACAGACAGAAGTGATTTTGATTTCACAGAAAAAAGAATGACTTCAATAATGATTTTAGTATAAAACATGGATAAAATATTAATTCTCCCAGAAGAGTTTAACTAAAAACCCTCTCAGGCTAGCTATGACTCATGAGCAGCTGAATGATAAGGATTTATTTCTGCTATTTTTTAATACTTTATTGCTTTTTTTTTCTTGTCTAAGCCTCCAAGTTTCTTCAGCTGTCAGACCTCTTTGCACAGACATCAGTGGGGTTTTGGAGAAGCAGTAAATGCACCAGCACACACTGACACCATCAGTCTGTGCAGGAATATTAAACTAAATTTCTTTCCTCAGTCACAATTCACCAGGACCCTGATCTCCACTGTCTCTAGTTGCAGGACTTAGTCCTTTCTACATTAATATTACATCATACCTAATTTTATGTAAGAAGACACTACTGCCATCACAGGTCTTTTTAAGGAAAGGAAAGCAAGCATGAAATCATGGAAATCAATGCCAGAATTCTTGCCCCCTTTAAAAGGGACAAATTCCAGCATGGATTATTACTCAGACCCATATATGACACACAACTGGAAACACACACAGATTAAAGTATAATATCCTGAAAACAACTTCTTTAAAAATGTTTCCATTTCTAAGTATAACTCCACCTCTTTGAGAGAGATTTTTTAAAGCCCATCACAAATTAGAGCTATGGCATTAATCAGTCAGAAGACTAATTGGCAAAACTATTTAGCACAAGCAACTCAGGTTTGCAGCTGAAATATGCAAATTTAAAACTAATGGCTGCTCAGCTAATTACGTTCTTCTCAAGACTGGTTCCACTGGTGAGATGAGAACAGAAGAACTGAGTTGCAGGCTGCAGTCACGGGCATGAAGCACAGCTCATCACCCTCACCCAGCACAGTGGGGTAATGCAGAACTGGGGGCAGTGGAAATTCAGAGAGATGAGATCTCCATAGATATTTCCTGCTGTGAAGGGATGGTGACCAACCCGTGGTGTTTGACGTTGCTACAGCAAAAAACAACAAACATTTGGGCTGACAGACCCCCAGCTGCTCTCCAGGGTGCCACTGCAGCTGCTGCTTGTTTAAAGATTTTGTGTTCTTTTGAAGTTCAAAACCAAACTGGAGGGAATTACATCAGTCTATTATGAAAGCACTTCAGTAGCCAACAAAACAAAGAGCTCAGCCCTTCTCAAGACATCAATAAAACTGGATTTCTATTTTGTCCTTCACCACCAAGCCCTATCAGTTTTTATTTTCTTCACTTTGTGTGAAAGGGCAAATCATTACACCTCCATGCAATATATTTGCAGGCCATCTATCAGCTCTGTATGGCAATGACAGCAGCTGTCAATGCTGTGGATTTATCTGGGAGAATGAGGAAAAGCTGTTCTCACACTCAGCATTGCAGAATGTGGACAGCAGAGCCTCAAACAGGTTCCTAATGCCTGGAGTCCCCTGGGGTTTTCACACCAACCAAATAATATCCACAGAGTGGATAATATAATATGATATGATATGATATGATATGATATGATATGATATGATATGATATGATATGATATGATATGATATGATATGATATGATATGATATGATATGATATAATCCACTCTGTGGATATTATTATATAATAATATAATATATTTATAAATAAATATAAAATATTTATTTATAAATATATATTTAGTTACAAATATATTACATTATATAAATATAATTATATGATATTATAATATAACATATTTATAAATAAATATAATCTATTTATATATTATATTATTTTATTATTACATTCATTATTTATATTATTATAGAAAACTATATTTATTACAGTTTTATTATTATATTATTATTATATTTATTATCATATTATATATTATCTATTATAATATATTATAATAAATGATATATAATATATTATATATATTATGTTATGGTTTTTTTTGCCACGTGTACTGCTGCCACTCCTCCTTCACTGCAGAAATCAAGTTCAGAGAGATGCACTCACTACCACTGTAATCCCTTTATCTGGAGCTCTTTTGGGAAGTTTCTTCAGAATTCTGACATTAAAACAGGAAATATTTTGTGCCTGAAGCGTACAAGCTTTAATGATAAACACATGGCAAGGACAGAGGCCAAAGTGACCCCAAGGCTGAAGGCAAAGTGCAGCACTGCAGGCAGGAATGCAGAGAGATGTCACACACCCCACCCTTTGCCCACTCACCTCCAGTGCATCTTTTTCTGTGTAAATCTTCCTGCCTGTGAGTAACCTGAGAATGAAACAGAAAGCTTAAAAGAGCAGGAATTCTCCAGGCAGTGATTTTTTGTTTGTCCTTTCAGAGGAGGAGGAAAGCTGGGACTGCACCAAACAGGCCAGACCCATCTGTAGCTCCACGGTCTGCTGGAGCAGACCTCAGTGCTGGAGGGCTACGTGCACAGACACACAGTGCACTCACACCAGTCCTACCCTGCCTCCTCCAGAGATCCCTGCATCACAAAAATCCCCTCACAAGTGTTTTTTCTCCCTCTCCCATGCAGCTGCTGCCTCCCCTTAAGGGCACAGCCTGTGCTGCACCACCAGAGATCATCTCCTGACCAAAGAGTCACAGCTGTGCAGACAGGACAGGAGGAGGCATTTAGCTTCTTAGCTCCCCTGAGATGCTGCCATGCTGTTAATTCTGAATTTTTTTTTTTGGGGGGGGGAGAGGGAATTTGAACCAAACTATTTCAGTTCTGATATTCTGGCACATAATAAAAATGTTCATAGTAATGGGCAAGGTACTTTTTTAACCTGTCCTAGAAAGAGGCCTCTGGTGATAATAAGAAATAATCATGAAAATGAGACACTGAAGAAAACAAGAAGAATCTTTTCCTCACATAACTCCTGGATTTTATTGTTTTATTGCAGCAATTGAGCAAATCTGAAAAACACCACTTGAAACTAACAGCTAAAACCCAAAACTCAACACATACATACATAAAGCACTACATTGAGACAAAATTAAGGGATATCAGTCTCCCCTGCTTTTTTCCACAAGTTTATTTAGCTAGAAAAGGAAATAAGCACTTACTCAGCTTCAAACTGGTTAGGAGTGATTATATCTGCAACAGGTACAACTTTGTCCCTGTAGACTGGCAGGAGATCCTTGGGCACATACTAGGGAGAAAAAAAACAGTGTCAGAAGTTGTCAGCAGGGTCTGAGATGTGGGACTGCAGCTCTCCTTCCCTCAACCACCACTCCTGCTGCCACTGAGTGACCTGACAGCTCCAAGCTCTGCAATTACAGTGGCAGAGCATCCTCCAGCTGGGGAGTCTGTCACCATTAGCCCTTTCTTCCCTGGAGGGGATGGGAAGCACCATTTTTAAGCAGATGGACCTAAACTGGCAGCATTAAAAGGAAATGATGCCTGGGGGAGGAACTTTCAAGTTCTCTCTCACCAAGGTGACTCAGCAGCATTAGGAAACAGTGTCCCAGCTCACTCATGTCCTTACCTCCAAACCAAACTGTTTTGTTCAAAAATTTTTGATTAAAATGAATGTTTTCTTTGTCAGTGTGCAGCCTGGTATTGGCACATGGGACCTTTCTGTCACTGATCCTAGCCCAGAGCCCAACAGCTGTCAGATCCCACATGAAATAAATCATCTTCATTTAGGTTCCAGGGCTGTGTCAATTGCCAGGATGACTGAACATGGCAGCCAGGCTACCAGCCAGAACACAGCTCTGGAGAGATGATGAGAGAACTCCAGAGGGACAGGGATGGGGGATATTTTCCTGTGGACAAGATCTGTTGTCTCAAGAGAGAGCCAGAAACAATCCCAGGGCTGGTCAGTTGTCATTCTTTCCAGATACCAATCTCATTAAAAATCAAGAAATTAATAAGTACAAACTTACTTGACGCTGGGATCCAAAGCCACACTTAGGTAAAGCACCTTTTTTTGTAGTTGTTTAATAAATCTTTATACATCTTTATATCACAAACATTCACTACACAGAGAATCCAAGCAGAAGAGTACTCACCATAGAGCCTTCTCCATTCCACTTGTCACCCATCACTGGATCACACACTGGAAAAAAATTTAGGTTTAGAAATAGGGTACAGTTATAAAGACCCTGGTGGGAGGGAGAAATTTTAGGTAACAGTGGTGGCTACAGAAGAGCACTGAGCACCTCAGAGCTTACACAATCTCACAGCTCTTGTAGCACACTGAAATTTGTATCTGGTGGCTGCCAATTTTGAAAGAGTAGGTCATGTGTCTTAAAAAGTTGTCTGGAATGGTAGTATGGAGGGGAGAAACACGGGAGAAGCTAACAGCTCTGAAAAGAGTCCTAGTTTTACTTAAGTGTGAAAAAATATATTCCAAATGTACACACCAAAATGTTGTGTGTGTATTAAATAAAGAAAGTACTATAATGAAACAATAAGACAATTCATGCCAAAGTACTCAGTGTAATGATATTAACACACATTTGGCACAGGTTCTGGATCACCAGCAGTACCAACAACACATTCCAAGAGTCCTCAGTGAGGATGGAAACAGCCTAGCACTGCACTTCAAAAAGGAACATTGTTCATTGTATTAAAAGATCTTTAAGCAACATCAAAAAGAAGAACAAACCCAAAGATATCAAATCAATGTCAGTATTTCAGGAAGTTTGTATGAGTAAAAAAGGGCAATTTGTTTTACATTTTAAAAATATTTTCTTTATGTTAGAATCTATTTATTAAACATACAGGATCTTAGAAGTCTTGTTGTGCTCTCACCACCTGACCACTTCCTTCCTGCTCTGCACAGTGAGATGTCTCTTTCTGTTCATATTCCAAAAGACTCTTTAGCTTTCACACAAAACTATAAAGAATTTGAGAATTCAATTGTGTAAATAAAGGCTAAAAAGCAACAAAACCCAGTCAAGATTTCTCTGCTATATTTTGCTAGTTAAAACCTATGCTTTGTTAATTTTAAGCCAGGTATCACTGCTCAGTACACCACCTTGCAAATCCTGCCAATCATTCTAGATGTTTCCTGGCCACACTGTTTACAGAGCCTGAAGATGACAGCTCAAACATCATTCCCAGCTTTTATCCCACTATCCTCACTGACTTTGCCCTATCAGCTGAAATTCAAGCCTGGTTATGTTCAAAATTCCAAAAACACTCAGGAAATGAAGAAAGGAAAGAGATCTTTTCTCCCAGGTTGAAGCCTGATGTGACATATTAGTGACAACAGCTGCTGGAGTGTCCTGCTCCCTGGGTAGTCCTAGGGAATATTAAAAGTACCAGAGCTAAAAAAGCCCTGGAGTTCAAGGTAAATCGTGAAACTTATGAGGCAAAGCAGGACATTTCTGGGATGTGACATGGAGCCATGGCAGGGTGACATGGGAGAGACTGTCCTGCTCTGGCTCACTTGGGAATCAAGGAGAGGCTTCATCTGCCAGCACACACAGCCTCTGAACTGTGTTCTGTACTGAACTGTGGCTGTTCTGAACTCTGAACAGCCTCTGTATCAGCAGCAGCTGGCTGGGAATTTTATTTTCTCCTGGATACAAACAACCAGTCCTCAAGGCACGCTCTCCTTTGGATGGCATAATGCAAGAACCACACTGAAAGGTGTGATAGATATAGAGACATAAAACCCCAACTCCCTGACCACCTAAAGCTGAAATGAAACATCACTGGAGGGCCAGCTGGCTCCAGACAGACCAGAAGTGTTGTGTAACATCAGAACAGTGTTTCCATCCTAAAATGTGAAAATGATGAGCATACTCAATGAGGAAACAGGAGGATTATCATGCACATCCTTACCATACACGAGGTTGGAATTCTGTTGCTTCAACTCCTGGACAATATCCACCACCATTGCAAGAAATGATGTGTCTCTTGTATACCCTTTCAGGGAAAAAAAAAAAGACACCTTTGAAGTTCCAATTTCATGAACACTTTTGCTGTTTTTAATTTTGGATAGGAATGCTGCATACTTCTATTCTTTAGATAAATGCATTTTTAGAACAAAGGCATTTCAGTAGTTGACTCAGGAATAATAGGTTGGAGTAAAAATTCAGACAGTGCTTGCACAACTACAAGTATAACCTTAAAAATCCATTTACTAAGAATGTTGTATAGGAAAGGCTCATATAACTTCAAAATGCTTGAACATATATAAATAAAGGTCAGGCTAGAAGGAAAAACCATTCCTTTTAATAAAGCCAATATTTTGATCAGTATTATTTTTCATGCAGTAAACAGAATTTTTTTAAAATTCCATATACTTTTCTCATACTCTGTCTTGAAGCAATTTTTTATTATTAATAGTGTTCCTGCTGATAGAGTCCAACACATTAATGCATTAGAGATTTAACCTTGATAATTTTAGAGCAACCTCCAAAATACCAATAAAGTTCCTATTTTTCAGGCTTAGCAGTGAAATAAGCTAGAAATAAGTTTTACTGTATTTCAAGGCCCCAAGCACAATGCTAGCACCACAATATTCTCATTTAATCACTAGTTTTTAAATTTTATAGATGCTCCTTAATTTATATATTTATGTATTAACTTTAGTTACAACATTTATGACTTATCAATTTGATTTTAATTCATTGTAGTTCATTTCTTGGGGATGGTGCCGGGCAGGGCCATAAACTGGACTCGATATTTGTGGGTCCCTTCCAGCTCAACATATTTTGTGATTCTCTGATTTAATACTATTATTTTTAGCATGGTAGCACCTTTCAATGTCCTTGGAAATGTCCACTCTAATAAAATATTTTAAAGTACATTTAAAAACTTGATTTTGGAGATTTTTTTTTAAACTTGAAAAATTGATCAATTCTTGGGTGCTGCAGAGAAATGGAAAAGATTCTTTGCCAAAATGCTGGATTTTATCCATGAAATGCTGATAATCAGTCAAAAGACTCAAGCAAAGATTTTTTTTTAAATCACCTGTGATAGCAGACTGGCTGGAAAATAATACTGAGTTTAATAATAATAATGAGTAAATAGTAATAGTGAAAATAATATTGTACATCACTGACAGAGGTGTTTAAAACTGTTACACTGAACTGCAATTTATCTCTTACCTTGAGTGTCTTACTGTAAATGAACCAAATACAAGAAGATCTACAAATAGCTAACAGTCACAAAAAGTCCATGGAGTGTTACCTTGTATAATTGGCCTAAAGATAATAATTTTAATCTCAGCTGAGCTATCTACAGTCATCAGACAATTCACAGTCAAACCCCACCTGCTGATAAATTGCTTTTCAGTGTTTAAATAATCATACCCAGCTTGTTTGAGGTACAAAGTAGTTGTGCACTATAGTGAATGTCTGTTTGAAGAGAAAAATCTGACTTTTGGTCCTGAATGGAAAAAAAAGGGATTTTAAGTTCAGCCACAGTGCAGCTGAAGACTAAAACACAAAAAGTGTTATTAGATGTTCAGAAATTACTGCTCTTTCTACTCATGCCTTCTTTTTGTTCATACTGAAAATGGCTGCAGCAAAAGAGATTTTAAAACAAACTTCAACAACACAGAAAAAAATCTATTTTACAAGACTTTTATTAATAAATATTCCCTTTTTCTCCCAAATTCCTTTTTGCTGAAGGTTTTTATTTTCCTTCTATCATTTTTAATCTCTTACATCCATTTTGCCAATGATAAGAAAGGAGTAGAGGTCTTTTCCAAGAGTTGGAAGTGAAATAAAAAACGAACATTTCTGCTAAAAGAATACTCAAATATGATTTATATATTTTCCACACTAACATCTCCTGAATTCCTACAATATAGTGTGCTTTTCCTGGAAATGTTCTCTCTGTCAGTTCCTTCCAGGAAAGAAAGGGTGTTTATCTATTTCTCAATAGCAAACAACCCATTTATGCCAAAATTAATTTCTTAACCTTAGTTCAATCTATTTGCCATTCAGTCTCCCTTATTTTGGAGATATTCCTTGAAAAAACCCTGACATCTCTTTGGACATGCCACACCCTTTAAGCCAGAACAACTGCTTTGGAGTTATAACCCATGCAGTTAAAATTTCCAGTTTTCCCTGCGTGTAAAGAACTTTCCTACATGTGGAAGCCATGAAATCAATCAAATCTGGTGATGTACTTCTGCTTACCTTTAAAAAGTCCCTGTTCACTGCTGTGAGAAATTGAAACTGTTATCCAAACCAGAGGCACAGCTCTCACTGAGGTGAAATGTGATCAGTAACCTACTTCTGACAAGCAGGAATTGGGTGAGAAGAAATTTTTAGTAAAAACTTCTTGTAGAATCTCTTTTTTCTATGAAGTATTCTACAAGAAGGTCTCTTTGCCTGTATTTATAAACACTTAGTGAAGCAGAAGAAAACACTGCAGAACTGTATTCACTCAGATGACCTACACCTGTATTCACTCAGATGACCTACACAGTAACAAGAGCAAAAAATCAAGATATATGACAGTCAAAGCAAAGACCCAACTCTACTCATACTTTGCTCACTGTCCAAAGCACTAAGCCTTAAAGATCAAGGACAGAAAAAAAATCAAGAGAACTGTTTATAAAATCACACTGCAGTACCACAGAGTGCTAGTACTGCAGATTTAGGAGAAAGGGTTAAACTCATGTCTTCCTAATAAATTTAAAAATAATACTCTGACATTCCTGATCCATTATTCCAGTAGAGGCACTCCCAAAATATTCAATGAGCCTGTACATGCCTGGCCTGTACAAGTCTGCAAATGATACCAGGGGATCAATTTACCTGCCCAGTTACAACCTCCCAGCTGTTCCAAACTGAACAGCACGAGCCAGTTCAGATTATAATATACAGCTGAAATTTTAATTGCTTGGCTTGCAACAAGGAGGGGTATATGTTTTAAATTTCTTCAGCCCTGTTTACATCTGCTGGGAGCTGCAGAGAACAAGCTCTTCTTACCTGTGAGCACATAATCGTAGCGGTTGACCTTGTTCAGCTTCAGCCCTTCGTAAAGTTCATGCAGCTCATCTGAGTTCAGCACCTGACCCTTCCAGTGGGCATAGCCTGCAAAGAAAACACCAGGGCAGCTCTCAAGAGATGGATCTTCTGTTTCAGATCACACAGATGATACACATGGAGGGATCACATCCAATATCAGCACAGGAAGCATTTTCACCTCCCCTCCTTGTGAAATGCTGGTGCTGAATGAAAGCTGCTGTCAGCAGAACAGGTTGTGTGCTCAACTTCTCCTTAGCACCTCTGCCTCCCAAAGGAACTGGAGTGACTACACTGCAGTCTGAGAGTGTCTATTTAACAGCAAATCAAGCTGAGCACACACAAATTCCTGCAAGGTTTCCCATGGAGCTTTTGCAAGTTATCCCTTTCCTGTGTGGAGGAGGAAAAACATATGTTTTAGATTTCACTGGAGGAGGGTGTCAGTATAATCTATTTTTGTTATCTTATACTATATATATATAAAGAAATACTGACAGTTAGATGACAATCTTAATAGGCTTATAGATCTGTCTGAATACAGGCCTGCACCCATCAGATAAAGCATCCACTGGGACCTGCATGTCACAAACAGTGACCACAGCAGAACACTGACATGGATGGTCTTTAAATGTACAGGGTCACCTGACAGACTTTCTTCCAAAAATAGCACAGCTTCAGTGCTGAGGATCCTGGAGGAGGAAATGAGTAGCAGAAAGACACTACAAACAGATAAATAATATCCATATACTCCATATATCCTTGAATGATCTCTAAGAATTGCAAGCAAATACGCTCAGCTGAGAGAAGCAGATGGATGGTGGAAGTTACTTGGGATAAACTCAACTGATTTCAGCAAACAGTGGACCAAGGTCCATGGTAGCCAATTCCAAGGAAAATAAACAGTATCTCCCTTAACAGAATCTCAGCATTTGTTGAAAAATGTAAATGCACCTTGCACCTTGTCAGCAAAGCCTGCCCATCTAGATGCACCAATCACTCCTCTGTATGTAAGAATGGGGCTTCCTCCAGGATATTGGATGAGGAATCCACAATTTAACTCTTTCAATCTCCATAAATTCACATTTTGTCAAAAAGCTTATCTTTTTATTAACTGGAATGAGGAAAAGCCGAAAGGTTAAGTGAGGTATCCTCTCCCATAGCTCCCCTGTGTAAAGACAATGGTATTTTGTTTGTTTTAACTTCTGCTCTTGCAGTTAGAAAATTCTGAGATGAAAACTGTTGGCTTTGATTATCACTCTAAACTGACTTATTAGAGTGACTGCCAAAAGGTGCCTAGAGCCTTGGATAAGCACATTTTTCAGATTTCCTTCTTGTGAATGCAAACAGACCCATGGTATGGTGAGCAGATGGATCATTTTGCTCTCCTCAGCTCACAAAGGCCAAGCCTCTAAAACACAACTTGCTGCCAGCTGGCTGGGGGCCTGACTCACATCAGCCACCCAGGAAAACGCTGCTCACAAAGCCCCTGTGAAGAAAGGGACAAAGTAAGGGATTTCTGTTGTGAAGAACCCCTGAGTGCATGTAAATCCAGGGCTTGGTTTACTTAACACAAATGTAGAT
Organism: Camarhynchus parvulus; assembly: GCF_901933205.1. Taxonomy (NCBI): domain Eukaryota; kingdom Metazoa; phylum Chordata; class Aves; order Passeriformes; family Thraupidae; genus Camarhynchus; species Camarhynchus parvulus. The sequence goes on along the minus strand of NC_044571.1, from coordinate 5,843,754 downwards.
ATTTGTTGTGTCACATCTGCATCATCACACAGAAATAATCTGTCCTCTCCTCTTCCCCAGCCTCTGTAGCACTGAAAAGCCAGTAAAGGGACACAACAGAGTGTGGCATTCACATTCTCTGAACATGCCCAGGGTTTTTTCTCCTGCGAAGCTGAAAGGCAGCAAGAGGCCTCAGAGAAAAAAGGAAAACAAGTCTTATCCCATCTGCTTCTCCTGTGTTGTGCTCATGTGGAATGTGTTTGGAGATTGTTTACTCAAAGGTGATTGATTGCCTGATTGGATTCTGGTGTGAGTTGTTTTCACTCTTTGGCCAACTGGGGCCAAGCTGTGTCGGGGCTCTGGAAAGAGTCAGGAGTTTTCATTATTATCTTTTCAGCATTCAGTAAGTATCCTTTCTGTATTCTTTAGTATAGTATAGTATTTTTTAATATAATATAGTATAATAAAGTAATAAATTAGCTTTCTGAGAACATGGAGTCAGATGCATCATTCTCTCCCCTGGTCAGGTTGCCCGCATTTACAATAGCAGAGTTCTTCCACTGGGGCCACCAAGGAAACTGGGGGTGCTTTTCACCCGGAATCAAGGCAAAAAATGCCGATATTTATCTTACAAATTGCCATAAAAATAACTATGACAGATTGCCCCGGCAACCTGGATACTTTCAGGAGCCATTCCTACAAAGACCCTGTAAATTCACTACTTAACCAAAAGTTCAGCTTCCCATGTCAAGCTGTCTTAAATGGTCAGTGCACAGGGTTCATGTTACACTGATCCTCCACTGAGGGAGAGAAATAAATACAAAAACTCAACTTTAGGCAGCAGCCCAGCTAATCTCTGGAGTTGGTGTCACCCACATGGGGCAGGGACATTGTCTGAGCTCTGCAGCAATGACTTCCACAGGTCATTGAAGATCCTTTTAATTATCTGGTAATGTGTAACACAACCTGAAGTCTAACTACACAACAGCCAGAGTTAAAAACACAGCCCTAGGGAAGCTCTCAGGGAAGCCCCAGCTATTGGGACACTAAAAATAAAAGGGAATGACTTCACTGGAGCTGCAGAGAACTGTGATGTCACTAGGAACTGAATTATGTTCACCAAACCAAATCAAAACTGGCAGCAAGATGAGAACACCCCTATGTCCTTTCCCCAGGGTAATTTCATGTAACATGACAAACAGAAGGGGCAAATCCCATGATCCTGCATTTATCCTACTTTCCTGGCAGAATGTAACACTAAAAAGCAGAAAGAGAAGAAAAAGCCAGTTACTCATGTTCAAAAAGGGTTCCATGAACTGGAGGATGGGGTCCCAGGAAGAGGGACTATCTTGAAAGGGGAAAGGCAGAAAGGAAGAAAGCTGTCTTCCTTGTTTTGGGTACAAAACCACCAAATAATTCCCCTCAGTGCTGGTCTGAGAGAGCAGAGAGAACACTGCAAATCATGACACAGCTCTTCAAAACCCCACTTGCTCAGACTGCATTTGCCTCCCATGTCTGTAATAATTTTAAACACACAGATGAACATAAACACTTAAATAACCTTACACCCCTTCTGCCTGGGTTATTATCTTTTATTGCAATTACATGCTATCTATTTTTAGCTTTTAGCAGATAAGGCAATGACAAACAAGTAAGATACAACATCTCGTGTCACTAAAATGATGAACATATTCATCAGTCTCCAAGGAAATGTCCTGGTTCATTGGACATTGGTATGAAAAATAAATAAAGTAACAAAAACCACAACCAAGAGAGGCAGCTAATACTTCCCCCAAGATAAATTTACGTACTTGCCTTCCTCTGCTGTTTTTTTCCCCTTTGGATTGTATTTATAATCCTCTTAATTACTTTCAAAAACAAGGAAGAAAGAAAATGAAATTACCAGGCCTATCAGAAGGAAAAAAAAAACCAACCAACTGACCAACACAGCAACAGAAAAACAAGCTAGCACTTCAGTATAGCAAAGCATGTAAGATTTCTTTGTTTTCCAACCCAGAACATTCTGTTCTGAGGTCTGAGTTCTTCCTGTTGTGCTCCCTGCAAAACTATTCCAAGGGACTCCAGTAACAAAGAATTTCACATGGGAAAAAGGAAGAAAGTTGTAGTGTTTAAGGCTCATGATGGACAGGCAATGTGGGCCCAGCTGTGTCACAAAATTCACATTGCACACTCCAGCAGACAACCTGCTCTGAGCACATGACTCATCTGCAGCCACCAGGAGGCCTTCAACAAAAGCAGAAATGAAGTACCAAATTCCCCACTGGATTTTTTATAGCTGGTCACAGAGTGGGAGTAAAATGTTATCAGTGTCAGACACAAGTGGAGATCTTTTCTTTCTGCCCTGCACACACAGGGGTGAATGAATCACCTGGGTGGGCAGACTGTGCACAATCACATCAAGATATAATTGTAATTCCTCATGTCTTAGACCTACCAGCCAACCCAGCCACCTACTGCACACCCACTAAGTGGAAGTCAAACGTGCTCAAGAATAAAAGGAAAAGTAACAAAAAAACCCCAGGCTATTTGTTCCAGAGCTGTTTCAAAGGTAGGATTTGGAGGGCAGAGTAAGCACATTATTGCTTAAAATGAACCTACCAATGAGAAACAGAACTGGAAATCACTGCAGAATTAAAAAGGCACTCCAAAGAACATCAATTATACAATTAAAAATAAATCCAGGTTTTTATTTTTGCACATCATATGAGGTGATGCTTCTGCAAAGAGTATATTAATATAGCATAAAGAGAACAATCTTAATAGGCTGCACGACAGCTTCTTTTATTTGTATGTGCAGCATGATGCCACTCAAGTGTGAGTCACTCTAATCACTGAAGTTCCTCACGAAGCAACACGACAAACTCTTCTCCCAGGGGCACTGATTCAAAGCACATTTTCCAAATTTCAGGATTATCAGAGACTAAAGAAAGCTGCATTTTCTGAGCAGGAGTCAGCAGAAAGAGGCCTGTGGTATCTTACTAATTTGTAGACAGGGCAAAAAAAGAGCAATAATGATTCACCAAAGGTTGTTAGTCATAAATTCTCTCTGCATTTTATTTGCTGCTAATTCCAAATTTAAAAACAGGGGAAGAAGGAAAGAAAGGATACCATGTCCAAACCCCACACATTCTTCCACCTGTGCTCCTCTGGCATTCTTCCAGAAACTAAAGTTCACAGCCAGATTTTTAAGGAGGAGTTTGTCCTCCAGCTTTGATGATGATAACAGAAATGGTTCTTGTAAAATTTTGTTTTTTAGGAAAATAAGTTACCTTCACCCACTCACCCTGCACACAATGCCTGTGTATTGCAGGACAGTGCCAGACACAAGCTTTGCTTCCCAAAACCATGAGGTTGTGAGGCAAACTTTGGAATTTTTTAACAGATTCAGTAAAAAGAACAAAACCAAAACCAACCAAACAAGAAAAAAAAAAACCAACAAAAAAAACCCCCAAAAAAAACCCCAAAAAAACCACAAACCAAACAAACCAAAAAACCACAAAAAACAAAAACCCCCCAAACCAACAACCAACCAAACAAAAAACCCCCAAAAACCAAACCCCCAAAAATCCAAACCAAACCAAAAGAAAGTGACTCCTAAATATCAGGAGTAGTTCCAGTATTTTAAAGACTTGTGAGAGCTGAGATATTTTGGAATTTGGGATGCTCATTTTGGTCTTCATGTGGGACGAGGAACCACAAATTTAATGTTCCTTCCACTGTCTGCCAAACCTTGAATGAAACACTGGTAACCTTTCCTTGGCTGTGATACCATTAAAAACAAATTTAAAATCTTCTATCTTTTTTGTTTTAAGAATCTGGTCACCCTACTGGTAATGTAATTTTCCCATCTTGAGACACATTCAGTTTATGGTCTATAAAACCTCTATTAAGCTCTTGCAGTGCCCTATAAAGCTGATTTAATCTTGAAACAAAAAGCCAACAAACAACACGTGCTCATGCATTTCAAGCACTGAATAATTTGACATGAAAAAATTGCTTAATTTCTGGAAGATTACAATAGTTTTACCCAGCTATTGAAACTAAACAACAGAAAACACCAAACTCCAAAACTAAATAAATTCTTTAAATAAAACAGAAGTCACACCTAAGTATCTTTGAAAAACACAAGAGAACCTTTGTACTGTGCCAAAGGGTACAAGCAAAATAAGCAGATTTTTGCCTAAGCTAGGAAAGGCCTCATTCCCTTGTTTAATTATTACCTTTTGTGTGCCCTTCCTCAACAAGCAGAGATAGCTTTAAAGCCAGCTTTGAAACATTAATTTTTTCTTCCCAATGTGACACTAAATTCCCTCCATGATAGTTATCTTACAACCTTTTGAAAGCTGCATGAACAGAGTCTGATCTCTGTTTCAAAATTAGTAGTTTATTAATAGAGCGGCACCTGTAGAGATACTAAAAAAGTACCTCAACTTTTGCCTTTTTTCTTTGTCAGAAACAACTTCTGCTCTTTTCCAAGATGTTAAAGCCAGAATTCACTCCCAGATTATTTTCTGAAGACACCTATAGATTTTCTCTGTCCAGAGTAGCTCTCCTCTCAAACAACCTGCCACCACCAAGACATGAGTCTCCAGTGATGCAAAAATAACAAATCACTTGGAGCTCCTTTATGGGTGAAAGGTATTGCTAAAATAAACATAAATTTCAGGTTTCTTTTAAAAAATCAAGTCCTCTAGCACTGTGAGTATTAGGAAGTTTGAACATATTAGGTGAGTGCACTGCATTCAGGCTTAGAACTTAAATAAAAATACACCCAAAGGTATTAAGGCCTTTCCTCCCACCAAAATGAGATTTTGGGATACTTGATAGTACCTAAATGGGCACATAGTGAGGAAACATTGCATCTATCTCTGTATTTTTCTGATGTTTGATTTGATAATGTGATGGTGACTCTCATAGAGCCATAATTCACAGAAAAACAATTTGAAGACTCCTTTGTTCACACGCTTGGCTGTGTAAATGGCTGTATTTGTGTTATTTCACTATCTGACTTAATTAGATCACTGCCTAACAAAAGAAACTCACCCTCTGAAGGGCAGAAATGGACATTACCACATCCATCCTACTCCCATCTTCAGGCTTCTGAGAGACTTGAATAAAAACATGAAAATTACATTTCCATCCTCTATTGTGAAGATATAAGACCAATGTCCTCTTTAACTGGTTTGTGGCTCCCAAAGAGTCTTATGTCTTTACATAAGACCAATTTCCTCTCCACTGCCATGGGATGAGGTGAGCCCCATGCTGAGTGAGTTCAGGGAGTGTGGAGTAGATCTGTAAAATTTTACCTGTGTGGTTTGAAAACTGGACAGAGTTCACCGTGTCAACTTCAAATCCCAAAACCTGTAACAGAACACAGGAATATTTCTTTTACTAACACAACTTTGTTAACACATTACCCACATCACAGAACACGGGGAAGAACTCCTGGATTGCCAGTGCATACTTAAAAATCTTGGGAGCCAAGTCAACAAACATGCAACATAAACAAAGAGCACAGTGCTCTACTACAGCAACCAACAGGGAACAAAAATGCCACTGGCAACAGCACCAGAAAAACACAGCTGAGGATGCTGAGGCTGGAGTTCATCTGGGGATAAGGCCAGAGAGGCTGCTCCAGCAGCAAGCACTGAAACCTTGAAGAAAGCCTTGGCTGGCATTTCTTGGCAAGAAAAGAAGTACAAGGTACTAAATTAATGCACAATATGGTGGGATGATGCTGTTGGCATTCCAGAAAACCAATTCTTCTAAGAGGAGGACAGAGGGATCTTAAAAGGGATCAATACTACAAGCCACACTTGGATGTCACAACCAGTTCCTTTACAACTAAAAGAGAAACAGAAAGAAGTCACAGAGAATTAATTTGGGGTATGATTAGGCAATACAAGGGAGAAACAAACACAGAATAAAAAAAAGCCTAAAGCATGCTCTGAAAGCCACCTGCTACATTGCCTTACCAGCAATCCAAATACTGAAATACCCAATAATTTCCTGGTGCAATCAACAAACATTCTTGTCACCCAAAAATATACAAATAATATGAAAATAAGAGCGTCCAATCAGTAGAAAACTAATGAGGATTTTTAACCTGACAATACCTGTTTAATACAGACAGGCACTGCTAGTCAAGCCATTTTTAGACATTTTTCTGTGTCACGCAAGGAATTCTAATGCAAAAGTGACATTAACAGTCTGACAGCCGAGTCTTTGTTTCCTCATCCAGCCTGCTCTGAGTAAGAAATCTCCTCAAAAGAAGTGCTGCTATGTATGGCTCAGTGAGTCACACTGGGAGATAACAGGAATGATGCACCACTCTGCATGATCCTCTTTCAGGCAATTTGCTGGGAGGGGGGAGTGAGCGAACAAAGCTTTGCCAGTCACGTTTTCCAGGCAGACTCACTCCTCTCCCTTTTTGGTCGTGAAGGCAACTCCTTCTCACAGATTAAAACCCTTTTGTGTGCCTGGTGCCAGACATCAGGCCTTCCCTGTGCCTGTACCTTCCCTGGGATAAGCCCTTCATTCCAATACCTGGCTACAAGATGAAGCTACGTGCTGTGACAGGTTTGTTCCTTCTGCCTGCAGGTGCTACTGTTCTGTTGTTTCACAGCTCACATCCATTCTTTGTAGAATAAATCTCTTATTTCAATAGTTAATAAAGGTTTCTGTTCCCTCCTCACCAGAAAGCAAAGTAATTTTGGATTAGTGGTACACAGAATGGTGGGTTACCTCAACCTGACCAGGTTCAAATTAAGCTCAGCACCTATGCTCCCCCCAGGTTCTTGTTTCACCTTGGTGGATTTTATTTTAAAGTCCCAGGAACTGAACAGTAGGGAACTGACAACACTGTTATGACCTTAACCTTGATGTCTGGACATGCTTTTCAAGCAAATAAAAGGGAACATGGCCTCTAACCAGATTATCACCCCATAATCAACTCCCCTCCCTGTAATGAACAAATGTAAATTGTTACTTCCTTAAAGTATTTTGGCAATAACTGTGAATTAATTCATTTTCTCTTCAGTATTCAGATCATGTCTCTCCAACTACTTAAACCCTAAGATTGCAGAACACACTTGCAGTGATTTACTGACTAATCAGGTTTTCACTCAGTGCTTTAGGGAAGGAGAGCAGGCGCTGCTGCAGGCAGGGCAGTTCTACATCACTGGCCAGCACTGTCCCAGATGATGGCCACCAAAACATGCAGTCCTTCTTTTGTGTCTTCCCCAGCACCAGTTATCTGATTTCTCAGCCAAGTTTTCCACAGGATTAGGGATTTTTGGTTTGTTTTGGCCAGTTAATCTGCTTCAACCAAAAGATGGAAAAGTACAAGGGAGGCCACATCTCTTGGAGATAGTCAGGTGCCAGGTTAGCTTGGCTGTACAGTTGGTAAAACAGTAAATAAAGTGCTTTGGAGAGGAGATGAAAAGCCACAGACAGCTCAAATTCTGCAAGGGACCTTGATATTCTCACTTTTCTCATCAGTCCAAAACAGGCTAAAAAAAACCTTTCAAGGTCTCAGTGAAAATCACTTACTGGTATTAGTCTACTCTGTCACAGTTTCCAGTTTCCTCCAAAGTTTTGTTTTTAATAAACAAGTATGACTGAAATCTAACACACCCAATTTTGAAACCTGATTCAACTCTTAAAATAACTCACAGTTACCCCAAACCATTTCCCTTTTATAAAGGTGCTTGCTAAGGCCTAGGCTTAGCATTAGTCGTAAAATAAACAAAAAGAATGCTGAAGCCATGTTAAGCCAAGTTGTGTTTGTTTTCAAGGCAAACTGCATTTAAAAGTCCTACAGAATTTAGTCACCATCAGACAACCTGAAAACAGGATTGAGGTGATAAAAGCAGCTTTTCACAGCAACCACCTCTTCTAGGACTAGAGAAAAAACTGTGTCTTTATTTTGGTTTGCATAATTCATTTTAACAACCTGATAGTTTCTAGTGGATAAGGAAGTGTTGTTTTCTTCCTCCAACCAACAGTTAAAAAGCAGTGTTAGTGACTGTCATCCTTCACACCTGAAGGACATCAGAGACAGTTTCTGACGCTCTGAGTGATGGACACTTTCCTTGCTTACAAAGGGAATTTTGTTCCAAAGATGTCTTGTTAATCCTTTTTAATACATACTCACACTTTTAATTCCTTGGGCAAACCTAACTAAAAGCACTGGTTTGGAGAGTTTTTTTAATTAATTAAAAATTTCTGCTCAAACCAGAGGTTAAATAAATATTAAGTGAAAGTTAACTAATTAGAAATACATTATTTTTGTATGTACAGACCTTGAAAACTGAGATCAGAGCAAATGAATTGAATGAGACAAATCAAAAAAAGAGTCAATCTCTCATGTTTGCACACAAAAGTAGCAACTATGACCTGAAAATATGTATTTAGTAGGATATAACAATTTTCCTACTGCAATAAACCAGTAAGAATAAACCTTTTCTTCAGAAAACTACCAGAAAGTAAAAATTCAAAACAGAACTAAACTCAATATATAAAATTTCTTGCTTGTGTACACACACATGTGTTCCTTGTACCTCTGTGTAAATAAACTGAAGGACTCACCCCACTTGGAGTTTGCCTGTGGCAGAACAAGTCCTGTTTGATCACACACATCTCCTGACCTGGATGATCTGCTCCCCTACAGGCTCTCCAGGAGAGAATAATTCCAAATTTCTACACTCTGCTGTCACCCTGTGTAAGTATCATTTGCCCACAGAACAGGAAAGCTTGAGCAAATCCAAACCCAGAGCAAATCCAAACCCAGAGCCAATGTGGGTAAGGATGATAAGTGTTTTTCCAAGTAAAAAAATGGTTGAGTCCATCCTAAATCTCTCAGCCTGCAGTCTAAGCACGTGTCAGATGTTGTTCTTCCTAACACCCAAACCATAGTTTGCCTGGATCACATCACACAGTGATATTTGCAATTGAGATCTTAAAGGAAAATGAGCAAATTCAATGTATTTTTCAAGTATCTTCAAATAAAAGAGGCAGAGCTGTTATACTTCTAAAATTAAATCACAAAACATTAAAACTGGAGGAGTTCTGTGCTTGGAAGGTTTGGCTGGCAGATCTGAGTAACACATTTCAGAAAAATATTTGCAAGACTAAATCCAAATACACACAGCAGAGCAGAACACATGAGAAGAAACAATCAGCACAAAGCACATTATGCATGACATCAGATTCAGCTGAGTTCCTCATCACAGGTAACTGAAGGGAAGGAAAAAAATCTCATCCAGTTCTTCCCCCAAGTGCTTTCCCAGCCTTGCAAAGAGAAAATGGGACCAGGGCAGGGATGTGGTCTAGAGAACTACCCAAATGCATCTCTAAAAACAGCAAATACTGAAGGGGAACATCAACACACAAGAAAGGAAGAGACTTCAAAATACATGGACAACATCTAAAGGTGTTGGCTCTTTTGGAAAACAGACAGCCTAGTTTTCCAAAAAGCACAGAAGTAATTTGAACTTTTATCCAGCCATTAAGCTTGAAATAAAAAGCCAAGAAATGGGTCTCCCTCAGGATTAAAATTTTACAAGAGATGCCAGTTATTTCACTAGTAGAGCAACCTAAAGGCCCAGACAGACAAAAAATGTCTTGAATTGGGTAAATTACATAAACAGCTGGATCTCAGTTATGGCTCACTCTAATCATGCAACCCTTTGGACTTTGCCACTGCCCTAATTTCAGCTTTGTTTAAAATTTACAGTTTCTCTTCCCATTCCTTCCAGAAAACATTTCAACCACATGAACACTAAAATGTGTTACTTCATCACCACAACAAACCATTGCCTAAGACTGTTAGAAATCAAATATTACAAATATACAGTCCCGAGGAGAGCCTCAGTTGTTACGTAAAAGGGAGGCTGAAAAACAGGAAGAAAACCATTTCACAGTATGGAAAATCGTGAGTGAGTGTAGCAACAGAGAAAAGAGAAGGAAGATTTTGAAGCAAATGCAACATCTGAAATTCAGTTTTAATGATTGCCAACCTTTATGTTTATATTTGTGTAATCTACATTATATATCAATGGCTTGGAGACAAATAAAGGTACTCATTTCTACCTCCTAATCCTATTTGGGATCTGATTATTAACACCACTTGAGTCAGAAAACTGTTAACTTCAAAGATTAGCTCTGCCTCAGAGTAAATATTAATATAATTTCTCATTTAATAATTTTATTTACTCTGAGAAATGTGAAAGGCTGTTACTGAACTGCTTCTGTTTAAATTTGTATTGCAGCTTTACTATGCTCCTGCAGGGGGAAAAGGCATATTTCCAATGTCACACACTTTGTAGTACTCAAGAAATTCTCCTTTTTTCATTGTTTGTATGCAGTTTGGGGAAGAAAAACATATTATGAGGTTTTTTTAAAGAGAGAAATATCTTATATCTCCTAAGTGTGTGAGAAAAACTGTCACTTAAATTACAGAAACATCTGAACTGAAGTAAGTTTTAGTGGCTTTCAGGGTACTAAACATTTGAAAAAAAAACGCATCAAAAATATTTCCCAATTTCCAATGCATTATATGTACCTATTCAGAGAAAGGGGACTTAGAGGGGGCTGAGATGCTCTGGGAGTTGCTGTCATTGGGGTTTTCAAGACCCAAGGAGGAAAAACCCCTGAGCAGCCTGAACTTAGGGCTGCCCAAGCTTTGAGCCAGAGACTCCTGAGGTCCCTTCCAGCCTGGGTCACTCCCTCATCAGTGACACAATTACTGACAAAAACCTCAGTTTTATCCATTGTAGAGCTCCATGTGTAAAATCACACAAAATATCACCACCAGCTCCCCAACATAAAGTTCTGGCTCTAAGGATAAAGCCCAGGGGTACTCTATGTTTACACTATTAACTATGCCAGCTTTGACAGTAAAAATAATACATCCTTTGCTGTTAAATGACCAATGGACCAATTTAACTACAATGTTTTAGTTTGTACTTAATTTAAACAACCTTAGAGAACAATGACCTAGTTCTGCAAGAATGAAATTGAATTAAAACCACCTCTCTACTCTGCAACATGACTGGTATATATTGCCCTCTTAGGGCACTTGCTTTGTGCCTCCAGTGGTGTTTCATTTTCAGGTTTGAAATTAAAACCATGAAGCAGTAATGCAGCTCAAGTTAGAGGAAAAATCTGGAATGAGGAAAAGGCAGAGGGAAAAAATCAGAACAGTGTAAGAAAATAAAACGGCCAAAATTTGTTTAAAACTACCCTGTGTAGACCTGCATACATGTTTCTTCCATAGCATTTATGTTCCTGATACAAGGTCACAATTTGCTATCTACATTTCCTGGAATGAAGGCAAGACCTCCATTCAAAATCTTCAGGTCCTTCAAAGTTCTTAATTCTGGAAAATGCTAGCTTTACCATACCAGAACACACCCAAACCAATTTTCTCAGATGAGTGACTCTCCAGTCTGTAAACTACAAATCCAGGGAAAGTGTCAGCAGCTGAAGCTGTAAATCAAGCTCAGCCAGTCATTCATGCAAATTCTTCTATTGTGAACACAAGGCATCTTGGTTTTTTTTATTATCTGAGCTACAAATGTGCCACAGGTTAAAATCTCACAACTCTAAAAGATGAGTTTATCTCTAAGGGAAACACAGTTTGACAGGAAAAGGGCACAGAAAAATGGTTAAAAGGTAAGAAGGAACAAGGTTCTGCTGATCAGGAGAAGAGAACTTTTGAGACTCCACTGCTGAAAGGAGGATTTGACTTTCATGCATCCAGTTGTCCTCAAAATAAATGCAGCCTTGTATTATAACACTTAAATTCCTTAAATTATAACATTTAAATTCCTTGCACCTCAACTCCTCTGCTTTGTAGCAGGATACTTTTTTTGCAAGTAAAACTTTTATGGAAAAAATAAAACTTTGCAAAACTTTTGCAAAGTAAACTTTGCAAAACTTCAAAAACTTTTTACTTTGCAAGTAAAACTTTTATGGACTCTTCTTCTAATTAATATTCAAATGATGAAACATCCAAGCCAGGCATGTCCCACCCTTTGTGCCCACAAACGGTAACAGACTGATGAGTTAGACCACAGTAGGAGTAAATACTAAAAAAAGTATAAAAAAGAGGAAGTATAACACACATCATCAAATGAACCAAAACCACCCAGCCCCCTCAGCCTCTCCTTGTAAGAGAGATGATCCAGTCCTCTAATCACCACACTGTGAAGTTGCCTCTAATTTTCAAAAATTAATGGCAGCACATGACAAGCCATGGAGCTCTACAGAAAGAAAAAAAAATGTCCTCAGCTTCAAAGCCAGTCAAACTTTCCAAGCACTGGGCAGTACCTTGATTTATATAATTTAAAGCACACAGCAGCATTTTAAAAAACAAATGAATATTTAAGAGCAAATCTTACATCTCCAATATATACAAATACACAAAATCAAGTATTTCCCCCCACCCCAATTGTTTAATTAGCAGCCTGTGAGGTTTACCCCAACTGTGGCATCAGTCAAAGGACAAATTTTTATAGCACAAAAAGGTACATAAACTATGGGGGTTAGCAAGACTTAACTGGACACAATTTACTAGGAATTTTCAAGAAATCTTGTGGTCAGGCTCCAAATTGCTGACTTTTAGCAGAGAATGTGTATAGTTCACAAACTGAATTAGCTAGGAATGACTATTTGTGTAAAAAACATTGCTGCATCACATAAACCAAAACCATTCTGTTCCTTCCAACTTTTTTATATGTATTAAACGCAATCTTAATTAAAAGACATTAACAGAATGAACTTTACTACCACTGTTAAAATTACCGTGTCAAACAAGATAATTGAGGTTTGGGGTGGTTTTTGCCCAGTAATGGCAGCAATACTTTGCAATAAGAAAGCCTCTGTGTCAGGCCATGAATTGCTCTATGTATCCACTGTATTACAAGCTGTTTGCATTAATATCCTACAGTTTGGAACTTCATCTCACACAGCCATCACTGCAGCTCCAGTGAACATCATTGCTGCACTGTATTACTCTGGAGATGGCATAGAAACGTGTTTTTAAAGGCTGAATTTCTGCTATCAAACTGATTTGGAGTGGGAGAAAAAGAAAAATTTCCCAGTTGCAGCTTGTGCCTCTCGCTATGTGCTAGCTCTTTCACTTAACTGCATCTCCTTCCATCTCCCTTTTCTCCCTTTGCTGCTGAACCAAAACAAAAATACATTGTACTGGCTGCAGAAAAGTAAAAACACTAATTCAGTTTAAGAAATAGGAACTTGGGAAAAAGAAAAGGCATGTCCTGACAATTAGTGAACAGGAATAATTGCTGGCGTGGGCTGATAAACTGAACTGAAACTGCTATTGACTAACCCAATCTCTTTTTTCTCTGAGCTTTTAATAAGGAACACCAAGTATCTAAAGAGAATTCTGTACTTATAATACAGTTGTATTTTTGTGCAACACTTGACAAGGCACTGCAAAGAAAAATCATTAGGATATGGGGGATATTGTGCCAGGATAAAAATACTAGAGCAAATAAACTGGGGACAGGGATGCTGGACATATTATTGGTGATTTATGAATGGACCATTGCAAGTTCTGAGGTTAGAAATAGACAATTACAAAACAGACTGTAAAAATATACACCAGATGACCTTGAGAAAAATGCACCATAATGAAAGAAGGATATTGAGCTATGAGAGAGCATCCAAAGGAGGGCTATGAAGATGGTGAAGGGTCTGGAGGGGAAGCCTTGTGAGGAGCATCTGAAGGGAATTGGGTTGTGTCCTAGGGTGACGTTATGATGCTTGTATCCCCATTCATATGTTCTGTTTCTGCAGGATGCTATGTTCCATGCCTTTAAGACTGGCTTTGAAGAGTGAAAGTTTTGTTTGGGTTTTTCTTATCAGGGACACAGAGACGGGCAGTACATAGGGCTGCTTTTGCTTTTTTGCTTTTGCTTTTTGTTTTGATCTCTCGCTCCTGCTTCTGCTTCGCTTCTGCTTGCTTTTGGTCCTGCTCATTAGCTAGTTAAGCTAAACAGTTCAATTTTCTTCCTGGACTGTTTCTCCTCTTTTTTTTTTTTTGAGACCATCTCGAACCTGCTCTGGACTGGGACCTGGGAACACCGAGAGCTTGCACCGTGTGGCCGGCAGCAGCTGCCCCAGCGCCGGAGGGACTGGTAACAGAGCAACCACCCCCAGAGAGAGACTTCCTGAATTTGTCATCTTTTTCAGAGTGGTGTCATCCTGTACTGTTCATTCTGTGTGCTGGGGGTGCTGTGCCTGTTAAATAAACAGGTTCTTTCCACTTCTCTCCGAGGAATCCTTCCCAAACCGGTTGGGGGGAGGGGCTGTGTGGGTTTGCTTTCTGAAGGGGCCTCCTTTGGAGATTCTCTACCAAATTTGCCCTAAACCAGGACAAAATCTTTAGCGCCCAACGTGGGGCTCGAGAGAGAGTAGAAAAAAACCCTGTTTTGACTGCATTTTGGTTGCCATTACTCTGTGTTTGTTTAAAGCAGCTAATAGCCATGCTTTTTGAATTCATAATGTCTATTGGGGTGAAGGGTTACATGCATTTCTGGTCCCTAGTGTTTTTGGAGATTTTAATACCTCTATGGTCCCTAGGTTTATTTTCTTATCCGGAAATAGCTTTAGTATTGCCCCTAATACGTAGTTTTTATATCAGAGGGGCAGTGATCAGAATAGCTGTCCTGCTGGGCTTGGTGGCAATGATTTGTAAGAAGTTTATAAACATGCTGGGGTCTCCAGGTATGAATGGTTCGTGGCTATGGTTATGTATCCAGTTTGTTAGAGGAGGAGCAGCAGGGGATCAGGCTTTTCAGCCTTTGCTTTCCTTCTTCTCCTATGAATCGGTTGCATCACTATTGAAGGATGTTCAGTTTCCCCTGAATGTTAAAGAAACCATCTTTCTGGTACTCAATCTGGTAACCTTCCTCTATACAATCTGCTGCTTCTCCAGAATGAGGGTTGAGATTTCTAGATGGGCTGATGAGACCTCTGACTCAGGAGTAGACCCAGGTGTGGAAAATCCTAATTGGTGTGGGAAATGGGAGGATATGGGCCAAATCCTGAAGGAATTCTCTGACCCTATAGTCTGGGATTTTCCCCATGAGCAAATTCAGAACCCACCTGAGGTGGGGAAATATCTGAAAGAGAAGTACCAGGATGACCCTAAGGAGAGAAAGATCATTGCAGTGAGCTGGGCCCTGGCCAATGCTTATCGCACTCTGTTAGATACTGTGGGGCAGCAGACAAAACAAGGGAGACAGAGAGATAAATCAGCTATCCCAGTCACTCAGGCTGCAGCCAACACCCCGGCTCGAAGCCAGCTGCCAAACCAGACAGCGAGCCTAAGCCAGCAGCCAAACCAATGGCTGTTGCTACCAGCACTAGAAGTGAGAAATGCACAGACAAGACCAATTGACCGGTGGATGATGATGATGATGATGCAGGAGAAGGAACTTCAATGCCTCCTGACATAAAATCAGGAGTCAAAGCAGCAGGTTCAAGATCAGATGCAAATATTGAGTCCTTTTCCCTGAAGGACCTGCGTGGCTTACGGAAGGATTACACCCGACGACCTGATGAATCCATAATTAGTTGGTTAGTCCGTCTCTGGGATGCTGCAGGTGAGACCACAATTCTAGACGGCACTGAAGCAAAGCATTTAAGATCCCTGTCACAGGACCCTGTCATTGACCAAGGAATGATGAGGGGGGCTAATCCACAGAGCCTCTGGGCACGGGTCTTGGACAGTGTAGCACAAAGATACCTGTGTGCAGATGATCTTTATATGCAACAAACACAGTGGAAGACCATAGAGCAAGGGATCCAACGCCTAAGAGAAATGGCAGTGGCAGAGATTATCTTCTCAGATGATGTAACAACTAGGAACCCAGACTTGGTACCGTGCACGTCTGTGATGTGGCAAAAACTTGTGCGACTTGGGCTACATGAACATGCTTCTGCCTTAGCCATAATGAAGAGGGATGAGAGGGATGAGACTGTACTGGATATGGCAAGGAAGCTCCGAGCATATGCAGACGCTGTGCATGGCCCAACACATGCCAGAATCTCAGCAGTAGAATCACGTCTGCAGAAATTAGAGGACAAGATAGAGGAGAACCACAAGAAGCTCAGAGAGGAGATTAAAGAAGACCTTCTCCAAATCTCGGCAGTACAGATCAGAGGTTCTGGTATCCAAGGCAGACGTTTCCCAGATGGCGAGAGAAGGTACACCCCACGAGCTGAGCTGTGGTTCTGCCTGCGTGATTGTGGAGAAAACATGAGGAGGTGGGATGGACAACCTACTGCTGTTCTGGCACGACGGGTGCGTGAATCGAAGGAAGACAGGGCTGAGAGAGGGAATTCCACCAAAAGGAAAGCAGCTCCAGTTGCCCATAGTCGAACTGCCAGGTATGATGATGATGACATGTCCGATCCCCTTGAAGCAACATCCAAGGCATATGCCCAGGGAAAGAAGGATAACCAGGCTTAGAGGGGCCCTGCCTCTAGCCAGGTAGAGGCTAGGGAAAATCGTGTTTTCTGGTCTCTGTGGATTCGTTGGCCTGGCACATCGGAACCACAAGAGTATAAAGCTCTGGTTGATACTGGTGCTCAATGTACATTAATTCCGTTGAGACATGTGGGGACAGAGTCTGTTTCTATTGCTGGTGTGACAGGGGGATTCCCAGGATTTCACTTTGGTGGAAGCTGATGTGAGCCTGACTGGGAATGAGTGGAAGAAACACCCTATTGTGACTGGCCCAGAGGCCCCATGTATTTTGGGCATAGACTACCTCAGAAGTGGGTATTTCAAAGACCCAAAAGGACTCAAGTGGGCATTTGGGATAGCAGCTGTAGTGACAGAGGGCATCCAGCAATTGAACATCTTGCCTGGGTTGTCTGAGAATCCATCTGCTGTAGAACACCTGTTAAATAAACAGGTTCTTTCCACTTCTCTCTGAGGAATCCTTCCCGAACCGGTTGGGGGGGAGGGGCTGTGTGGGTTTGCTTTCTGGAGGGGCCCCTTTGGAGATTCTCTACCAAATTTGCCCTAAACCAGGACAGGTTGTTCAGCCTGGGGGAGACTGAGGGGACACCTCAGTGAGGGGAACAGGAGGGGCAGGCACTGATTTCTGCTCTGTGGGGAGAGTGACAGGACCCGAGGGAATGGCCTGAAATTGTGTCAGGGCAGGTTTAGGTTGGATACAGGAAAAGATTCTTCCTCCAGAGGGTGGTTGGGCACTGGAACAGGGCTTGTTTCTGCAATGACACCCCTTTTTTACCTTTGATCAACTGCATACCCATTTTCAGGATTTATGAACTGACTTCAGCACTGGACACCACAGAGGACATTGTAAAGACTGGAGCAAAAAACAAATCCTCTCTCTTCTGCCAGAGCAGACTACAATTTTTGTCACAGTGCTCTGGCAAAATTGGTACTCACTGAGAATTTGCTGATGGGGTGATCTAGCTGTAATATCATGACCAACTGAACAGAAAAGACTAGAACAGCCTGAGATTGCAGTGAATCTGTTCTCAAATAATTTCTTGATTTTTCTGAAAAGACTTGCAATGCAAGTGCAATCTGAATGGTAATTAGGCCAAATTCAAGATTATCCAGTAATGCCTTGAAGATGCGTTTCCAAAGAAGTCTTGGAGCCACAGGAACACTTCAGAGCAAATACCACAATGTCACTAATTTTTCTTTGCACCTGGACAGACTGATTAGCATGCACTACTAACTGTTCAGTGCAAGATACTCTGATGACATAAAATAAATCCTTTTATCAAAATTCCCCTCAGCCATTTTATTCAGCACTAAGAAATTCCTTCTTCTACATCATGACCAATTCCATAGGCTACTCAGACAAACAGGCACACTGCAAGACACACACCCTCCTCAGCACTGCTCCCTGCATCACAACAGCTCTAGTTTGGGATTGAGATGACTGCAGGGTCAAAAGATTTGTGACAGAGCTGCTCTGTTGACCTTTCAATGGGCAGGAGGCCATTGCTGCCATCTGGAGTGGCATTAAGTGATGGACCTGCAAGATAGCCATTTATAAAGGTTAAGGCCAATGAAAAACAAGAAAACAACTTGCTTCTGCTGCTGTTTTCCCCTTCATTCTTCCCACTAAAGGACAAACATAAAAATAGCAGAACAAGGTGTTGCTGGGGGTCTCTGCCTGCCTTCTACCCAAAAAACACATTCTTTACTGTCAAACAACAGTGACTTCAGATGCTGATTTCAGATGGAGAGGTAGGTTCACTGCAGATTTCAGATTCATCATCTTCATGCTGCTTCCTACTACACTTGGATGTAATTTGACAAAAACACCATACTGTCACTGCAAACTCCTGCCAGCTGGAATCCTGCAGTGCTACACGAGGAGGTTTGCAAACACTGATAAGGAGCGGCAGACACAGACAGCAGCAATAGGTTCAACAGGCAGGGAATTACCTCTTTTGGTTTTGTGAATGAAATGGTGGAGGAGGATCCCACAGCACATTCTTTTCCTCTGATTTTTCACTTTATTTTTAGTCCTGCTGTTCATATTCTGGCTAGCCAGCTCCCTAAACACCAGTCCATTAGCAAGGTGTGGGCAAGCACATTTTGTACATCTAAGGTGGAGTTATCCTATGAGGGAGATTTGTTTTATCTAGCACATTCTTTATGTGGACTCCTTAGGTAGACTATGAATGGATCCCACTCTCCTACCAAAGGTTTAGACATTAAATTGCATGGTAAGAGATACTTGAAGAAACAGAACAGGAAACAGCTCCCTGGAGGAGGTGCCACATTATGTGAAGATCAGACCAAGGCCACAAACAGGAGGAATGAAGCCAGTAGAGAGAGGATGTCTCACCACTTCCTTCAAAAGAAGCAGATGTCTTAGAGAAGAGCATTCTAGAAAATGTTTCCTTCAGCAGACACCAGGTGCAGGAGCCTGGGGCTTGCTCCTGCCCTGGCACCTGAGCCATGCCAAAAGAGCTTTTCTGTGGGGCTGTGTTTGGGAACTGGATCAGGAAATTGGCTCACAAAATAAACCCTCACTTTCTTCTTTTCCATTTTTGCCAAGTCATTTATAAACTGGGTGGCTTCTCAGAGCAGTTTACCACATGGCCTGACAAAATGACTTTCCTTGGAGCACTGAAGTGGACACAAAATTGTGCAGGTGGAAGGACCAGCTGGCAGCATTTCTCAATCTGGCTTCTCTACTAAAACTAGCAGATTTCAGTACTCTAGAGGACAGGTGACAATACAGAACTTCTCAAATTTAAACACTAGCTTGCCATGGGTTTATTTGGTTGTTGTATGAATAGGCAGAGGCACAATATTGTGTCTGTTAACTACAGTGAGAACAAAGCAGCTGTTTTTTAAAAAGCTTATGTTTTCATTTTTGTTAAATGCTCAGAGTTGCGTTGATGGTTTCTCACAGGTAGTGTGGCACTCACCCCTGTGAGCCAGGGGCTGTATCCTGCCAGAAAAATGAGAGTAATCACAGTGAAGATGGATGGAAAAAGACTTCTCCTTCAGTGTAACCATAAGCAGTAGTACTCACCATCCAAAAAAAAGTAATAAAATACACGGGTTTGTAAGGTACACAGATTTGTAAAATATATATATTTATTTTTTCTAGATGTAGGCCAGACTTTACTAAATACATGACCATAAGCTCCAGTGTACAATTCTGCAAAACAGTACTAAATTTTGAGAATTTAGCCAACAACTTTTTTCTGCTGTAACTTATTTTCTTTTTCTTTCCCCTTAGAGAAGATGAAGACAGAATTACCATGTTGAGCAGCTATAAGGAAACTTGGTAAAATTTAGGGAAAAAACCCCAAATTATTTTGTGTTAGAAATAAGGGGAGTAAGAAAGATAACACTCTTGGCTTTATTGGCTAGCAATCTGCTAAATTAAGTAAGAAAAAAAAATGTTGCTGTATTCTGATACTGTGGGACAGACCAACTTTTTTGGATGTTTCCAATGAGGACTGCTCTTGCAGACTGTCATGTATTCATCCCTTCAGCTTATTAATGTCATTGATAGCTGTGCCATCCCTGCTGGACATTTCCACAGATCCTCTTCTGAGAGGTAAAACATGAGTGGACCCCACAGCAAGGAGAAGGGGAAGGGCTGTGGCCAGACTGGGAGAGTTCTGCAGGTCAGGAAAACCATTTACTGCTGGTTTTGGGAGTGACTGCACCCACAGATCAGAAAGAAGCCCTCCAGCTTTTATTTTGCCATAGGGGAGAGACTTTCTATTTTCCAGTGTTTGCTCCAGCACCTCCTCAATCCCACACATGCAGCTGGGAAGAGGTGATTTGCATTCCCAAGAGAGCAAAATTAAATCACCATGCAAGGGTTTCTACTCAGCCCAAACTACTCCATATGCTTAAAATTTACAAAGGATGACAGAGGGTGAAGAGAAGTTTGTTTTGTTTTAAAATGAAGCACAGAGGAGGTTTTGGTATCTCAGTTCTCTCTCCTGCTCTGTGGATAATTGCTCCAGATGTTAAGGGAGCTGGAGCTGGGAGGTGTCATGGATGAATTCACATGAACAAATACGAGTCCTGAACAAAGGCTTGAAAAATTTCAGGTAGTTCAGCACAGCAATATTTTTTTAGCTATGATAAGTCACCCCACTGCTGCCAAGCCACAAGATGATGAACTAGTCTGGCTTCTCCTGGGGCTCATATTATCCATCAGCACAGACCTTCCTGGCATGTTTCAAACATCAGGCTCATCATATATATATATTTTTTCTCCTCTGTACATATTACTGTGCAGCTGAACACTCTAGTGCATATAGTAATTTCAGAAGAATGGACATTTTATGTCCCAAGACTAACGTCCAGCTCCTCACATTAACCTTGCCTCACCAGCTCCAGCCTGTTTTCCATACAACACGAGCAACTGAAGTGGAACTTCCACTGCATCCGTTCAGCCTAAAAAAGCTAAAACTACCTGCCTGGTATGTGTTCAGTCAGCCATGGTTAATGCTGTATCCCTTATCTAAAATGGCTAAAATATGCTTTTCAAGGAAAAGTGACCATCATTTTTTGTATATAAAAAGTGAATAGTAAAAGACAACAATTTACTTAAAAGAATATTTTAGAGAGCTATCAGTAGCGTTCTATGTCTCCTGTTTTTCTCAAGTGTACCTTTGTATATTTTGCATATAAATATATATAATTAAAGATTCATTTTATTATTTCAAATTATACTTTTGTTTTTAATACATTTCCATACATTTTAACATGAAATTAACTTTAACTTGAAGCTTTTTTTTCTTTCCCCAGAAACCTGATTGCTCTCCCTATCTGTCCCTCTTTGTTTATACACAAAAAAAATATTCTCTCATCTGGAGATTTAATTTGGAGCAGAAGTAAGACATCAAATACTCTAAAAATTAAAAAAAAAACTCTAAGACTTAAGGACAGAAAATAAGGCCATTCCTAATATAAAAATGCCTTAAGCAAGTAAACACTTGCTACTGAGTCTCTGAGTACATTATACTCCCCACACAAACAGTGCAAATCCACCTCTAGGCAAGGTTTTCCAGTCTTTTAATAAGATTTGCAATTTCTTGACAGTTCAATTTTTTTTTCCAAAGACAGTGGGTGAATCAGGGTAAAGTATTTTTGCTTCCTCTCAAGGCAAATATTTGTATGTACTTGTAGGCACCAAATGGGATCCTCCTTCATCTTTTCCCTTTGCTGTGTTGAGACAGATGAAAAGATTACATTTCTGTCAAAAACTATTTGTTAACTACACATCACTACACACACTCCAGTGTAACTATTGTGTCAAATACCAGCATATGCATCTGCATGGCTCAAATTTTCACCATTTACTATGGAAAAGTCAGCAAATTATCAGAATCATCAATCACTGTAAATATTTACCACCATCTTTTTGAAAAATTTAAAATGCCACCCGGTCAACTGGCCCCATACACACACTGCACATTAACTTGAAACATATCTTAAAATGCTTTTTGCAGCTTTACAACTGAGGTATACAATCAGCCTGTGTGGACATCCCTCAGCATTTCTGTATTTTCATGACTGTATTTTCATGACAAATGTTTATTTAACAAGCTGCCACTAGTGAGTGGCTTGCAGGAACAGTCAGAAGCCCCAGAGCCACACAGAGCTGACCCTGGATGAGGATGGTTCAGTCAGTCCCACTCTCTGCTCATTAGAGGCTCTGCCCAGCCCTCCAGAGTCCACAGCACATCTGCAGCCCCAGCTGCACTTCTTTTAGGCAGGTTGAAATTACTCTAATTTTTCAAGCTGATTATTTTGCATTAGTAACTGAAAAGATTCCATTTGGAGTTCAAAGAGAAAATTGAGGTCTCTTTGTTTAGAGCTGTGCACAAACATAAACTCCTATTGTTAGGTAAAAGTGAGACCTCAGCAGCATCAGTTTTGTCTATCTCAAAGCAATTTTAGGAGCTGAAAGTGACACAGACACCCCTTGTTGTTGTTGTTTTTTGAGCAATAATCTACTTTCTTATCTATTCTATTTGTGGGGTGCCCCAATGAAGGAAGGAATGATGAATCTGACTCCATGTTCTCAGAAGGCTAATTTATTATTTTATGATACTGTATTATACTAAAGAATACTATACTAACTATACTAAAGAATACAGAAAGGAAACTTACAGAGGACTAAAAAGATAATGAAAACTTGTGACTCTCTCCAGAGCCCTGACACAGCTTGACCCTGACTGGCCAATAAGTCAAAATAATTCACAGCAGAATCCAATGAAACAATCTCCAACCACACTCCAAAGCAGCAAAACACAGGAGAAGCAAATCATATAATTATTGTTTTCCTTTTTTCTCTGAGGCTTCTCAGCTTCCCAGGAGAAAAGTCCTGGGGGAAGGGATTTTTCAGAAAATATGAATGTGACATTTATCCCCTCCCAGTCCTGTCCCACTCGCCTTCCCTCCCAGTTTACCATGGAGGTGGAAAGTCCATCTCCTACAATCTTCTGAGAGGTTCAAAGTTCTCTCAAGTGCATCTGAGCTGGGCTTATCTGGAAAAGCACTTCTGGAAAGGTCTGGCAAAGCCTTTCCCCAGAAATCCACACTGCCAGGTTGGGGGAGCCACCTTCTCTGGACTTTTTGGATTACAAGTCTTTTTCAGGGCCTCACTTGTGCAAGGTACTCACCAATGTTTTGCAGCTACTTGTGCTGACATCCACATAAGAAGCAAATGCTCTTTACACAGCTTTGAACAAGCCTTCCCAGAGGGGTTGTCAATTTTTATGTCTTGGGTTGTTTTGTTGGTTTTTTTTTAATTAATTAACCCCTTATCTACCCTTATTAAAGAACAAAGTCAGGGGGAAAAAACATGCTTCCACAAGCTTCATTTGAAGTATGGTTCTAGAGCAATAATTGTTGTTTCAGACATGCAATTCAGGACAATCTTTGGGTATTACAAAGACCAGATGCATTCTTTCATCTTTGTATTTATTTTTTTGTTTAAGGTTTAGGTTTTTTCAGCCTTTGATCTGTAACAAAGATAAGGACTACCCAGCAAGAACATTTCTTATTGTTACTCTGTAAAGACTTTTGATTGATTCATCCTTCTTCTGACTCATACTATTAACACAATAGCAGGGTTTAAAAAGGAAAGAGAGTAATCTTAAATAAGAGATGCACTTATCTTTCTACACAATCCTTAAGTCATTTGACTATACTTTTCAACAAAATAAAGAAAAAAAAGTCTTAAACTTTTTTGCCATGTAGATAGTTAGCAAAGATCTACTGATACTGGTTGTGGTCTCAGCACATACTGGACAAGACAGTTCAAGACTATCCATAAATACCAAAGAAATTACCACCTGTCCTGGCCAAGGTTGTTTTCCCATCTTTTCTACAATCAAGAAGGAGCTAAAAATGTAGACTTAACTGTTTTCTTTCCAGAGGAGAATTACTGAGAACTGGTCTGAGAACCATCAGTCCTTTTTAATACCTGGACAACTATCTCCATTTAGCAGGAGGAAAAAAGTTAAAAGGAAAATAAAATAATTGAATAGATTTCAAAAGGCCATTTAAGTGTGTATTGTAGAAACTGTTTATGTTTCTACATTTTAGAACAGACAATTTCATTCTCCAGATACAAATAATTAATGGGGCTTGTCTCAGCTTTTAGCTCTCTCTTCAAGATAAGCAGATATGAAGGGAAGTCAGGAACTAAATACTCAAAACAGAGGCATGATTTTCTCAAATTCTATGAGTGTTAGGCAGACAAAACAAACAAACAAAACCACCCCAAACTATCACTGCTACTGAGACATAAGCAGAGATCAACATTTTCTGGTTTGCAGACAGGGGTATGAACTATTCCAGTGGCAACCAAATGCAAATGTGCAGTGCCCAGGTAAAAGTTGCTGGGATTTTCTCATGCCCCTTCCTTATACTTGCAAAATTCTTTCTTGGAAGATCATGGAGGCCTCAAGAACTGAGCACACGGACTGACACACTGATTCCCAAAAACTGATTTTATGATGGGTGCAGTGTATGAAATCTTAAAGTCGAGAATCTTAAATTTAAAATCTTAGATTCGACTGCCAACCAAAATTTTCCTGTTGGTCAGAATGAGGTACCTCTGCAGAGGACAAATCACCTCGTCCTTCTGGATCCTCTGTGGTTTGAGGAGGACTGTAACTCTCTGCTTGTAGTTCTGCTCCCCTTACTTATTGCCACATTCTGCCTACCTAGAAGGTGGGGCAGGAAGGGCAAGATAAAAGTATATTCAAAATTAACAGCTAAGAGATTGTCTCTAAGGAAAACAAAACCACATACGATAAAAGTGAAGTTGAGTGTCATGGTGATAATAATAAAAACTATGACAAATCTTGGTCAACATTAGAAACATTTAGAAACTTAGAAACTTTTTTTGTGTTTTAAAATAACTTATCTGACTCCCAATGGCAACTCCCCAAGTTAATGTACACCCTACTGCTCTTACTCTCTTAAATGCTGGGCAATCCTGAACCATTGCTTAACCTCCTGAACCAGTTCTGAGCTTTCAGTGTCCCTTCTGATACTGAAAGGTCAGAATACACAGCTGTGGAATAACTGAAGACTATTCTAAAAATAATTCAAAACTACTTTCAGAACTTTTAAAAGTGATAGTAAGATCATGCAAGTAGAAACTATTTAAACTCTTGACAAGGCAGAATTCAAAGCAGTGCTGAGGGTAGTTCACTCTCTGGCAAATCCAGGTGCACGTTTCCTCTATGACCTATTAGTTAATCTAGACTGTCTAATTACTTAAGTGTATTTTGACCTGAAATGATGTAAAAAGTTCTAATATTTCTCACTTAGCTCTATTACTTCCATTATTATAACTGCTCTAATATATGGTCTAACTCTGTTTTGCTGTGTTTGCCTCATAGAAAGCATTTACAACACACTCCACAGAGGAAGTCCTTCCACATACCTACATTTTAAATACTTAAGCTTTTACTCTAGTGGAAGCCTGACAAAATGCAACCAACTGATTAAAAAAAGATCTTAAAAAATTCTCTTCTGTGCAGATTGCTATTGATAGTAATGTCACAGATTTCCACCAAAGATCAGGTCACGCAAACATGAGTGATGTTTTTTGGATAAGTCTGCAAAGAGCAGGTGAAACCATGCCAGGTTTTCTATTTGGATGCTGCTGTCCAAATGCAGATTCCTGAACTGTTGTGTCAGGATTTCAGCCCATCAGACCTCACAAGCACACAGACACACATATCTACATACACCCTGCCTTGCAAACTCAATACTGATGAGCTCTGAAGGGAGCCTCACTTAACTGCTTCAGAAAACTCAAGTGAAAAAAAGAGCATGGGAAATAAAAGTATGCCAGACTTGCACTCATCCTCAAGAACAGACACAGGTTATTATTTTCATGGCTATATAAAAACAATATAAGAGAAAGACTCAGGTTTGTAATTCTCTTCATAAAGAAAAGCAAAGTTTCACTTTGGGGCACCTTGGCCCATCTGATGTTCTAGCAAAACAAGGGTTTAGGTAACTTTCCAACAAGCACAACTTCACTAAGGGCTGCCTACATAGGATTTGCAAGTGCAGCCAGCAGTGGCAGGAGTTTGGCTGCTCCCCAAGTAAATTTCTTTTCCTCCCACTCCAGAAACTTCTTGTTACACTATACACTGAGGAATACTACAGGGTGTGAGTGCAACAGCCTCCTGAACAAAACCCAGCTACATCAACAACAGAGGTTTTTTAACTCCATCAGTATTTTATACCATCATAGCCAAGGAACTAAAAACACTTTCCAGGAACCCATTTGCCAAGTTACACAACTCACCTGTCACAGAAAGGTTAAGCTACAGAAAAGTAAAGAAAACCTTTGACAGAGAATTAGAATGGAGAGAGAGAACTTAAGAGACTGGAGATTTCTGGAATAAGTACTGCTGTGTTCTCTTCTGCTACACAGAAATTGAAGGGAGAAGCACAATTTCAACATCATTTTGCTAGGAAAGGAAGGACAGGTGACCTGCAGTTCATGATCACCTTTTTGGCCTGGAGCTCTACATATTCGTATTTTTCCACAATACTCGGATTACACACGTACATCACCCTTCACCACACATTAATTTTCAAGAGACTTGGTTACATTATAACTGGATGGTGCTATGGGGGTGTGACAGTGGCTTGTTGCAGACCTGATCTCACTTGCATCATTTATCAGAGTACATCATCTCTCCTGTCTAGTCAAATGAGACACACCATTTGTAAGCACACACCAAGATAACCAATGTCACACAACACAGGGTGCACTGGTAAGGAGGCTCTTGGAGAGCTCCACACCGACGCTCCTGTAAAGGCACAAAGACCTCCCGATGGGCAGGCCCCAAATCAGCCCTTTAGGACACAGACCCTCCACACGAGCCAGCAGTGCGATGTGCAAAGGTCCGCCCGATGTTTTCCCAGCACCGGCGAGATCCAAGCAAACAACTCCGAAGGCAGCACATGACAGCCACAAAGGCCAAGATCCAATTACACCCTCGAGCCCCGGGCCATGTCAGGCAGCTCCTCTGGCCCTGCCTCGCACACGCATTAAGTGGCCCCTACACCCCACTACGGCTTCCCCAGACCATCCTCCGGGCTGGGGATCACCCAGCCCCACCGCCCCCGAGGGCAGGCAGGGTTTAGCTGGGTGCCAGCACAAGGACACCGCTGCCCCGGGTCCCCAACACGGGACACGGCGATGACCCTGCCTCAAGGGGCAGGAGCCCCGGCTGGCTGCGCCTGCTGGCGGCAGCGGAGCCGCCCTCAGCCCGCAGGCAGCGAGCAAACCCACCGGCAGCACCCCGGCTCGCCTCCCCTGGCACAGTTCGCCGTGCCACAGCCCAAGGAGGAGCTGCGTTAACGGGAGCGGCGCGGAGCCGGCGGGAGGCGCAGCCGCAGCGGCCGCGGGGTGCGCGGAGCCCCGGGACGGGCACTGCCGCCGGCAGCGGGGCGGGCGGGGAGGGCGCCCGTGCGGGCATCTCCCCGCCGTGCCCTTACCTTACCCCGGCTTGGCAGGAGCCGCTTGGGCACCGGAGCTCGCCGGGCAGCGCTGCCGCCACACCGCCCGCAGGGAACAGCGGCGGAGGGAGAGGAGGCGGAGGAGCAGGTCCGCGCCCGCTCACCTGCAGGGGAAGGTGGCCGCCTTGTTGCCCACATAGCCGCGGACGACGTGGCTCTGGATGGAAAGCACCCGGCACTCCGGCTCCATGGCTGCGCCGCGCGCGCCTGCCCGCGCCGGGCCGAGGTGGCGGCGCCGGGAGCAGGAGCGGGGGGCGGAGCACGGGCGGCGTGACGCGCTCGCCCTGCCCGCCTGTCACACACCCCCGCCGCACGGAGGCGGGCACCGGCCGGCTCCCAATGGCCGCCTGCCGGCGCGCCCGGGATGTGGAGGGGACACGGCTCCCACCCACCCGCGGGCAGCCCTCCTGCCTCCGCACACCCACCGGCGTCACGCGGTCGCGCTGCCCGGGGCCGCCCCGCCCGGCGGAGCCAACGGCACCGAGCGCTGAGCGCCGGGCCCGGCCCGCTCCGCCCCGGGCTCGGGCACGGCGGGAGCGGCGAGCGCCGCGCCCCGGCTCTGCGGGCGGTGCGGGATGGAACGGAGCACGATGGGTCGCCAGGTCTGGCCTCCTGCTCAGGCAGGGCCAGCCCAGAGCCCTGGCACAGGGTTGTTACCAGATGGCTCTGGAATATGTCCAGTGAACATGATAACCTTCCGTACTCTGTCTGGGCTGTCTGTCCCAGTGCTCGGTCACTGCACAGTGAAGCTCTTCCTCATGCTCAGGTGGAACTTCTGACCATCAGTTTCTGCCCCTCACCTCCTGTCCCCTTGCTGGGCACCACTAAGCAGAGCCTGATCCAGACTCTGACAGCCCCCTTTCAGACATTTATACCCATTAATGAGGTCCCTCTCAGTCGTTTCTTCTTGAACTGGAACAGGGCTCAGCCTTTCCTCATAAGAGAGATGCTCCAGTCCCCCACTTGTCATCATTGTCCTCTACTGGATGTGCTCCAGGAGCTCCATGCCTCTCCTGTCCTGAGAAGCCCAGAACTGGACACAGTAAAGGAGCATTTTCTACCTGAAAAGAGATTGTAGTGAAGTAGGGGCCAGGTCCCCAAGCCTACAGTGGGAGGACTAGAGGAAATGGCCTTAAGCTGAGGCAGAGGTGATTCAGATTTTTTCACAGTTTTAGGGTGCTCAGACTTTGGAATAGGTTGCCCAGGGAAGTGGAGGAGTTACCATTCCTGCAGATGTTTAAGAAACATCTGGATCTGACACTGGGTGGTGTGATTTAGGGGTTGCAGTGGTACAGTGGGGTGGACAAACCATGCTCCCCTTTGCCCTGCCATGAACCACCCACAGTTGCCCACATCCCACTGGAAAGCCAGGACTGGCACAAACATCCCACCTGTGTGACAGCTTCCTTTCCTTGAGTGTTCAGAAAGCCTTGTGGAGCCGCAGATGCCACCTGTGGCAGCCCCACAGGCAGCAGTGCCTGGAGGTGGCACGCTAGCCCAAGCTGTGGGTGCCCTGACAGAGCACCACCCTTGCAGCTGGGTTCTGAAGTGACTGCAATTGTGTGTTATTGACCCAAAAGAAAAAACCCTTTGGAGAGCTGCCAAAGAGTAAAAGAAGATGTATGCGTTGGCTGGAAAGTGCTACAATACATCAAGACTCTGCTGAGAGCCTTGGTAATGTGTTTGGGAATTTCATCTTCCTCTGGCCGTTTGTCATTATTGACCGTCACAGGCCCAATCGCAGCTCACAACAAGAAATGGCACCTGATGCCTCGTGTTCTTCTTCATGGATAACTTTGAATCGACTATTGAAATACCGTGATTATTTCTTAAAAATGTGAAAGAGTATTTTCCTCATCATAAGTAATCTGTTGGAAAATGACAGAACATACTGTTCTCTCTTCAGTTGTCGCTTGCATTAAAAAACTTAGGGCTTATTCTAGGCTGGCCTTACTACCAACTGCTGCTTCAGCCCTTCAATACGTATTTTTTTGAATTGCAGAAATCCCTGCATCTCCATGGAGGGCCAGAGGAAGGAATTATCTGCATCAGGTACGCTCCTGCTCCTCTAGCTTAGAGGACAATTGTTGGAATACAGATTTTTTTCCCCTTTTCTCTGGTTTTCATCCTTTGCTCAGCATTAGTCCTCATTGCACCACTTTGACTTTGTAAGCAAAGATACATGTACCAGTTCTATGCAGGATTGCTGCTTTCTTCCTAATATTCTGAAATGTCCAACAAAATCCAGTTCCTAGCAAATTTTATGCTTTCCCCAGAGGAATATCTGAGGCCTCTCGTGATGGTTTTTAATTAAGGATTAAGGAGTAGAACCTGCATGCACAGAATGTGTGTGACTCAACAGTATTCAAAGTATGGGGGAATCTATATCTCCATACACTAAAAAAGTTGCCACAAGCAAAACAAAGGCCAGAAAACAATTCTCCTTCCCTTCCAGAAAGCAGCTCATCTAAAGGTGAATACACAATTTCTGAGCAGTGGTGTTTTTTTTACAGACTTTGCCATATTTATTCTTTAAGAAGTCAGGCCTCTCCCTCATAAAAAGGACTGTGTGTCTCAGAAAAAAGTGAAGCTAAACTCCAATTTCATAGTGATTGTGCTTCCTACTGTGCTATCCTTCTCAAAAAAAACTCCCAGGTACTCCTCCAAATCTGGGGATTAATAAGACTGTTCAAGGAGCAAATAACTGTTCAGTGGATGACAGAAAGATTCATTAAAAGAAAAAAGAAAAAGGCAGGGCAGGTTAGATTAAAATGCCAGCAATAGAGCAGCTGTTCTCAGCTTCCTACAATAACTGCTGCTGTGGAACTGCTTGGTTGATACCTCCTCAAGCTCCTGGCCTCTCAGTGGACTGTGCATAGACTTTTACAGTTTATTTTCTTTAAGATAACCTGACCTCTCAAACCAGATCCCCTTGGTCAGAGCAGAACATTTGTTGGAAATAATGAAACTTGAGGAGAAGTTTATCAGAATTTGATCAAGGAAGAGTATAGTCAAAAAGACCACAGTTATCAACAACTGGCAATCTTTCTTCCACAAATATTCCTCTTATGCTCTCCTTCTACAACTCACCTGAATGTTTCTCACGTCTCACTCACTCTCTGCTCAGCCTGGCAGTGCACCACAAACACACCCTGTGGCAAACCTGAGGCAAGAATACACATGAGAGTTGTCCAGCTAGCAGTTCTGGAAGATGGACATCTTTCCCTGCCCTCCTTGCTCCTGGGCAGACAGGACAAACATCCTTCTGGACCAGTTGTTGCACAGGCTGCTGCCTTCCTATATCTGTATTGTTACCCTTTGGAATTCCAGCTCACTATGCATGAAGAAATTGTGAGATTGCAGTGATTAACAAGCTTAACATGGGTCTACAATGTCACAATATTGCAATAAAGGTCATCACCTTTTGGACTGCATAAACAACAGCAGAGTCTGCCAGATATGAGAAGCCATCCTGGACTCCTCCGGTCACACTCAGCACTGGTTGGGTCTCTGGGGAAGTGCTGCCAAGTTTTTGGAGTGGTGTTTTGTTCAAAATGGAACAATGGCACGGTGCAAGAGGCTGTAAGAAGGGTCCAAGGTTCAGGACAGCCTAGGAGGAAATGGTTTCTTTAGCTTAATGAAAGTTCACCTCTAATCACAGCCTACAAATACATACAACACAGAGCTGGAAGGGAGCAGAAGGGAACAAACCATAATGGAGGGCTTGCTGCCATTATGAAAGGGATTATGAAACACACAGGAAGAGATTGCTTTAAAAGATTGAAGAGGGTTCATTTTCAGTTTGTTTGTTTTTCATAACTACTGGAAGAAATATTTTATAAATATTGATAGTTATGTGCAAGTTTGTTTTGGAACAGGGAACAGATTTTAACTGACAAGATCTCCTGAAGCCCAGATTTTTGATATAAGCACAATGGGAAAGATATGGGAGGGCCAAGAATATGATACACTGAGCTTGATAGAAGATGCATAGAGAGAGACCTTAAATCAGATATTGTGCATTGTGTATGGATTCTGTAAATCATCATAGATGTGACAGAAAATAAAATAGTCATGGTTATGTGAAAACAGTATCAATACCCACTCCTTTCCTCAGTAAGTCTTGAAGGTGGCAGAATTGAACCATCAGAGATTAATAATTACAATCATAGAATCTTTTAGATTGGAAAAGACCATTAAGATCATCAAGTCCACCACTAAATCATGTCCCTAAGCACCACATCATATCTCTTAAATACCTCCAGGAATGGTAACTCAGCCACAAGCAGCCTGTTTCAGTGCTTAACAACCCTTTCAGTGAAGAAATTTTCCCTAATACCAGTCTAAACCTCCCTTGTTGCAACTCGATGCCTTTTCTTGTTGTCCTGTTGCTTGTAAGCTGGGAGAAGAGACCAACCTCCCCTACAATTTCCTTTTAGGTTGTTGTAGAGAGTGATAAGGTCACCCCTGAGCTTCCTTTTCTTCAGGCTAACCACCCTCAGTTTCCCCAGCTGTTCTCACAGGGCTTGTGTTCCAGACACTTTCCCAGCTCCAGTGAAGAATGTACCAGTCCAAGCCAGGTTTTTTCCAGAAGAATCCGCTGGGAAGTGGTGTCAAAGGCTTTGCTCACATCTAGACAATATCTAATTGTGCATTCCTGAGTCAGCTGGATTTAAGATACTAATGTTTGCTTTTCACTTGAATGTTTGCTAAGACAGATTGTGAAGCACCAATTTATGATTGTGATAATTGCCATAAAGTATTAGCAACATTTGATGTAGGAGGGCACTGTTATGCTTGTTTCATGCCAAATTTTCCCTTGGCCTCATTAAAGTGGTTAACTTTGTCAGGAATTGTCAATATTAAAGGAAAACACGATCAGAAGATCAAGTGGGCTGTGTATTCACTTCCACTTTGACTCAAACCTGTTCTCTGTCACTGACTTGCCAAAGCTCCATGTGTTCTGAGCATTCTTGCCTCCAAATGTCAGGCCCAGTCTGACAATCCTCACATTCATTGTTTTACTGAGGTAAATGGAACTGCTTGTGGGATAGCATCCAAGGGACTGGGTGCCCAGGTGTCTCTGTCATATTTTCTGAAAAATCCCTTCCCCAGAATTTCTTCTCCTGGGAAGCTGAGAAGCCTCAGAAAACAATGTAAATAATAATTATCTGATTGCTTCTTCTGTGATTGCTGCTTTGGAATGTGGCTTGGACATTGTTTACCAACAGGTACATGTTTGATTGGTTTAATGTGAATTGTTTTTACTTAAAGACCAATCACCATCAGCTGAATTGGACTCTGAGGAGTCAGTCACGAGGTTTTTTTATTCATTCTTGTTAAGCCTTCTGTCTGTATCCTTCTCTTTCTTTAGTATAGTTTTAGTATAGCATTCTTTAATATAATATCATAAAATAATAAATCAGCCTTCTGAGACCATGGAGTCAGAGTCTCTTCTCTCACCTCGTCCTGGGGACCCCAGCAAACTCAACATCCAGGTGAGAGACAGGCCAGTGATAAAAAAGTTCTGTTTAAAATACTCCATTGCTGTAACAAGTTGCTACAGCTGAACAGCACTGTATAGCATGCCATTTTTGATCCTTATCTCCTTCAGAAACTGAAAATACAGCTTATTATAAAAGCATGCAACACCACTGTGCTGGGCAATTCTAAGCTAAAGCACCTCTTGCTCTGGTACAACTCCCCATAACTCTACACAAAATATTTTGGCTGGTGCTGATGTCTGCACATATTGGTTCCAGTGCCCATTAAATAAAATAGTTGAAGTTAATGAAAACCAGGAAGCCTCCTTTGCTTGGCTAAGGGAGCTAAGGTTCTTTGTATTAGTTTGCAGTTTTGTCCTGAATGCTCATGCTTGCACCCTCAGGAGCCAATTCTATTGCGCTCAGTATCCACTACCTAATACTGGGGAAAAGTAACTCATTGTCAGGAGTTTAATTCCAGTTTTCTGATTTTGTCCTTGAATTATAATAACTATAATTCATGTAATTTAAGGGGTAGCTGAGTAAGTGGAAATACCCCTTTGTCAACAAGTGTATTTCCAGCAGCAGAGCAGAACCCTGACTGGGAAGCAAAGAAGTAGGAGATACAAGCAGTTATGGGGTGACACAGTACAGCATGTGTGAGGACACCAGCTTTAGAGAAATGCATACAAATGTTTTTGTTCTATTTCACTTTTAACTCACTTTTGGGGAAAAACATGAAGAAATTGGTGATATTTCATTGCCTTTAATTCTTTGATTTCACAGACACTTCTGTACCTGGTTTTTGCTATTTAACCTTGAAAATTGTTTGACTTAGATTTTGGGTCAGAAATTCTGCACACACTGCATATTTGTTTTATGAAACCCCATAACAGCTGGAAAAGACCAAGGCTTTTCCTGGCAATGGGAATAAACCTCTCAGTCATGAACTGCATCTCTCAGCAGTTTGTCCTGTGTGTGTCTTGCATCACATGCTGTCGTCTTGCAGTCATGAGTCACTTGCTTCAGCTCCCACTGCTCAGGATATCAGCTTGGCAAAGCTGCACAGATTATTCCCTGGGGAAATGTGCACACAAAGCAGTGGGGAGCCAGGCCACTGCAGTGCTGGAAACAGAACAGATTTGCATTTGAGTTTTCAAGCTGCAGGGTGTACATGCTAAGTTGACTAATACCACATCTATTTCTAGTCCTGTTACCTGGGTAATGGTATTTTCATTTCGTTCTTTTCCTTCAGTGGTTACAAAGAGATTTTCTACTTTAAATTAACCTTTAAAAATCTGAATGAAATACAGTAAGTTCAGACATAAGCTACATAATTTTTACAGCTGTTGTAATTTCACTAATTAGCAAAATAGTAGTAATAGAGGACAGATTTGAGGAGTCTGAGAGATGCTGGTTCTGTCCCAGGCTGGAAATTCCTTCTAATTTGCTCTTGTTTTTGTCTGTGTTATTAGGGGACACCCCTCCCTACTCCTGTCACTTTGAACATTGTAATTAGTAGCGAAGTCTAACCTATGTAGTTCTGAAAGTTTCCTGGGTTTTTCTCCTTAGAACAAAAATAAAATGGTAGAATTAAATCAGCAGACATTATTAGGATTTAATACTGAACTTTGAAACTTGCATTCTCAATAATTTTTCTCCAGGACAACTATCAACCTCAACAATTAAATAAGCTAAACTGATAAAAAATATACAAAAATCGCAGGAGATAAATGGGCAAAAACGAAGAGTTGTCATCTGGTTCTGGCAGATATTTGAGCTAACATTATCAGCAGCAGTGGCAGGTTCCTTGGGCAGATAACATCATTGTCCACAGCCAGTAAGAAATAATCAGCAAAAATGTGTGTGCAAGCCCTGAACATGCCAGTGGCCAACTGCAAATTCCTGTGCCTGGCATTACAATGCAACACAATACTTCCTACTCTTGGCAAGCAACTCTGTACAGCTCAGGCCCTCAGTGGCCAATTTTGCAGCTTGGGAACAACAAAGCAATTTCTTGCCCTCTTGCCAGAACAGGTTCCCAAATGGATTTCTAAGGGAGAAAGAGTCAGCACACTCTGCTGGAAGGCAGTGCAGACCTTGTGAGTGATTCCTATCCTCCTTTTCAAAGGGGTTAATTAAAGAGTTGAAGGCTTTATTTTCAGAAATAAAAATTATTCCATGACAATATTCTGCAAAGGCAAGTACACATTATTGGATTAGACAAGTGTTTACAGTTCAAGCCTTAATTTTATAGCAGATGTCTCCCAGATGTTTATCATAGTGGCAAAGCCTATAAAAACATGGGGCAACACTGGAAGGAGATCTGTTCCCTAAACTGAGACTGGAATTCATTGCCCTGAAGGGCCTAATTCTTGGCACTTCCAAGTTTTTTCAGACTTGTCTCAGTGAGATAGGATTTAGTCAGGGACTCTTTCCCTATCTCCATTCCTTACTAAAGAGCAAAATTTCCTCGTAGAGAGCTATTTTAGTATTGTATCCTTCTTTAAGCATGATCACTGAGAAGGGTCTAGGCTGGAGCCTCACCAAATCTTCATTGACTAAAAACATTCAGCAGCAGAAGGGAACTCTAAGGAATGACACACTCACAAATCTTACTGGACTTAGAAAATCTGTCTTTCTTGTCATTAAGAAGATCTTGAACAATTATTTCAACTTTTTTTTCTGTTCAGTTTAATTCTTTACCTCACTGACCTACTATGCATGTTTTTGTGCTGCTCTGCACACAGGAGAGCTGTGGCTTTGGGGGGTGAGCTATTCTGGGGTTGAGGAATTGGCTGGATGGGCACAGGAGTCGTGGGCAGTGGCTCCATGTCCAGCTGCAGGCTGGGATGAGGGGTGTCCCTCAGGGCTCTTGCATGGCTTCCCCAATGGCACAGAGAGCAGATCCTGGTCACCCTCAGCATGTTTACAGGGGATGGGAAGCTGAGAGGGGCAGGTGACACTATGGAAGGATGGGACCATGCAGAGGGACCTGAGCAAGCTTAGGAAGTGAAAGCACAAGAACCTCACAAGGTTCAACAAGGCCAAGTGCAAGGTACTGCACCTGGGGCAGTCCCTGAGTCACAGAATCATCAAGATTGGAAAAGACCAGCAAGACCATCCAGTTCCATCATCATCCCAGCAGCACCATCACCATCCCTAAAGCACATCCCAAAGTGCCACATCCATCCAGATGGCCGAGCACAGGGGTTGGTGCTGCAGGGATGTGTGCATGGGATGGGTGTGCTGGGCACAAGTGTGGGAGTGCAGAGGGTGTGTGCAGAGCAGGAGTGCGAACACAAATGGGGTGTGCAGGCAGGGCACCATGGTGGATACAAACAGGCAAGGCCCCGTTGCAGACAGCTGAAGCAGCACTGCAGTGGGAGTGTGCAGGGCACCACTGGGAGCGTACAGGGCACTGCCCTGAGCTTTGGAGGTACTGGAATGTCCAGAGCTGCAGTTGGCAAGGCCACCTGAAAGCCTGTGGGGAAGGACTGAGGGACAAACCAAGGGAGAGGGTGTCACTGTGGGAGGCTGCTCTTGGCCACCCAGCCAGGAGGTCAACACCAAGGATTCTTAAAGGAACCAAGGGACATCTCCAAATCAGCTGCCCTTGTCCCTGTGGGGGAACTGAGCTTACCAGGTGCTCACTGGAACACCACACAGCTGGTCCAAGCAGCCCCAGGAGGTTCCCCAAACACCTGGACCACAACTCCTCGGTGCAGGGACTCGGGGAGCAGCTGGCAGAGGTGCCCTCTGGGATTTGGTGCTCGTTCCCAGAGGGGCTCTCGTGGCTGCTGTGGGATTGTCTGGGCCACAGCGACCACGCAGCCGCCGAGTTTCAGATCTCTGCTGCTCTGCCTGCGCCCGTCTGGCTCCGAGAGGGGCCGGGCACAGCTGAGCCTGCCTGGAAAAGCAGCAGCTTTTATCCACGTGGCCATGGCAAAGCTGCTGTGCCAAAAGGGATTCTTTCACCCCATGTGCAAGAAGCCAATCCCCACACAGAGTTTAGCTCTTTATTTACAGTTCTGCACAGGAGGAAATGCTGTGTGGCAAATCCACAAAGGCAGCACAGTAACTATCAAAACTTTTCACTATTTATACATTTTAGTGAACAAAGGCATTCATGTTCATTGGCTACCAGTTATGTGGTTCTCTTACTAATTTCACATATTATTTCTGTTAAAAATTATTTCACTATTTTTATAGTATCATATCTAAATACTTAGATATTAAATTAATATATATGCAATATATAATGTTCTATATCGTATATACATGATATATGTTATGATATTCAAAATATATTCATTATGAAAAAATCTATGTAGAGATACTGTAAATATTAAATAATATGGAATACTTAATTTATGTGTTATAATACTATGTTTTTGCTATTTATTAAATATTAATATAATAGTTTCTGTTATTCTGTTAGCTAATATTCTGTTAGCTAATATTATTAACTTTAATTTATAATTAGCTAATATGAATATCTTAATATTTTCTTCTATTGGATATAAGATTCCTTTGCTTCTTAATTCTAACTAATCTTTCTCTATGCTCAGTCTTTCTTTTCTTTTAAAGAGGTTCCTTTTTGTGGTATTCACATTCTGTGAACAGAGAGAGACATAATTCTCTCTCCCAAGATTTTTCCTGGGGAAGGCAGTGAGAACCTCAGAGAAGAAGAGAAAAGAATTCTTATCTCTATTCACTGCGCCTGTTGTTTTGCACATGTGGAATGTGTTATGGAGATTGTTTACCCAAAGTGATTTGTTAATTGGATACTGGTGAAGGTTGTTTTGATTCCTTGGCCTATTGGGTCAAAGCTGTGTTCGACTGTCTGAGACAGTCACGGGTTTTCTTTAGTATCTCTTTAGTGTAATATTCTGTAGTATAGTAGAGTATCTTTTTAGTACGTAATTTAGTATAGTATAAGTGTAATATAGAATAGCTTAATAAAGCAATTGTTCAGCCTTCTGAATCATGGAGTCAGAGCACGTTATTTCCTGGC
Organism: Camarhynchus parvulus; assembly: GCF_901933205.1. Taxonomy (NCBI): domain Eukaryota; kingdom Metazoa; phylum Chordata; class Aves; order Passeriformes; family Thraupidae; genus Camarhynchus; species Camarhynchus parvulus. The sequence goes on along the minus strand of NC_044571.1, from coordinate 5,805,680 downwards.
CAGGGGATAGCCTGTTTCTACAATACTTTTTTCTTGCTGGGTTTCTGGGGTCACTGGGCCAGGATTTGGTAGTTGCTGTCTCCCCGTGCCAGAAGTACCTTTTCCCCAGCTGGAGCTGCTTTCAGCACAGTTGCTGAGTTGGCTTTATGAGTTTTGTCCTTATCTGGGAACTTCTGCCGAATGTCCTTGTGGCTGTCACTCTGCACCCTTGGTGTCCCCTCTGAGCAGGAACTCTTTCTCCCCAGGCTTTGTGCACCTGCCCTTGGCTCTGACATGGCTGGTGCCTCTCAAGCCCTAAGCCTCAGCCAGGCCATTCTCCCGACAAGGAGCTGATGTCCCTGAGCCCTGGCCATCACAGGCAGCCCGTGTGACACCGGGCAGGCTCTGGGCCTGTGGGGCCGGGCCTGGTGCTGGCAGCGGGCACTGATTGTCCGGCTGTGCCCTCAGGCAGGGCCAGCGGAGCAGCGCCCGCAGTACCCGCCTGAAGCGGGACGGGCGTTTCTTGGGGGGAGCCGGCTGCTCCCTGAGGGCCTGGGCTCCCTCCTGGGGAGCTGAGGGGCCTGGGGGGCTGCTGGGGCTGTGCAGGGCAGGGCCCTGGCTCTGTGCCCCTGCTGCCTTCACCTGCTCAGCCAAGGCAGGAGAAGCTGCTGCCCTGTCCGAGTCCTCGGAAGCAGTGTCAAGGTCCTGTAGGAGCTGTGGGTACTTGGGGTTGATCCAAATAGTGTGGATGGTGATGCATTCCAAGTCCTTCTGTGACTCCTTTTTGTCACTGTCACTTCTCTCTTGGGACAGCTTTGGGTATAGTCTGACTTCTCCTTCGGACAGCTCTTGGTCAAAGGCGTGTTCCCATTGGGGGAACATTTTGTTTCTGTTGTTTTCTTCTTGGAACAGTTCTTGGATTCCCATGTCCAGCCATTTGGATAGCTCTTGGTGTCTCTCAAATTCCTGGTGGCACAGCTCTGGGTGTATCTCACCCTCTGACAGCTCTTGGTCTCTTTTGTCGTCCTGTTTGTACAGCTCGTGGACATTCACATCTTGCTTTTGGGAAGGCTCCTGGCATGTCACAACTTCCCCATGGGACAACTCTTGGTTTCTCTCAAATTCCAGTTGAGACAGATCTTGGTATTTATCTTCCCTTTGGGACAGCTCTTGGACCCTCTCCTTTCCCCACTGGGGCAGTTCCTGGCCCAAGTAGGGTTCCCTCTCTCTCTCCTCCCTGGCCAAATCCCACTCCACAGTCTGTGGCTCTGGCAGCTCTGTCCCCCCTACTGCCCCCTGCCCCTGCTCACTGAGGGCTTCCAGCCACCCAGGGCAGGGGTTGAGGGGGCACCCGGGGCTGGGGGAGCAGCAGGGCCTGGGGGAGAACTTGGGGCTGGGGGGGAACCTGGGGCTGTGTGGGGCAGGGCCCTGGCTCTGTGCTCTGGGGGAAGGAGGTGACTGCCTTGGCACATCAGGGGCTACAGGGCCCTGTCCTCCAGGCAGCTGCTCTCCAGCCCCATGCCAGCTCCCTCCATCCCCTCTCCCTCCATGGCTGGCCGTCACCTGGGGTTTCATGCACGGGCCTGGCTGCTCCATGGCAGGGGGGGAGTTGGGGTTCACCGCCTCTGTGAGCGGCTCCATCGTGCTCTGCCACAGAGGCTCTCAGGGGAGCTGCTTCCTCCTGGCAGAGCAGCTCTGCTGGGACTGGGCACCCCAGGGCTCTGCGCCCCTCAGACCCCCTCAGACACCCTCAGAGACTCCTCAGACGCCCCTCAGACACTCCTCAGACGCCCCTCAGACACCCTCAGACACTCCTCAGACACTCCTCAGATGCTCCTCAGACACCCTCAGACACTCCTCAGACGCCCCTCAGACCCCCTCAGACACCCTCAGACGCTCCTCAGACGCCCCTCAGACACCCTCAGACGCTCCTCAGACACTCCTCAGATGCCCCTCAGACACCCCTCAGACGCCCCTCTGACACTCCTCAGACACTCCTCAGACGTCCCTCAGACACCCTCAGACACTCCTCTGGCAGGGGGTCTGCCGTGTCACAAAGGCCTCTGGGTGCCACCGTGTCCTGCATCACCACAGGCCCTGGCACCACACACCTGTGTCACAAAGGGCCACACCCCACATCCCTTCAACAGCCAACCCCACTGGAATTGGCATGGAGCAGCCCCGGCCTTGGGCACTTGTAGACCCTGTGAGGGCCCAAGTGAGGGCCCTGTGAGGCTTTGGACATGGTCCCACATAACAGCCCCAGCCCCACCCTGCAGAGCCCTGGCTCTGGAGGCTCCTCAGGGCACAGCCACTGGCCAGATGGACACAGCCAGGGAGTTGTGGGCAGTGGCTCCATGTCCAGGTGCAGGCTGGGACGAGGGGTGTCCCTCAGGGCTCTGCCTTGGCCCCAGGGCTCTTGCATGGCTTCCCCAATGGCACAGAATTGGCCACAGACTGCAGCTGTTTCAGTTTCAGAATTCCAGATCTCTGCTGCTTATCCTGGTCCCATATGGCTCCCATGATGGACCAGGCACAGGTGAGCATCTTTGGAAAAGCAGCATCTTTCGATCATGTGTCCATATTGAAGCCACCCTGTGTCACTCCCTTGAGATGGTGCACAGGCTCTGGACCAGCCTCTTTTACACAAGAAGGAACTCTGTTCCTATTTTACCTGAGGACTCATGATTTAACTTTACTAGTGACACTGGTAGGGATAGATCAGTTTTCTTTGTCTGAATAATTACTTCTGCATTCCTGAAAATTATGTGCCTGTCAAAAACCTCTGATTAATTTTAATTGATCCTGAGAAGGTGCAGGGCCTGCCACTACCTGAGGTGGGGTTGCAGCACCCTGTGCAGGATTTGACTGTACACCAATTCTTTCAGATGTGCTGCTGGTAACAAGCAGACCAAGAGCTTTCCAAGTGTCCATCTCCCACCTATCCTGGCACTCTGCAGTGCACATCTTGCCACATTATCACTTCAGTTTTCAATTTTCATCAAGCAGTGACAGAGTGTGATCTACCAATTTCTCTTGAGCAATCTTTTAGGTGCTGCTATCTCTTACCCAAAGTTCATACACCTTGAACTTCATATCTTTGGAACCCAAAGTTCCAAAGGTTTGAAGATCAAGGTGTATGAACAGCTGTGTCCTGTCCCAAGCCTACTCCAAAAGTGTCTGAGCCTTCTCTTCAGTTTGGGTTCTTTATACTACCAAATAAAAGGAAAAGACATATAGCAGGTGCACACCAGCAAGAATAACTTTGTGCTTTTAAGTGGCCCCCCAGATGTTAACCTCTCCAACCTCCCAAATTCACGGATTTACCCAAAATGCAATGTCCACAAAAATATGGTTTATTGGACTAGATTAAATGATGTAATTCTTAGACATTGTATTTGTATTAACAATGCTCTTGCAGAGGAAGATAAAATGATACTTTTTTCCCTGTCTCTAATGAAATCTCAGAGCAGGTAATTCATGACAAAGGGCACTGGGTACTTTCCAAGTCACACAGCTTTGACAGACTGACTGTAAGAGATCTTGCATATCCAATAATTGAAACAGAATTTCAACTTTTTGCCTTGCTGAATTAATTCTGTGCTTTTGAGTACTCTTGAAGCTATGAAGAATTAAAAACTATTAGAGCTTGACAAAGTTGATCAGATTTGTAACAAAAATACAATCATTAAAAAACACTGCCCTTTGAAAGTTAGGCCACATTATTTTTGACTCAGAGCATGGCTGGCAGCTAGGGAGCTGGAAGAACACTGAAAAAAAAACCCCATGAAGTGACATCAAACAGGTCAGCTGAGTTTTTCTTTCTTTCTCTTTTCTTACCAATACACCTCTCCTCAGAGTACCATTGTGTCCATGCAGTGGATATTGTGAGTTACATTTCTTTTTTTTTTTTGTCTTCAATGCTTATTGGCATTGTCACTATCCAAATAATTTGGGTAATATATTCAAATGTAACCCAACAATGCTGAATAAACTGCATTGACAGTGGTAGGGTTTTGTTTGTAAAGTTCTCCTGAATGAAATTCCAGACACCACTAAAGACAATACCCACCTCACAGGTATATTTACAAAACACTGCACCAGTTTCATGGCACAGATGGATTATGGATGCATTGCAACAAGGAACCACATCACTAAAATTTTAGATAAAAACTTGACTGCCATTTCTGCCCTCTCCGTTTAACACTGTGGGCAACAAAATAGTTGGACAAACAACAGTTCAGTGGATCTCCAATCAACAGAAAAAGACCCAGACAATCAATATATTTCCATAATAAGTTATATGTATTAAAACCAAACCAAACCCCCAATGTGTCTGGATCCTGGATTTTTCTGTGCACACCAGATCCACCAAGTGATTGTTTGCATCTCTATCCTTGGAGGAATGTGGCATCTCCAACCTGAAGCATTCACAGCCATGCACATACAAATGGTTTTATGCATATTCCACAGGAGACTTTTCACTCACAGGACAAAGTAACAGTACAACATATTGAACAGGCTGTTACACCCTACTTACCATCATCTTGTCAATAAAATCCATTATGCTAATATACAATGGTTTTTTTTTAAACATAAATGAACAATACTTGCATAAATGAATATCATTCATTTATCAATGTATTCTCCAGAGTTCTTTATTGATCACAGAAAGAGCTACAGCCTAGACCAATACCAAAACCAAATTAAATTCAGTCCTTCACTGTACATGGAAAAAGACAAGAGCAAAATTCATTTCTGGCAGTACCACAAACCATGGACTGTCACAAACTCAGTGAGAGAACTGGGACGGATTAGAATTGAGCAGCTGAGACCAACCAGCCATCTGGGAGTACCCCACTATTTTGAAGCAATTGTAGATGAGGTACTAAAGAACAGTTTCAATACTGTTGCTTATGAGGAGTAATCTGGCAGAGGACTGGTAAAAACCAGCACTGAAGTATGCAAATATGTCACAAAATGTACTTCTGCTGGCTGAAGTAGCTAAATAAACATTTATCAGTTTATTTAACTGATAATCCAGTTATCCTAAGACAAGGTATTGAAGCAGGTTCACCCTCTCTCTTACAGGATCACAGGAATAACTGGTGTGAAGCTTCATAAACTTCAGAGCTTTGCTCTGGCACCAGGCTGTGCTTCCAAGCTGAGCTCTACTGTAGAGAGCTGCTGCAAAGCCTTTGCCTCATTCACATAAGGAAAATTTCCAAAGAAAGATTTCAAATCTTCCAATTGTATCAAAAAAGGTTTTATTTTAATTTACTCTTCCCCTCCTCACTGTTCTCATTCAGATGACATAAATGATCTCTTGCAGCAATGCACCTCAATCTTTACCAAAGAAGCAAATTTAAAACAAAACACGCAGAGTAGTAATAAAATATCCAAATAAAAACTGAACTCCAAGAAATGCCAAGTGGACATCTGATTCTACATCAAAACCAAAACCAAGCTGCATGGGCTGTAAAGTTTCACCCTGTGCTGAGAGGTACAAAGCTTTCAGAGAGATGTGTCCTACCCAAAGATGCACTACACCCATCTAGCTCACTTCAGTCCAGGCAGAGTTCATGCACTGAATGAGGGCCGAGTTCTGGCTCAATGTGGTGGCACCAGCTGCTAAAGCAGAAACCCAGGAGTCCTGTCAGACCTTCAGGAAAGGCAGCAGAGGGGGCTGGGGGAAGACCAGGAAATATCAAAGATTTCTCCTGCATGAATTTCAGTTCAGTGAAGAGAAGGAGCCAGCTCACAGTGTGACAGGCTCAAGCCAGCTTTGGCACTTGCATGACTGAAAACAATGGGGTGACTTGTCCCCCACTCAGCAGGCAACCAGCTGTGAAGGTCTATTTGCACCAGTGACCACTTGAGCAACAGCTAAGGGTTTCTTATCCCAGGGAAAGCTCTCTTGCTAGCTGCAAAGCTACCCAAGTCCAGCTGTTATTAAACAGACACACAAGGTAATCATTATTTCCAGAAGAATTAACAGGATGCCAGGGGTGACACATGATAAACGACAGAGTAGAATTTTAAAATACATGACCAAGTAGGCTTAAAATTTGCATTGCCTTTTTCCAATTTAAACTCTGTCTAATGAAAGACAGTTTAACAGCATGAAGTGCAAGTTGTCTTACACTGGCTCAAAAAAAAAATCTGTGGAACAATCAAACCCTGAACATTCCTTAATTAAATGGACAAGTCTCTTGGGAATGACATGGGCAGAGACCACACTTTTTGTAGACCAAACCTGAGCACAGATTGGGTTTTGTTTCTTTTCTGTAAAAAGACAAAACAAGTATTTCAAGGTAGAGCTGAAGTGGTTTCAAAATAGCAATGACCCAGGTCATAATCAGAATTTTGTATATACAATTTGTATTAACTTAAAAAAATAAAGAAGTTCAAAATACGTCCAGAGAACATTCTAGGTTAGCAAAATGTCCTGTACAAAAGTAGGCCACATTTGTTGGTTTAAAAGAAGTCCACAGCAGCTGGTCTCTTCTTAGCTGACATAGTAAATGGTCTCTTCATTTGGGGTTCTTTTGCTGGGGTCACTGTGGGTGACTTCAGCACCCCATGACGAGGTTTCTGTTCAGGATTGAAAGCCACACGGGAGGGTCCTTCTGGGCTCACCAATATACTTTTGTCAGTCTTTTTGAATTCTGTTGAAAAACAAGCCAACAAGTTACAAAGAAATGCAACCCCTGGAATAACTGCGCCTGTCAGTCAGCTGCGGAATTTCCCAGCCCTAGAAAACTAAGTTAGATCCTCAAGCCCAGCAGGCCTCAGTAGCCTTGACAGAGAAAAGAGATGGTGGTGAAGCCCATCTCTCAGCAGAGCCCCTCTGTGGTATTCTTGGGGTCCCCAGTATGAAGGAGGAATTGATGAATCTGACTTTATGTTCTTAGAAGGCTAATTTATTATTTTATGGTATTATATTATATTAAAGAATGTTATACTAAAGCTATACTAAAGAAGAGAGAAAGGATACAGAGAATGATAATGAAAACTTGTGACTGCTTCGAGTCCCGACACAGCTGATGGTGATTAGTCATTAAGTCAAAACAATTCACATGAAACCAATCAAACAACCACCTGTTAAGATAAACAATCTCCAACCACATTCCAAAGCAGCCAAACACAGGAGAAGCAATCAGATAATTATGATTTTCATTTTTCTCTGACGGTTCTCAGCTTCTCAGGAGAAAAATCCTCAGCAAAAGGATTTTTCAGAAAATATGACAGTGACACCCCTTGGGGAATAGGGTCTGCTGCTATCCACTGTGAACCCTCCCCATGGTTCCATAGAGCACCAGAGACCCTGGGCCTTTTCCTCAGACACAAGAGTTCCAGCTAGCCTGAAAAACACCTCACTGCACTTTAAAAGATGCCAGTGGGTAAGCAGTGTCTCTACTCTGACTGCTGAACAGCTCCAGAGACTCCTGGCCATCCCCTCAGCCAGCAGGGAGGCACTTATTTTTCATTTTGTTCAGCTGTGTTATATTAACATGAAGACATTTACCTAAATACACTGTTCTCAATTTGAACTTGACCTTTTGCACACTTCAGGGAGTTAAAAAGTAGCTAAATGAATACATGGAATATAATTGTATGCTATGGAGCAAGACATTTATTTAACAGGGAAAATACCACCTGCTTACAGAAGGGAAGTGACCTTTATCTACTCATGATCATTCATAAGCCACAAGCAGCCAAAATAAAAAGCAAACTTTGCTACTACAAAGTCAGATTTTATCAGCATGTCAGCATATTTGCCTTGGGAAACAGAAGTGAGCAATGAAGACTGTGAAGTGCAGGTGTTTCCAGAGGAGCTCTGCACATAGGCAGCTCAGGGAAGGTAAGTTCAGCACCGTGCTGCAGTTTTCCACCCATGAGGCTCCTCCTGCAGGTCACTAATGCAGCACCCTGGAATTGCTCAGGTCTAGCTGCAGGGCTCAATGTCCTAAACTTTACCATCTCCTCTGGGAAGGAACTTGAGGAGGGTTTGTAAACTAAACACAAATATTGAGACAGGAACAGAACCATCCTGTTTTAGAGGTGTCCCACAGGTGTGTGAGTGTTTATCACTTCCCCATTCCTCAGTTACCAGAGAGACTCTGGACACACAACACACACATCAGACTCACCTGCAGTCATGTTTTTATTCAAGCCAAACGTGACTCTTTTGGAGCCAGGTGTCTGCAGTTTGTTCAGCTATAAAGCAAAATAAAGACATAAAACAAAATAAGATTTTTGTGGCAATGCTTTGAGTTCTTTCATTTGCACCCACTGATGTAAAACAGCCTACTTCCTTCATTTTGCTTAGAATTGCCCCAGTCCTCTGGCACTACTGCTGCTAATACAGCACTGTTTTCCTAGCCAAAAGCAAACATATTCCATTTGTGCAGAAATCACATACTCTCCTTAATGTCATTATGTAAGTCATCAACAAACAAGAAGATATTTGTGTGTTAAACAGACTGGCCCCACTGCACTCGGGCTTCAAACTGCTAGGAGGACTTGAAAAGCTTTAAATGTTAAAAAGGTCTAGAGAAGAGGGCAGACTTTTGAAGCCCTGCACTGTTGCCACTTTCCACAAACAAGAAATGGAGGCTTAAAGTCCCTTTGTGAGACTGAAATCAGTTTGTTTTTGCTTTCTTGTGAAATAAGCAGATTCAGAATGGTGTGTGTTCAACATGAAGGCCGAAAGCAGAGGGGAGGGAAGAAGAGATTTCAGAGACATTTCTAACTCATTTTCTGAAACTCTGGAGCCATGTGTGACTCTGTCTACAGCATCAGCATTTCCAGTTATATCTGCTCATGTTAGGAGACTAACAGGGAGTGGAAAAGACATCACAAGTGATGAGGAGCACGCTTGGGAAGACATTTGTTCCCAGACTCAGCTGCGCTTTGTGAGATCACCTCACCTGCATGGGTGTCCTGGGGGAAGAGATGGTGCTTCTGGCTTTCCTGAAGAACACTGCCTTTGGTACAGTTGATTTTTCAAATTTTACAAAATCACTTCCTGGTTTCGCTTTCTTTTTCTTTAACGGTGACAGAGCAGCAGTGCTTTCCTGTCAAGGAGGGAAAGGGAAAAATGCTTCAGTACAAAGTTCTGTATTAGCTAATACCTAGTGCTGTGACCAGTGCTGACCACACACTCACATCAGTCTATCACCATGTTTAGCTCCCAGCAGGTAATTTTGCAATTAGCATGACTGAAAGCAGAAGTTTAAGGCAAGCTCTGTGCAGAAACAGGAAAGTCATTGCAAAGCACAAAAGGAAGAATTTGTAATGGATCTGCCAAGCCCAGCAGAGTGCAAACAAACACGTTTTCTCCATGTGCATGAGGATACTTTGCAACTGATGCATCTCTCCTACACACAAGTGATCATTTTTTTCCTTCACCATAAGCCAAAACTCTTCTGTGGTACCCCTGGATGAATAAGGTATGTAACTAATGAACAAACACAGCTTTGGGCTAAGATGAAAACTCTGAAGAAAAAAATGGAGTATGAAATCTGACTACACTTTCAGAAATTCAGCTATTGTGTAGTGCTACTGGTTTGCTGACTAGAATTCGTACTTTTACGGTATTCAAAGCAATTCTTGTCTCCAGTACAAGGCAATTCTTAGGACTTGCACTGGCAGAGCTTTCTAACCTGTCTGTGGACTGTGGTGAGAAGAAGTTCAGTAATGCTTCTCATCAACCTACAGACATGGAATTCCAAAGGTATTCACTGACAAACTGTGGAAAATGTACAGCAGATATGGCCTCCTGATCTGAAAATCACTTCTGCTTCAAATAAAAGGAAAAACCACAAGAATTCTCCTTTTCTGAATTGTGGAGACAAGTCTGAAATAATGCTGATCTCGTCTGGCTTTTTTCCCCTTCTCCTCCTCCTCTTTCCTCTGAATATTTGAAGCTAACTCTCTGGAGGTGTGTGTTGTCCTTGAAATCAAGAATCAAAACATGCCCCTCATTTCTGGGCACAAGGCCAGGATTGCATAACTAAAACAAGGAAAGAAAACAACATGTTATTTCTCAAGCAATGAAAACAAAATTAGCAAAGCTTAATTTCCTCTGCATTTGTACATTTTAAGCTCTACCCTGATCTCTTCTTTCTTCCATCAGTATTCTCCCTCTCCTCCTGACTCAAATTCCAAGTACCTTTCCTTGTCTCCATCTCTTTTAACACACACACTCACACAATCATGTGGACTGAGCAAGAAAAAGCAAATGCCATAATTTCTTTGGAATTCCACATGAAGAGTGACCCACGCCTTGCCAGCCAACAGGCCAGTGCTGGGGTTGTGCTGCTGCCTTTCCCTCAGTGCCTACACTAAGTTCTGCCAACAACTCCCTCCCATGAAGTCTGCAGGAACTTCTCATCTTGAATCTATCACAGGTCTTGGAACCTGTTGGTCACCTGCAGCAAACTCTCACAGAAACAGATGAGGGTGTCGTAATCATATTTTCTTACAAATTAAACTTTTATAGGCAAAGAAAACACAGGTGTGAAACATGGAATATTGAGGTAGGAGGCAAAGCCAATGGTTCCTACTTTGGAAGCCCCACAGTGAGAGAAATGCAGTCTGAATAGTGGGGAGAGAGAGAAACCTTTTGGCTCTTCCCACTCAGCACTTCATCACCAAAAAACAGAAAATGCCAGTTATTTTACTACTATTTAAGCAAAGTTTCAATATGAATTTTTTCTCCTGTGAAGGACTGAGTAGCTCTATCTCCATATACAAGGCTGCACCACTTAACTAATCCTACAGGTTTAAACATAAGTCAAACAGAAGTGAGCTCATAGGCTCAAAACATGAAGCTTTAACTCTTTTTTGTACTCATAATCTCATCTGTGCTCTATGAATTTTTTTCCACCAAAGTGAGACTGTCAGCAACACTTCCAAGAATGTAACTAAACTCCTGAATGTCTTAGAGTGAATATGCACATGGGAAATGAGCAGTTAAAAAGAACTTCAGTAGCAGGAGAGGAAAGAACACCTGCACTCTCTTTCTTAGCTACTATCAAAACTATACAGTGCAAAATGCTTTCTGACTTTCAAATCATTTAGAAAAATCAACACTATTCTACCTATTACAAAGAAGAAAATGGGGGTGAAGGTAGAGAGGTCAAAAAAATTGGTTATTCCCAAACTGCAAGGCATAAATTTTGAAGAAGAAGTCATCAGACCTTCCTAGTGAACAAACACAGTGTTGTGTTTATAAAAACTGGACCATTCATACATGTGATCACACAGCCATTAAAGGTCACAGTGTCATATTCTCTATTCCAATGTTCCAGTGTCTATTCTCTTTCCCAAATCCTTTCCCCAAACAGTGCTATTGTTTTTTTTAAGATGGAGCAGTGAGCAAGCAGAAGAAGCCACTCCTGGAATTGCTGTGGGCAGTTTCACAAGGAGCTGATCCTAATCTAGTCTGCAGCTGCTGCAGCTGCAGAAGGGATGTTCCATCTTCCCACTTCTCACTGTTTTGCCAAAATATGACACCCTTTGTGAGCATGCTGTAAAGCTCAAACAGAGACCCAATGCAAAAGAATCATTAACCCAAGGACCAAAGGAAAAAACACAAAAAAAGACAGTCCCATCTTGCCCCTAACATCCCATTTTTCAGCTAGATGGGTTCTTCCAGCTGAGTGGCTGGCACAGGATTTAGTGTCATTGTACAGGAGGGTGTGACACTATAGCAGTGTGTGGATTTCTGGGGAATCAAGTTCTTTTTTGGTGACAATGCATGATGACATCAGCAAGCAGCCCATGCAGCCCCATGCTCAGAAAGCCAAAGCCAGATCAGAAAATGAGTCTGGCAGTTCCTGAAGCAGGCAGAAAAAAAAATGAGAGGTACATACCACCTTCCTGTTTTTCTTGCATACAGTCTCCAGAACTCCATTGGCTTCGACAGAGTTTAGCACCTCTTTCACTTTTCTCTTCTTTTTCAGAGTTGCTGCATTTTGACTGGAGACTTTCATCCCTTCCAAACCAACTAACTTCGTCTTTGTCTTCAGTGTGACCTTTCTGGAGGGTGCAGATTCAGCCCCTGCCTTTCTTGGCAGGGTCCCCAGCAAGCCCTCCTTGCTAGGTTTCAGGTCAGTTTGCTGCACAGGGGGATCCCCATTCACCAGCACAGCCCCTGCTTTCTGCTTCTTTTTCACAGCCTTAGGAGGTAACAGAGTGACAGAAGGGCTGACATCCTCTGCTGCACTGGCAGCGGCTGGTCCATTCTGACACGCTGGTTTTGCAGGAACATTCTGCACTTTTGGATTCATTTTCTTCAGCTGACTCTTTTTACTCTGTTCTGTGTCAGTCAGGCTGTTCTGCACACAGATATTGTGATTTTCTCTGGTATCAGTTGCTACATCTGTGGTCTCACTGGCCTCATTTACTAGCAATTTTTTTCTCTTCCTCTCCTTTTTATTTTCTGGCACCTTTTCCTGGCTAGAAGCATTGGATCCAGATGTTTCAGCTTTTCCCTCCTCACAATTTCCATCAGCTGTTCCAGAATCAGCACTTGTGCTGTCCCTCTTCTTCCTTTTTTTCCTCTTCCTCTGGGGAACTGATGGCACCTTCCCACTTGACAGGTCTTCTTTATCCTCTAAATCCATCCCAAAAAGAATGCCATAACACACATGTGAAACACAAAGGCACTTACAACAACTGAATTCTATTCTATTTTTGTTCTTTGCTTTTAAAATAGGTGCACCATTTTCCTGTTATCAGCCTGCACAGTTTTACTGTTACAGCTGCTCAGGACACTGCAGCCTGATGACGTCTGGCCTAATTAATATTTTGCTAATTTTGCCTTGTCACAGGTAAGATCTAAACCATTCCCTGTGGCAACTCTATTTTTCATAGCAACACCCCTATAAAGAGTTATTATTACCCACCTGTTAAGCCCATCAGAAGAGCAACTCAGGGGTTATGTATTTCAATATCCCCAAATTCTTATATTCTAACACTCATCCTGTTTTAAGATGTTTCTGCTTTCTTACTGGAGCAATGCAAACAGCTGCTTTCAGTTCTGCTTTTGACTGAAGTTTTTGAGGTGATGCTTGCCTCAGAATTAGGAAGAGAAATCCTCTCACTTTCAAAGAGAACTTAATTTCACATTTAACCTTCATCACAACAGGATACAAATCAGCACATCCTGAACAATAGTGTTGCCTTCCTCAGAACAGCTTTTATCTGACACTTTGCCAAACTGCACAAGTCACTGCAGATTGTCTCTCTCCCAAATATTGATCTTGCCTTACCTTCTACTTTTTCCAGCTCTTTTTGCTGCCAAGGCTTGACAGCTTTTTTCTTTCTCTTTCGCCTGCCAGATTCATCATCATCATCTTCATCTGTAGAAACTTCTTCAGGAATGTCTTGGGGGAAGATTCCTGTTGAGGAAGGATAAGGTATCAGAAAACTGAGAGTCCTGCTTCTATGAATAGTTACGCTGTTCATATACAGCATAACTCTCACAGAAAGAAAAAACAACTCCTTTTTCCCCACCCAACCTTAAAGAAAAACATATAACCCACTCCTATTTGCTTAAGCAAAAATAATCATCTTTCATTTAAGGAAAAAGTACAGGGTTGCTCAAATTGTGAAAGGAATTTGGCCATCTCCAATATATGTGTAATATGTCTTAATGAGATTTTAAAAACCCACAAACCCCCCAATATAATATTCTTGAAATGCACATTAAAAAATAGGAAAAAATAATTCTAATACATATTGTATGGGAACATTATATTTAATTTAATGGAAAATAAAGACAGAGACTACTGTTTCTATCAGCTGCTCAGTCCTTACCTTCTGCTAAGTCCTGGAACCTGCAGGTGAGAGGAAGGGAGAAAAGAAAAACCAAAACATTATTACACAATCAGTACCAATAATAACACTAGCAGAACAGCATCACTGCACTTACTATGGTTTTGTCAGAACAGGAATAACATCTTTTTGCATAGGAAGTTACAAACTCCAGAAGAGATCTGCCACAGTAACACCCCTACTCAAACTAAATCACTGAAAGTATTGAGAAAACAACAATTTAATACTTTTCCTGCATCTGTCCCTTGTATCACACCCAAGCTGATGTCACATCTTGCAGTTCAAACCCACACTGTGCAGATAAACCCCAGCTGGCTGCAGCTGGCTGGTACCAATGAGGAACAGCATGACAGTGGTGTCAGGACAAGACAGGTTGGGCAGAAAGAAAACCAAAGTAGCTTAGGACAAGGTGTATTTCAGCAGAACTCACTTTTTGACCAGCTTGTACAGCCGCTTTCTGTTCACGGAAGGTGTATTTTTCTTGCTTGCAAATTCGAAGATTTTGTCAGCAACAGCCTTGTAATCAAACTGTTGGAGGAAAGTACAACACAGCTGTTCTTAGTTTATCCATGCAAGATAACCCGGTGCAACTCGTGTTACAAATATATCAAGTATTAAGTTCAATAGGTAACTTGTAAAGATACACATCTTGAAACAGACACCTCCTTTAAACCCAAATGTTTTCCTCTGTTGAAATTTACGCCCCCTTCACACACTGACTTGTACAGATGGCTGCTTCATTAACAGAACAGCTGAACTTCTCAGACATTCCTAACCTGATTTCTTACTCAAGAGAGAAGCCAACCCACTTCAAAACTCCCATAAATATTTCATTAAATATCAGATTTAAAGCGTGCCATGTCCTAATTCTTGTTTAAAAGCCACAGATACACGAAGGGTATCCACCTGCAAGTGTGTTTGATGGGAGGATCTGTCGGAATCACTACACTGCACTGGCCCTGGGTTTAGAAAACCCAAATTGTAACATATAACCCTCTCTCCTATGTATCCCATCATCCATGTTCAATCAAAATTAGGCTGATTGCTTCCCCACCCTCACTGACTTGGCTTTTAGCACACACATTTTTTAACTCTTGAAACAGGAAGGGAGGAGCAGAAAACAGAAGGTATGGGAGAGAGGAAAGAGGAATTTAAACATGGATTTATTTTACTACCACTCACAGAACACACATTACATAAATACCACCTTACAATAAATCAAGAGGCTAAAATTTTCTAACATGTTTATCCATTAACACCCCTTACTTCTGCACCTCTTGAAAGGGATGGGGAAAAAAAGAGACCAGAGTAACAGAGCAAAAGAGCCACAAACCTGAAGAACAGCCCCGATCCCATCATCAGCATTTTCATTGATATCCTCTGTGTTTTCAGCATTCTGTGCTGATATTCTTGACGGAGATCTGTCTCCTATTATAGAAAAAAGACTGAATATTAATATTTTGTCTGAGATAAGGGACTCCAAAAGAACAAGCTTTATTAAGCAAATCTGAAGGGAAGACAGGAAAACACAATAACCCTTACATCACCCTGAACACGTGTTTGATTGGTTCAGAGCAGAAATGTATTTTCAGGAAACAGGTTTCCTGAAACCTGTTTCCTAGCAACTCTTACCAGGGCAATTTAGAGCTTCCTCCTTACCTTTGGTTTTAAGCATCTCTTCATCTTCCTGTTTGCCTTCTTCAGAAACATTCTCCTCGTCACTGTTGGTACCCAGCTCTTTCATCAGGTCCTCGATGGCGAAGGGGGACTGGTCCACGATCATCTCAAAGACACCGGTGGCCACAGCGTGGAGCACACGCCGACTGTCACAGAGAGCAGGGTGAGCCCACAGGCAGACCACAAACACCCTCCCTCCCAGGTTAAAAAAGTGGGAATTTGAGCAAAAATGGATGAGAAAGAATGTGGAAGAAGACAAAGCTCTTCAGATGATGAAAGTGAACCTGTTACTCCCTTAACAGAAATCCTTTAATCCAAGCAGTGTCCTGCTAATGTGCCCCTCTCAAATCTCACTCTTTATATGCTGACCTGTATTACACTGCAAAGAAGCAGCTCAGCTGCTCTATGCATTAAAAAAATTAAAATAACTGGACACATTAACCAACAAAGGTTGATATAGTTCTTATAAATCCATGGAGACTATCTATGGCTTTGATAAACACAAGTTGTCTTCATATGACTGTGCACATTGCTGGTAAAAATACCCTTCTTTCTCCATATTCTGAAATTATGATTCTTTGATCCATTTATTACCATATTCAGAGTTTCTTAATTCTTAAAAAATATTTATTCTTTCATCAAACTTACTCCTTTGATTTGGCAGCAATTTTGCAGAAAGGTTCAATGAACTTGAGATTCTGGTCTGCTGTGAGCTGTTTGATTGGAAAGAAAAAAAATGTGAGTACAGAAAATACTGCATGTGTACACTGAAATTCCTTGAATATTGGTGTTTGTACAGGAATTGGAATTGGGGGATCTTCTTTAACAGTCTTTCAGCATATTATCTAATTCCAACTGGCAGAGGTATCCAGGGCCTTTTTGTTACCACTAACTTCCAGATATTCCCTGGAAGTATTATCAAAACACTGACTGCCTTGCAGACTTTATTCTGCTGAGTGCAGAAATACAACAAAGCTTCTTACTTTAGATAAGGAACCATGAGGCAGAGAAAGCTTAAATAATTTTGTGTACTTTCCCAAAGGTCTGTAGCAGACAAGAATAGGATTTGGGCTTCTCTTAACTGGGCTGCTTGCACCAAAACCCTCTCAGCTACAACAGAGCTAAAGATAAAGACTCTTCCCTTCAAAATCCAATTTATGAGCATCATCTGTGATTTCATATAGTCTAGGGGACTTGCTCCCCTCTCCAGGCTTCCAGTGAGTGGCTTAACTACAGCTGTGTGACTGTGCAGCTGCAGAAATTATTTGGGCTCCAGTTCTCTGGTGCAGACTTCATCTCTCTCTTGATCCACAATCCAGAACCTCAAAACCTGCAGGCAGGATTGGTGTGAATACAGACTGCAAGGAATAGGAATGGAAAAGTGCTGACAGCTTTGTCCATCAGTATCAGAGACGTATCAAGAGGCCAGAGACAAGGGGAGGGAACTGAGGAGGAGTCTGGGATGAACGTGGGGCAGCAGGAAGGGTGGAGGGACAGGAGAGATGCTCCTTGGCTTTGCTGCTGCAAAACTCTGCCCCACTGGAAGAGCAGCCAAAATTAAGGGCCATCAATTAACTGTCACAGCAACACACAGCAGAACAAGACAGATGTCACCAGCAAAACAAACATCTGAATGTGGGGGGTGAACTGCACAATGCACAGACAACAATAAGCAAATATGAGACAACTGTGAAAGCTCACTTTCCTCCTCTATTTAGGTGCTACACAACGAGCCAAGAGCAGGCTTTATGTCAGCCTTTGCAAAAGCAAAGACTGGAAAACATGCTCACACAAGGGAAATTGCACTGAGTCCCCTCTGAAACAAAGAAATGAGAATAGTCTAACTATTTTATAACTATTTTCCAACCTCAATTTGGAGCAGCATAGCAGTACTCAGGAACTTGGGAGAAACTACCATATTCCCACTGTCAAAGACATGAACAAAAGCAAAAGCATAACTTGCAGTAAGTCACTTTCTTCATGCTTACTCAGTGTTGTTATATTTAAAACCATTAAAAATTAAGTAACCTAAAAATTACATTTCCTCTAAGATGTTTCATGCCACAGTTCACATAAATCAGGAATAAAATGACAAAGTATTTTCTAACCTCCTTTGCACCAACTTTAGCCAATTCATCCAGATAGATATCAATGAAATGGAACTTTATCCCAGTGGGAGAATTGCTGTCTGGGTCCATAACTTCTTTCATTAATAGCTGCAGCAATGGTTCAACTAGACTGAAAAAGAAATAAAGAGGAAAAAACCCCAAGACATTAATATTCAATTGCTCATGCCTCATTTGCCTTGAAAACAAACTCTTGTCTTGAAAACAAACTCCACTTCTTTACAGTTATGGACAGCTACCCAATTTGAATTTTTTCCCTTCTTTTTTTACCCTGAGGCCTATCATTGCTATCTTTCAGGAAAATGAAGTTTTGTATATTCCAAGTTTTGTCCCCTGGCATTCTTTAGGACCTGCTGCAATTTTGCCCAGAATAAACATTTCCAGTCCCAAAGAGAATTCAAAATACTGAAAAACCATAAACATTCTTTCAGTTTTACTTTAATACAGATTTCTTCAAAAGCATTTTAAAAGACAAGAGGGAAGAAAGTCATGCTAGGCAGCTTCTTGGCTCCATTCAGGAGGGAAAGGCACTTCTTGAGCTCCCTCACTCTGCAAAGAAAGGAATCATGATCCTCTCTTCCCACACTGCCTCCTCCCAGTGAGAGATGGAGGCCAAAGCCATAAGAAACCTTGTCAGAAATCAGTTTGGGTGACCATGTGTGTGGGAAGAAGGGCTTCAGCTTTATCAAACCTCCTCCCACACCTTCTGCTCCTGTCAAGGAACATTTTAATCTCTTCAACCTGAGGGCATTTACCCAGTGCAAAATTAAGGTGGAACAGCAGGGATGGGATGTCCTTTAGCTGTGCATTCCTTTCTGTTTCCACAAAAACGTGCCTGTGTGCATCCCACATTTCAGACAGTGAAAGAGAGAAAGGATAACCTTAACGCTGGGTTATCGAGCACTTTCAATTAAAAGATTTAAATCTCTTCATCAATTTAAAGACAACAAGCTTATAAGTGGCACAAGAGCTCTAGACAGAGCAAATGACTGCAATTATTTGCCTTTTAATAGAATATGGAAGAAATACAACCAAAACCACTGATGTTTACAACAAACAGGAGGCTAGTTTACAATTAAGGAGTTCTGTCTTATCAGAGAAGTCACCATGATTAACCACAATAAAATAAATACTTAAAAAAAAAGTCACAGCCAATCAGAAAACCATAAACAAAAAAATTCCTTTTCTGTATTTTCTGGGATTCAGGTTCCCTGTCTAGTCTCTCTGTAGCTGATATTTCATGGATAGCTCTTCTGGCTACATCAGAAAATGAAATACATTAAATACTGTATTTAATTTAATGACATGGAACACATTACTATGTTACTAAACAAAGTGATATGAAGAACAAATAAGCCTTTAACATTAAGACTTCATGACAGTGGCATCTATGAAAAAGAAGAATCTATTAAATGAAAATATATTTGAATGCAGGTATATTGGGTGACTTGTTTATGATGCAACAGCATTCAGAAATCTGCTTACCCCTCATCCCATTCATTTCTTTTCAGCACTTCAAAGGATTGCCTCAAAATCAGACGCATCAGCTGCAAAGCACAAAATCTGTTAAACATGTTGTTTATGAAAACACGTAAAGGAGCCACTGTGGCTGAAATATGAACAGATTTCTTGATCAACCTCTATAGCACAAAGTGGAAGCTGCCTCACATGAATGTTTTGACAGATTGTCTATCATGTAATGCAACAGAAGGGTGCTGCAAAAAGGACAACAAACTATTTTCATATGATACACACAAAAATCCATTGTCATTTCTATACAACTTCCTCTTGATTCACACCCCTGATTTCTTCATTAAGTACTGCCTTAATCTAAGAAAAGCCACAGCTTAAACTGGACACAACAATATGGGTCAGATGATAACAATAATAGTTTAATTTACTTGAAAACTGCACTAAGAGACAGTCACATGTAAAACAGCCACATTCAACTGGCTCAAAACACTTCACTTACTGAAATAACTTCTACCTGCTGATATTGGGAAAGAAAAAACATCAGTGAATGTACCTGCAATTAACTTCTTTCAAAGAAGATAATGGGATTTTGTTCTTTATAAAGGTATGCTTTTTAAGATTTTAGTTCCTGTTACAATATTCTGTTTCCTATAGAAAGAATTCTGACTACTGAATGTGCTACAATGGATATTTTACTGGTGGAAAGTTGGGGTTCTAGTGCAGAGTCATAAAAGAGTTTTTAAACAGTCTGATCTAAAGTGATGTTGATACTGTGTCATTTGAGACAGTATTTATATTCCAGTATAGAAATCAATGAGAAAAATCACTATGATAGAAGGGAAAGCACTTGAGCATGATATAAACTGTGCTGGCTTTTAGGTTCATGCAGTGGTGAGTGCAAGCCTTTAAAACAAACGTCCCTTGCAATGTGTCAAGAAGATGATACCTTGTCTTCTCTCACAATACACACCAATGCATGTGCAGACAGAGCTGCCTTCCAGCACGCCAGCACCACACATTTTCTAGGAAAAAACACCACCCAGAGAGGTATAATTACCTCTTATTAATTACACCACCAGAGAGGTATAATTACCATGTAGTACTTGTCCAGCCGCAGATTGTCAATCCCGTTCCACTCCCGGTTCATCGTCTGCCAAAATGTCTGGATGAACAGGTGTCCTGCAAGGGAGCAAGGAGAAACACCTGCATGTCTGGCACAGTGGGCTCTTCTGCTGAACTGAAAGGGTCTCAAGAAAGGGATGCACCTCCCTAGGATTCTCCTAGTGACAGGGACAGAGCTGTGGGAAGACAGGCTTGACACTGCTGCAATAATCAATTAAACTTGAGAACAGTGCAAGAAAAGACACACAGCCACTTTTAAAAGCAAGTTTAATTACAGGAAGAGATATGTATCTATTTTGTGTTATATACACACAATGTGTTATATGCACATATTTGAGCAAAATACAAAATATCTGTTCTGCATCCATTTCTACCCATGCATTTTTGGCACTGACTGAGTACTCCATTTCATAAGCATTTTGAACACCAGCAGCTTAATAGCTCATGAAACAAGGCTGGTTTTGAGCAGGAAATACACAGAACAGTCTATGCAGAATGGAGAAGTAAGGGGACAAGGTTGTTTTGCTACCTGTCCTCAAAAATCTCACCTATATCCCACTGAACACACAACTCTTCTGCACCAGACAGAAAAATCCTTCAGCTCCTGTCTCCCTTAATAGAATCACACTGACCAGTTGGACAAAAAGGAAAGAAAGAACCACCAAAACAGCCCCTCTGTCGTCTGTCTTTATTCTGGCACTGTGATAGTGGAACCACCAAGAGGGAAGCACCCTACAAAGCATCAGATAATTAAATAGTACTTACGAGTCTCTGTATTCTGAAACACGTGGATAAGCTGGGAGATATTGGCTGCAAGTTCCTCCTAAAAGTAAATAAATATAGTTAGTGTAGCATGTTTTAGAGTTTGGTCTCCTCACTAAACATATGACCAGCAAACAACAAGAAGTGTGAATTTCATGAAACATCTCTCAAAATGAAAAACATTCTCTCAACAGCTGCTTTAGTACTGCAGTTATCCTTGCACT
Source organism: Camarhynchus parvulus (assembly GCF_901933205.1). NCBI lineage: Eukaryota > Metazoa > Chordata > Aves > Passeriformes > Thraupidae > Camarhynchus > Camarhynchus parvulus. The sequence goes on along the minus strand of NC_044571.1, from coordinate 5,784,469 downwards.
GGGACTAGATCAGCTGGAAGAGAAGTTTCAAGGGTAACAAAACCTGTTCATTTTACCAGATCTCTGCACAAACCATCTTTCTGACAGCAGACAAAATTAAATTAGGAGGAGAAGAACCCCATGTATTTGAATTAATAAATGATGCAAAACTTACAGGGCACTGCTGTCATACAGGTCTCTGTGGAGGGCTGTGAGCTATGTGTGACATAAACCTTGTTCATACAGACAAGTGATCTGAAAATTGAGGTTACTGAGAGCTGGCACTCCAGAACCAGTATCTTTGGAAAGCAGGGAGACAAACTAGTAAAAGTTGACAAAAATATGCAGTAGGGACAAATTTGGTAGTGCAGGAAGTGCTACTGAACTAACAAAGGAAAAGGAAGTGTGGAACTCGCACACTAAAATCTGCACAAATGTTGTGGCTGCAGTTAAGGGCAACCTGCTGTTACTGTTTTAGTTACACAAAGTCAACATTTCATGAGGCATCTATTTTAGCTCTCCTTTTGAAAAGTAAACAGCTACACCTGCCCTTCAGAAGGTGACTCCAAAGATGATCTATTGATGTTCAGATCACTGAGTTACAGTCACCTCTTCTCCTGCACATGCCACAGATGGGTTGCAGGGGAAGGGAAAACCACAATAATTTTGTCCATTTTAAATTATTAAATGTCATTAGAGTGTATTTTGGAGGGGCCCCCTCAAGCAAATACAAACCCAGTTACTATACCTGAAGCAGAGGTTTATCCTGCATCCACATACAATAGAAAAGGCCCTTCCATATTTTCAGCAGTTCTTCCTGACTGAAGCCACCTATAGTACACAAGAAGTCTGAATAAAAGGAAAAAAACCCACACATTTCCACCAAAATATTTTCATGCAGCTCCCTCTGCTCCCTGCTTTCTTCTTTGTTTTCGTTATTTTCTCTGGGTTGCCACTGTAAGCACATTAACTGGAAGGCAATTTGGCATAGAACAGTGATAGAAACTGTAAGCTTCTACCTTGTACTGAAGCAACAAAGATTTCAAAGCAATCACAGGTAAGATGAATACCAAGATAATTCTGATAAATGCCTCCGGCATATTTTTAACATCAAGTCTGAAAAAAAAATTTAATGAGAGTATCAGAAATAGTTTTACAAGAAACATGAATTTTTGTTGTTGTTTTTAACAAAAGTCTCACACTCTGCCAATAGTTTTACTCCTTACTAGAGGTTTGTTTTGATAGAATAAATTTATAGCAATCAACACATTTATTTCTACATTAAAATTTATAGTCAAAGAGCCTGAGCAAGTATAATGAAAGTTTTTTTTGATACAGGTAGTTTTGGGATGTGCTAACACCTGAATTTTAACAGCAAAAAATATTTTCAGATTCCAGAAGTAATGCACTGCATGGAAAGCCATTAATACCTGCTCAAGAACTGGATTTTTCATTACATCAGGAAATTTATGTGAAGTAAAATTGTAACAGTAGATTGTTACAATGCAGCTACAATGACCTACTATAGCTATTTTCAAACTATGGCCTATTAAATACTCCCAAGCAATCTCATGAAAAATCACTTTGAAAAGGTCATCATCTTCAGTAAGCTCAAATTTGCTCTAAAAAGATCACTGTCTCAGGAGTCTGCCAGTCAAAAAGCCTGAGACACAATGCAAGATCTAAATTGTGCACCTTCCCCTTGGACCAAGTCATTTGAAAGCAAAATTCACTCAGACAAAAACATCTGCAGACACATTAGTCCTGCCTGCTTGAAAAGAAAGGAAGTGAGGAAATATGCAAAATGCTATGTAGGAAGCAATATGTCCAGTAATATTAAGCATTAATTATAAATTTCACTTAGATTTGACAGTACTGTTATGATAAAACAAATTGATCAACTGATTTAATCTTCATTGAAATATTAAAATTAATAACATTTCTTAAGGGAATTGTATGTGACATACTGAGTGGTAAGAAGCAGTTTTAACCTCACAGGCAGCATTAACCCTACAGAGGCATCACCTGCTACCTGTAAATGTGGCTCAGGAGTTCACAGAACTGAATCACAGAATTATTCAGGTTGGAAAAGACCTCTCAGATAATCACTGCAAGGCCATCACTAAACCATGTCCCCAAGTGTCACATCTACACATCTTTTAAATCCCTCCAGGGATTTAATCCCTCCACCATTGCCCTGGACAGCCTGTTCCTGTGCTTTGAGGGAAAAAAACACAGACTTTCATGGGGTTGGTTTTCATACACACAGGGCTTTTAAAAGCGTCCTATGCAGTCCAGGGTCCATTTGACATAAGACTGACCAAAAATTAGAGCAATTTTCTTATCCTAGTGCCTCTAAAGAGTAGTTTCAAGATTGTGTTTTCTGTTCTTCAACTTTATGTGCTGTCCCCAGCCACAGCTGGCAAATAAAAACCACTAAAGTAAGGTTACTTTAAAACCTGAATGCATTTTATTAGCAACCACAGTGCCCAGAACTGAAGGCCTTCTATACCTTAAATGTATCCTGAGAAAGATTTTGGCTTTAGGGCTTGAATTGTAACTGTCCCTGTGCACAGTAACTCTGTTCTGTGTATTGAGGGAGCTGGGATTAACGTGTTACAACCACTCAGAGCTACTTTATAATGCAAGCCTTGCCAGCCTGTCTGTCTGGGAGTTGGGCTGCTTTGACACTGCTATCATTGAATTTGTTACAATTTTTCCTATTCTAGATAATTGCAACGGACCAGATCCACACAGGCACATTTCGGTGGAAATTATGGAAATCTTTTACAGATCCAGGCCCAAGTTAAGTGCAGCTCTGTCAGACAGAAACCCCTCCAGCAACCTGCCTTCTTTTACTAAAAGTTATTTCTGTTTACTATTCTTTCATCCATTCATGTGGTAGTTCAATGCCTTGCACAGAGTTTAACTTCTTGCTGAAAATTAAGAGCTCTGGCTCTCTGAAGAAGCTCCCTCAGCCTTAGCACAGACCACACAGAGCAGTCCTGTCTATATAATAAACACCTGACAGTCCTGAACATCAGGTGAACTCCAGCACTTCTGCCAAAATCCAGCACATTCCCAACTCCTCGCGCCAGGGCACCTTGCCTGGGTTGCCTGATGTGTGAATCTCTCTCAGAACATTGGATGGGTATAATAATATCTATTATAATATAATTGCTAATTAATAAATAACTGCTAAGAATAAATAACTGTACATCCTTTATATATATAAAAATTGTAAATGTTAATTAATAAATAACTTTAAAAAACCCCTCTCTCCTGAACATGCTTTTTCTCCAAGCCCAAAGAAGTTAATCTTTGTTTCAGTACTACCAGTTTGGATAGTACCTAACAGCAAGTAAATCTGAGAGCTCTGGAAATTAGTCACCCTTGTTTCCTACTCATTTGCATTCCATGGTGTGCTGATTTTAACATGCAAAAGGTTCACAGCCCAACTGAGCAATTTCCCTGTGATGGTTTAAGGATGTTTTAAAGCAGTGCCTGAACCTGGAGCCTTTTCCTTTGGTTATGGGCACCCCTGTCCTTCCTGTGGCTGCTTCTATAAACTGCAAGGAATCTGCACTTGGCAGTGAGATGCACAGAGCACCAGTGAACACACACCCCCCCCTTAGAAAGTCTCCAGAGCTAAAAAATAGAAAGTACCTGGGAGGTACATGATGTACACCATCCTAGTCCCCAGGCAATCCCCAGATCTATGTTAACTGCCAGGAATGGGATAATGCCTGTTTGGCTCCCTGGCCTGACCCTGTAAAGCTGTTCTAGGTGTCCTTCCCTCTGTCAGATGTGGCTAACGGGTCAAACACTACTCGGAAAGGCAAGAAACTGTATTCACTCCACAGTCTTTTCAAGGAATTCAGGGAGGTCCAACCAGCACTCCAATTTAGTTCTTGGGGTCAGCTCTCAGCTGGTTCTCCAAAGCCACAATATATATATAATATATACTAATATATAAAATATAGATGTAATGTGCAATAATTTAAATGTATGGTAATAAAACAATGTATAAAGCAGCTTATAAAAGATATGTTTTATATAAAAGAAACATAAAATATAGATTATACATTACATTATATGTATTATATGTAATATGAGGTATAGGAATAACACACATCCATGTGGAAACTGTGCACATGTGCACAGTTTCAGGTGCAGGGACCTTCAGACTGGCCTTGCCAGCTTCAAACCTACTCCAGGGATATCACTGAACTCTTAGTTCTAAGGTACCAATATACAGCTCCAAGTCGAATTTTTTGGAAAAACATAGGAAAAAAGATTTTGATACCATGAAGTGAAGGTAACAGGTAACCCAAATGGGTTACACAGAACCAGCTGCTGTATTATAACTTAGCTTTCCCATGGCTTATTATAACCAGCTGCTAATTATAACTTAGCTTTCCCCGATTCCATCCGATGCTCCTGAACATCAGTCATGGAAACAGACAGACATCACCTCACAGGAACAAGAGAAGATGAAACTTTATGCTGCATACACCGGGATGTTTCCAGCCTGGATCATTTCAGTGCATTTCCTTGGGAAGGAAAGCACACGAGCCATCCCGCTCCCATCCCGGATTTGTTAATAACTAATTACAAGCCATAATTTGTTAATGGCCTCTCGTTCGAGGCCAGCGAGACCCTCCCTAGATCCAAGCTGATCCTTCCCGAGCCCCCCCGGTGCCCGGAGAGGACCCACGAGTGCCTCGGCTCCCGGGCGCTGGGGCTGCGGCAGCACCGGGGCATCATGTGCGTGTACATGGGGAAATGCATGGGTGAAAAAAAAACCAACAAAAAATTAAAAAAAGCTAAAAGTAAAGTAAAATAAAAAAAATTTAAAAAAATTTTAAAAGCCCGAGAGGAAGCCCCGAGGAGGCGTGCCGGGCTCAGGGCGCACACGTGGTGCTTCCTTCCGTCCCCATGCCGTCCGGCCGCCGGGGCCGCCGCTGCCCCCGCCACGGCATCGGGACCTGTACCTGTCCCTGTCCCTGTCCCCGTCCCGGTCCCTGTCCGCCCCGGTCCGTACCGCCGGGCCGCTGGGTCCGCACGCCGATGTAGCCCCGCAGCTTCTTGAGGGCGCGGTCTCGGATGCGCTTCTCGTTGGCGGCCAAGCGCTGGGCGAACTGCACCTCGGGCGGCTGCACGGTCGCGGGAGCCATGGCCCGGCCTGGCCCCGTCTCTGCCCCGTCCCTGCCCGGCTCCTGCCCCGCTCCCGGCCCGGCCTGCCCACACCGCGCCGGGCTGTGCCTGATGCCGTCAGCGACGCCGGGCTCTGCCGTCACCGCGGGGAGGCGGAGCGCGGGGATGGGCGCGGGGCATCGCCGACTTCGGGGCTCATCGGCGCCACCGGGGCCGGCTGACCCACGGGCGGCATCCCCCGGGGTCCCCCGGGGCTCTCCACCGGCCCGAGCACCCCACAGATCACAGACTAATAAAGGCTGGAAAAGAACCCCTGAGATCATCGGGGCCAGCCGATGTCCGATCACCACGCTGTGGACTGGCCCTTGGCACTGAGAGCCGCGTCCAGCCTGGGTGGAGGGGCCAGAGCGGGACACAGCACCTGAGGTGCGGCTTCACCTGTGCCCCGTAGAGAGGCACAATCACTGTCCTGGTCCTGCTGGGCACACTATTGCTGACACCAGCCCGGTGCCATTGGCCTTCTTGGCCACCTGGGCACGCCTGGCTCACGTTCAGCCTCTGCTGACCAGCACTCCCGGTCTTTTTCCTCCGGGCAGCTTTCCAGACTCTCTTTTACAGGCTGGAGCTGCAGGAGTTTGCTGTGCCCCAAGTGCAGGACCCAGCAGTTTGCCTTGTTGAATCTGCCGCCACTCAGTGCTTCCATCCAGCCTGTCCGGATCCCCCTGCAGAGCCTCCCTGCCCTCCAGCAGATCAATCCTCCCTCCCAGCTTGGTGTCAGCCCTGGAGCCTCCAGCCCCAGCGGTGGCACCACGGCAGGGCCGGGCTGGAGCTCCCCGCAACCCGGTATTGTCCCGGCATTGTCAGGGTGTTCTCCAGGTGCTGTCGCAGTGTTGTCCCAGTGTTATCCCAGTATTGTGCCGGTCTTATTCCGGTGTTGTCCCGGTACTGTCCCACTGCTACCCCAGTGTTATCCCGGTGCTGTCGCGGTGTTCTCCCCGTGTTACCCCAGTGTTATCCCGGGGCTGGGGCGGAGCCTAGGCATCAGGTCACGCCCAGACCACGCCCCAGCACGCGCCTATCCAATCGGAGTGGGCGCGGTCACAGCGGGGGCGTGGCCATAGCGTGTCCCTTCCCGCCCTCACGCCATCGTCCCCCCACCCCGCACGAGGCCGTTGTCGCCGCTGTCGCGATGTGGCGCAGCGCCGGCCTCGCTGGCGACGCGCAGGTATCGCGAGCGGCCCGGGGGCGCTCGGGGCTGGCCCTGAGGCCGGGCCCGGCCCGGGGGTCCGTGCGGGCGTGGGTGCCCCGAGGAGCAGAAGGCGCGGGGGTTGTGCGGTGCTCCTGGGCCTAACGGGGCCCTGAGGGGGCGATGGCGGGGCCGCAGGGAGAGCGGAGCGTGGTGGGGGCTGTAGAGGCACCCTGGCCTGGTGGGGCGTGAGTGGGGAAAGGGCTGGCAGTGGTTCCTCGCTGGGGGCTCTGCCCTGTTCGGCCGGCTGGCAGGAAAGGGGGGCTCCCGTCCCTGGGCTCACACCAGGCAGGACATGAGCTCAGGTGCAATACTGGGTGGCTTTATCCCTGTGAAAGAACTCGGGGAAGTCAAATTTCCTGCTTCAGGGACCTGCTGTTACTCTGAGGACTGGACAGAAAACTCCTTTTCTCTCCTGTCTGTATTTAACATACTCCTGTAGTGCAGAGAGGTATGGAGAAGCTGCTTGAACAGGGAAAATAAAACTTGCCTGCTGTAACAGCAGTGCTGCAAAGACCTGTGCTTACTGTGGGAACTACAAAGGAGAATTTTCTCCTTGCTGCGTATTTCATATCTCAGCACCACTGATTCCCAGCTCTGGTTCGGCTTTTGCTAGTGAACAGAGCTATTTTTATGTACCAAATTTTGCTCTATGATTCTGAGCCATACTGAATTCTCACTGGCATTCATGGTTGCTGACACACAGATGGCATTCCTCTAAAGACTTCTCTCTTCCCATGTGTTTGCTCCATGCTTTCTTGAGACCTAGATGAGTGGAATTTTTCTAGAGTCATGTCATGTGGTGCTACTCGGCCTTATGAACCTTGCCATAGATGCAACTTAGAGCTTATAGTTCAAAATAAAGCAAAATCTTTCTTCCATACCTTCATTACAGCTCTGGACCTGTAGAGGTAGGACTGACCTGTCCCAAAAATGTCTGGATTTGAAAGACAGCTGGGAAAGAAATAGAGTAGGAAGCAAAACTGAAAGGAAATTTTCAATCTGAGGAAGTAGGGAAGCAGACAGAATTGTAGGGAATGGTTGAAGAAGATGACTTCCATTTGTCTTGTGTGTCTGCTCTTGAGAGGACTGTGGGGATGGCACATTTCCAACCTGTTGGAGATGAGATTTTCGTTTGTTGGCCTTTTCCCTCTGGAATAAGATGTGATCCATGAAACATCTCATTTTGTCAGCACTGTTCTCAGTGCAGTGCAAAGCACTACTAAGATATAACTTCGCTTTCTGAGATTATTTTAAGTGATTGATGTTGTAGCCAAAACATGTTACAACTTTCTTTTTGTTGGTGTGTGTGCATCAGCCTTTTTAACATCCAGCTGAGTGCACATGTATGTACATCAGAAATTGAACTTTGTGGGTTTTTTTGTACAGAATTGCTCTGTAATTTTAAAATTAACACACATTCTGCTGGAATATTGAATGAAAATTATTCTGTACCTATAGTTTGGCAGGAGAGGAAGCTAGTAAACATTTCTGTCTTACCTTGGGATTAAATTGGGTTTAAACCCTGAGATTGGGTTGCAGATGGCTGCAAATAATTTCTGCTCGTCACAAAAGGTAAATTGGTTTGAAAACTGTACAGTTTCCTCCAAAAGAGTTGTTGTAATTTAGGACTGAGGCTCTTGCAAATGTTTGAATTAATTAAAAAGCTGAGTAGTCGTATCCTTTACGAGAGTCATGAAACAACAGCTTAGTGTGTGCTGCTCACTTTTTAAAATGGGAGTGTTAATTTTTGCAGCATTCCCAGATGCATTGCACAAATTTTGGGTGCAGAAACACATGAAGAGAGGTAATGCTGTTTACTTAAGGCCACAGTGGCAAAAATTAACTTTACAGTCAAAGGGTCAACCTCAGAGACTTTTGGGTTTGACTGCTGGATATTCTCTTTAAAAACTTACAAATTGCTGAAATGATGTCATAGAGAGGAGTATTTTTGTCCAATAAAAGAAATTGAAGCAGAAAAGCACTACAGGACTGTAACAGTGTTTTTGGTTGGTTGTTGGTTTGTTTTTGTTTTGCTTTGTTGTTTTATTTCAGAAGGCTGAGACCAAAGAGGAATTCGTAAAAGTTAGGAGGAGGGATTTGGAAAGGCTGACAACTGAAGTTATGCAACTGAGGGATTTCTTACCCAAAATAGTAAATGGAGATATCCTGGGGACATTCCAGAAGCTGGATGCTATTGAATCAAGTGAGTAGCACCATCTTACAAGCTCTTGCAATTTCTGCCAGAACTGCTTAGAACTAACTGTTGTGCTCCAGAAATAGCTGCAGTGTTTGTGGAGCCATTCCAGATTCAACTGTGTTGTTCAGTGACTGCTTCAGTAAATTATTGTGTTTGTAGTGAAGAAAATTACAAACTGCCTTAGGAATAATCAGACATGTCAAATTAATCTTTTAAATTATTTTACTGTGGATAAAAACATATGTATTTCAGGAAGTAAGAGAAGCTGTATGAGGAACAAAAAGTGTTTTCCCTTTGAGAAGAGGCAAAAACATTTTGCTTTTCAAAAGGTGACTTTCACAGGAAAAAAAACCCCAACAAAATAATGGTAAATTACAGTGGGTAAAAATTTGAAGGAAGAGTGAGTTAATCTTGTATTTGGCCTGTCTTGTTTTTTAGCTTGTATGCTTTACTAATAAAAAGAAAGATTCTGTAATAAAAGTGTTTTTATTGCTGTCCCCAAAGTCTGTTTTTTCAGAGTTGGGTTTGTCTGTGCATTATTTTTTTCAACAATAACCCCACTCCCAACATGCCATCAGGGCCAAATAGGAGCCAGCTCCATCCCTGCTCTGTAGCTTCCCTGCAGCTGCCCAATTTACCTGGATTTGGTTTTCCTGAAAAGACATGGAACAAGCACTGAGACAGATTACAGACAGTGTGTCTCTTCTAGAATACCAAGTGAGAAATGGAAAATTAACTTGCAACAGCCAGCTAAGGAGAAGCAACGTGGGGCCTCAAAGCCTGTGTCTGACAATGTCATATTTTGGGGCAGAGCTTCCTGCTGCCTCAGTGATCCACTTTTTGGGGAGATCCTTCCATGTCTCAAGCAGTGGATAGAATCTGGAGGTATTCTCTGTTGCAAGGCATCAGGGACTGTTTCCAGTTGTGTTTAGTGTTCAAGATCCTCAATTAGTTTTTACCTTCTTGCCTTGAGATTCCTCTCACTGATCCTTCTTACATTCCTTGTGCCAGGCATCAAGGAGACACTGTCCATCCAGAGCAGTCCCATGGCATCAACATGGGGATTTTGAGATTCCTTGAAACGTTCTGCTGGCTGCCCAGAATTCTCTGGGTCCTGTAGGGCAGGAGCTGAAGCTGAGACAGCTTTTGAATTCTCTGGAGTCTCAATCCACAGTGGAGATTTCTCTTGCAGGTGGTGAGGTCATTTGTATATTTATTCAGGCTCTGGCCATTGTGTGTCCCTACACCTGGACAAGTCAAGTGGGGATTTTTGCTGGTCCAGTCTTCTCCTACCTCTGCAGCATGAAATAAGGCAGATTGAAGGGAGGCTTTGGAGCGTACAAATCACTACAGGTTGGACATCATGGGGACACAAGCAGCCCTCACCCTCAGAATGGTGCTGTTTGCTGCATATAACCTCTTGGTGTGGCGTGTGAAGCTCACAGGAGTCCTGGCAGCTCCTAGAGATATTTCTTCATGTTCTTACAGAAGCCTAATGTGTAATTTGTACACCTCCAGACTTCCATCAGCTGTTGCAGTTTTCTGGGTACTTGAGCAGCAGAGTCTCCTTTCCCTCAAGAAGTGCAGATTACAGTCAGAGACTTTCAACACCTCTGACCCATTCAGTTGTGAGACTGATGGAGTCTTGAACAGCTTTGAGAAACTGAGATCTTTGCACGTTTCCCTGCTGTGTGCAGGTGAATAGGACACCCATTTCCTGTTGCTTCCCAGGGGTGATCTCTGAGATCTGAGCTGGAAATCCTCAGTGCAGCCAACACCTGCTTTTCAGGCTGCTGTCAGGGTCTTCATTAAGATTTTTGCCAGGGTAATTGTTCATTTCTAAAAGAGGGTTCTGTTTTGGTCTTACTACTCTTCTCAGGAAGAGTGCTTGGCTCCAGGAGTCTTAGAAATACAGCTCCAGTGTTTTTCTGTATTATTATGCATATGTTAGTGGAACTCACTCCACTTGGGAAGTGCTAAAAATAGCATTTAACATTGATCTGGCATTTGGATCAGTAGAGTTGGAGTTCCATCACTTGTTGGCATTCATTCCTATTGTACTCAGTTCTCCACCTCCCAGAGCTTTGAGATTAGATCTCTGGTCCAGAAAGTTTCCTGTAACTTTCTGTGGATGAGACCAAGTCTACCTCACATCTGAAATGGGGGCCTTCTCATCTTTCCTCTGCCCAGTGGCTTGTTCTGCTTTGGAGCCTCTACCTTGGGTGCAAGTGCCACTTCTTCCCAGAGTCTGATTTACCACTGCATTGGTGAAGTCACATATTTCTTCTTTGTGTGAAGGTGCCATTTCAATTTTTTTTGTTGCTCACCCAAGTTGGTAGTGAAAGCTGCTTCTTTCTCTTCAGAGCAAAGGCACAGCTGGGAGAGCTGACTGGGGATAGCAGGAGAATTTCCACAAATGAGGAACAACTAGAATTAAGTCTCTTTTCAGCAGCTTCCACTATTGTCCTTTTTTGCCCCTTCTACATGAAACATTGTGATACCTTAGAGGATGTTGACACATCCTTCTTTGATCTGAAGCCCTTTAAAAAGTCCAGATTGCATTGTGTTAACACTCAGTAGTCATTATTATTCCCCTTCTGGCTCAGCCTTGGTTCTGGGACCTTTGAAGTTTGTTGGTGAAGGATGTGGTATCTTTGTGTGTCTGCTGGATTCAGGATGGATCCATCCTCTCAAAGGCTGGAAGTGATTGCTTTCCTTCTGGAGAGGTTGTTTCCTTGCAGGAACAGAGATTTTCACTGGATGAACTACCTGGCAAAGCCCTTGGCCTGTTGTAGGTAAGCAGAGCAGGTTCTACTCCTGCTCAACACATCTTGCTGTCAGCTTCTTAGGACTCACACCCACGCAGTCAGAAGTGCATGAGACTGAATTTTCTTCACTTGACAAAAAAGAAGTTTCTTGCCACTGACCAGAGTTATCCTCAAAAACTCAGTTAATCCATTCCTCCCTTCATTCTTTTCCTTTGGACTGCAGATTGAAAAGAAGTATGTTGCTCAGAGAACATGTCCTGGCACAGAGATGTTTGTCAGCAGTGAACCCTTGCCTTGCCTCTTTGCTTTCTGCTAAAAAGTGTTGCTGGCTTGGAATCACACAAGGGCTGAATGGAAATATATTCTACCTCTTCAGATAAATCAGCCAGAAACAGCTTTTCTCCTTTTATACAGGCTACTCAAAGCAATGTGTGTATACTTAAGATGATAAACTTGTCAATTAGGACCAAAACAGGAAGGTATTTATTTTCAAATAATGTAGAATTACTGAACAGAATGCCAAGTCCTTTGTTTAATAAGAACATATTGGGATAATTTTTAATGATGTTGCCTTTTTATGATAGAATTTGATATGATTTTTAGTAATTACATTAAAAATGCTGTCACATGTTGGGGAAAGTATTTCAAGTATGTTAAGCTGTACACCAAACTGTCATGTTCAAGGGTATGGTGTTTGAAGTGGGGGTGTAATTTATTTTTTTAAACTAACCAAGGTTACAGTAGATGCTGTTTGGATTTTACTTTTTGGAACTACTTAAACATGTTTCCTTTTTTCAGTATAAATACTAAGCATCCAAGACTGTGGTTTTTTAAAGTAAAATACAATACACAGTTATTGTTGAAACTGTCCTTCAAAGAGAATTTTTTTAAACAGGCATCATGCTGGTGAAATGGAATACTTAAAACTTGATTTCTGTTCACTAAAATAAAGTGCCTAAATTAGAATGAATTTCTGATAACATCAGAAGTTTTTGATAACATCACAAATTTGATAACACCAGAAATTAATTTTATAAGGGAATAATAAAATTTGCTTGTAACTGACATAATGTTTAAATAGTTTATAATCATAGAATCACAGAATGTGTTGGGTTGGAAGGGATCTTAAAGATCATCCAGTTCTAACCTCATTGCCATGGGCAGGGACAACTTTCACTAGCCCAGGTTGGCTATACTACTTTATAAATACTATTTTAAAATATTTGGAATAGTTGCTTTTCATTCTTCCTACCCATGTAAGTTGTAAATTGTAGATTGAAACCCTCACTTTTGACTACTGTTGGTATTTTTCTTATGTTTTTAATAATAGTCGCTGACTTAGATGAAATTTCACTCATGGAGTTTTCATGGAAACCAACATGAAAACAAAGCAGAAAACTGAGTAAATTTTAAAAAATCTTCTCAACCCTCAGTATTAAACAGCCAGATGTGATTCTTTTAAATCAGACGTGTTGGTTTCCTTTCTCAGAGCTGTTGCCGCACAGGAGATTGTGAGATTCCCGTTTGGCCACAGGGAGGTGATCTCGCACAAGCAAACAGCTGAGGCGCCTCAGTAAAGTCGCAATTGGTGGATTTCTTTGCTTCAATGCAGGCCCGATGACCATAATGTATTCCTTCTTTCTTTTATCTGGTTTATCCTGTCACAGGCCTGGAGAAGAAGGAGGAGGAAATAGAGCAGCTGAGGATGGATTGTGAACACTTCAGAGCCCGTCTGGAAACGGCCCAGGCAGATTGCATGAGAGAGAAGAAGGTAGATGTTCTGCCAGGATGTTGATGTCTGTGTGTGTGAGTTCTTATAACAAAAGCAGAAACTACACAATTTTCATTTTCATGTCACAAAATGAATCCTCAGTCTCAAAAACAATTTGGGATTTCCATCCAAATAGTCATCCATATCCATATTAACATGTTGATGTAAAATACTGGGTATTTGGGAAGATTGTGTGGCACAGCAGGAATCAAAAGGTCCTTCACAGAATCAGTTCTTGTGAATTTAACATTGCTACAACATATTTGCAAAGAGGATAATAGGCGATAGTTCCAGCAGTGCAATGTACAGAATGAAAGCAGCCTCTCTTGGTTTGCTGTGAGCTGTGTACCTTTGTTTGGTGTTAATAATCTTTCTCAAAGCACCTATTGATTCAATTGCCATGTACAGCTGAGAATCAAGGAGCAATTTCAGGGCTTCTCTTGCTCTGTCAATATTGTATTTAGTGATTATGAGAGGAGAGATTCTTAACAATTAAGAAATAGCAAAGACACTGGCTTTTCAGACTGTGAAGCCATTTGGGTTCAAATAATTCTCTGGCAGAATCAGTGGTGATTATTTGCTGCAAAAGTTCATTTCCTTGGAGCCACCTTCAATAGTCAGCAGTTGGGGTTGTACAGCTGGAATTTGCCAGCCTTGGGATTGCACAAGGACAGATGAACCACAAAACTTACTTCATTTTTGAAAAGGAATAATGAAGAGTTCAGAAATGCACTTTCAGTGCATATCTGTGTAGACAAAACACTCTGGAATGAAGTTTGGTATGATGGAATGGTTGTCAATCTGGATATTCCTTATTTCAAAATAAATATCTTCTGGGATAGATGTTGCAGTTCAGCAGTAGGTACAGAGTTCATTTTGCTGTGCACTGAGGTCTTCAGTTGCAGGATAAAATCCCTGTAAAATCCAATGCTGATGCTTTAGATATTAATGAAGCAAGTCCCACCCATGATTCTTGTTAATACTGTGAAATAAAGTGCAGGTGGTTTAAGTTTATGATTTCTTTTGATTGAGTTTTACTTAAAGCATGGATGGTTTACTAGGAGCAGCTGTTTTGTTGTTTCTGCTTAAAGCTCTTCTCTTCATGTCTTTGCTGTTGCGCAGTGTGTGGCAGTTGTGTGGCTGGGTTCTGTTAAATGCCAGGAAGGTGTATTTCAGTGGATTGTGCTCATGATGTTGTGAAGGCCTTTAGCTTTCAGGATATAACAAGGTGGTGTGTGTACATGAGTGACTTTTGTTCCTGTTAATCACTTTTCTGGTGTGTTTCATTTGGTTGCTGTTCTGCTCTAGACATCCTTCTGTAGAGTTTCTGAATTATGTTCTACATATTTACCTTCTGAAGGAGAAGAAAATTATTCACTGAAACAAACAGGGAATAAATGCATTTCTGGTTGATCAGTGTCCTTTTCTGAGGCCGTCATAAACCACCATTTTGCATTCCAAATTCTCTGTGCAGAGCTGTATCACTGGTTAGGGAATTGCTGTGCTTTCTGAACCTGAGCAGAACTTGAAGTGCAGATGTTATTCTTGGCTGATGTCTCCTTTGTCTGTCTTTTTGCAGTTCCATGCTTGGGCACTGCTGTGTTCTTGTGCCTTGACCTTTTCCTGAAGATGGTGGTGTTGCATAGCTCAGGGATTACTGGGTGGTGTGAGCCCTTAGGAGTGTTGCTTCCAGCCAGGTTATTTGCTTTTGCAGGCTCTGTTTATTTTCCTGGCTCTTGCATGTACTATTTTGTTTTCCTTGCCTCATTTCTTTGTTCTGATGTTGCTTTTGATCTATTAAAAATTCTGGTTTTTTTTTCTGCTGGCTTTGCATGGTTGTTGGGGGATCTAGATTTGGTATTACTGGGTTTTATGTCTTACTCAGTATTAGCATCCAAATGCAAATAAAATGTATTAAAGATACATTTCCCTAAGACTAGGACAGTGTGGAAAAGACAGGGAGAATATAGGGATTAGACAGGAAGATGCCTGAGGACATTTTGTGGATGCACATGGTGGCAGAAAAGCTGATAGACCTGGCAGTGAGTCATGTAAAAGATGGAATTTGGCTAATTTGCTTAAACATGATCAAAGTATTAAGAAATAAGAGACTTTTCCTGGGAGTTTCTGCCTGTGGAATCAGCAGCAAGTGTCAGTCTTTTGCCTGTATAGGTGAGAGAGATTCCAGAGAGTAAATACGCACAAAAGTCTGCTTAAGAAATTGAATTTGAACTTTACAAATCCTTACCTGTATGTTCCATCAGCAGCAGTGCAAATCAGGCTGGTAGGTGTGATCAGGAGGTAGTTGGTGACAGAACACAGCTCTGTACTGTTTGACAACATATTATGTAAATTTTCAGATGAGTTTACATTTCTATTCTTTACAAACCCTCAACATGAAGCATTGAGGTGAGCCCCAAAACCAACAAGACACTTGAAGTCTTGATGACAATACATGGGTTGAAAGTCTTGTTCTGTTTACTTGCTTTCAAAATTTACATAGAAAAGATTCCTTCTCATTTCCCCATACTTTATCCTGACAGCCAAACACACTGGGAAGGCTGAGCTGAGGAAGGTATTTTCTGCAGTGAATTTGAAAGTATCATGTTTGTAAAATGGGCAGAGTAAGATCCTTCTGTTTTTGGACATTGTGCAATCTGTGATTCTCTCTTTTAATACTTGAATTAGCATCATTTTTCTGGACTGGCTTTGGGCTTTCCTTTTTCCTTAATACCACCGCACCAGGAGTTAGCTGGGAGCCCCCACCCACGCCGAGACACAGACTGCAGAATCCCTGCCTTGATCTCCCTGTCTGTGCTGGCTCTAAACCAAGAAGTGCAGCAGCTTTGCCACTCCTGTGGCAGCTGCTAGGAAGGCAGTGAGACTTACAATCCTGCCCAATTCCATGGTATCCTTCCAGCCAGCTTCCCATGTGATTGGAGAAAATACTGCCAAATGGAGGTTGTGCTCTGGTTCTGTAGGGTTGATCTGTTATCTGTTTATGCTTTGTGGCAAGAACCGCTTAGCAGCTCACTTAAGTGATCATAGACTCATTGTGCTATGGAACAGTTTGGGTTGGAAGGGATTTTGGAGTTGTGTTACCTCATTCCAGTCCCACAACTTTCACTAGATCACGTTGTTCCGAATCTCATGGATGCACAGTGGTGCCTCAGCTTTCTTGCAATGGAAGGTCCTCCAACCTCCAAACCTTAGGTATGGGTTTTGGGACTCTATTGCTTTACCACTGCTGCTCAGGACTATGCCAACTGAAAAGAGCTGGAAGAGACAACAATATTTATCCTAGATATCCAGCAACTGTTCCATGTTGGCTAGAACAGAATCCTGTTTTGAAAAACAAAACAACCCTCCCCTCCTGTGAGATGTTTCCTGTATCTTTTGGAAGGTGTCAGGGAAGGCTGGCCTCTGATGCTGAAATCCCTCTCTCCTGAAGAGACATGGAGCTGTTTGCTCAGGGGGAGATGTCTCCTGCCAGGCTTCTCTAGGTGCCACTCAGTCTCAGTGGGTCACTTGGTTTGACCTTGTGGACAGTTTCTGGTTCCTGTCAGCCTGCACTACTTAGAGACAGCTCAGGAGAGAAGGAATGTGTCTGCAACTGCTCTGGGTTACCCTCCCTTTTCAGAGATGGCCATGATTGTGTCTCTTGTTCTGTCCCTTAGCCTAGAAACTTGGTGTGGGAGACGTGAAGTGCAACCAAAATTTCCTTCCGCTGTTCCAGGAGAAGCTGGAGCTGCGGCAGCAGCTGAACGAGGCCAAGCAGCAGCTCCTGCAGCAGGCAGAGTATTGCACAGAGATGGGAGCAGCAGTGTGCACCTTGCTCTGGGGGGTGTCCAGCAATGAGGAGGCTGTGAAGTCCATTCTAGGAGGAGTAAGTATGGCAGGTGAATACTGACTCCTGGGAATGCCCTCAGGCCTTTAAAACAAGGACCTTTAAAATAAGGGCCTTGCTGTGGAGCACACTTTAAGGATGTATTTCAGAAACTGTCTGGACAGCAAAAATGTTTTCTGGTTTGCATGTTCTTTGGGAACCATCCATTCTCGATTGAGAAGGGTTGGAGCTCAGAAGTGTTATGAATAAATGCAGTAATTATTTCTTTTGTTAACAAATGAGGCTTATCTGTTTGCCACCACACACAGCTAAACTGAAGCAAGGCTACAGTTAGCACAATATCTTCACAAGTTAACAGAAGGAGAGAATAGTTCCTGGGCACATGCAGGAGTTTCTATGCCTGTGGAGAGCTTGGAGGAGCTATTTCCATGGAGAAAAGACAGATCCATTGATTCTCAACTTCTTTAAACCTTTCTGCTGCCTTAATACGTGAATGACTCTTGGAAATTGAGACCCTCAGTGCTCATGGATCGTATTAAATCATCAATATTAAACATGGGCAAGTAGACTATTTAAAAAAAAACAATAATAAACCACAAAACCAGAACAACAATAGTTAATGACAATGGTAATATTGCAGCTATCATGATTTCACTGCCAAGTGCAGCTGATGGAATTAGGAGGGACTAAGGAAACAAGCCTGATAAAAATAAAATTTTCATTCTTGACACAGCCAACATGAGAAGGAATTGCTGTTTTTAATCTGAGTGAACTGATGCCACAGTTTCTTTTGGCTTGATTTTTCAGCAGCATGATGAACAGCTGAGTGAATAAGATTAGTTCATTATAGTAAGTGGTAAACCAATGTGTTTGTAAGACTTGTTTTAGTTGGGTGTTCCAAAATACAATTACAACTTTATATATTGGATATTAGAAAGCTGTACAGTGATGCCTTATTAATGATGACTTCTGATGGATGATTCCAAATCCAAGCAGCAGCAGTTACTAGGAAAAACATCTGTAAAATACTATATAAAGCAGCTAAAATTTAAAGAACAAAGCAGTCTTAAGTATGGATATTCAGTTGAATTAGTTAAAAACAAAACTGTTGCCTGAAGACTTGTTTGAAGGTAAAAAACCCAAGTGTGAAGATCAATACTTTGGGGGTTAGGTTGGTTTGAAATGCAAACTAGTAATTTCCAGCAGTCATTAAAGCCTGTTGAACTGCTGTACTTCTGGTGAAGATCAGAGCAACATTTGGGGGCATAATTTTCTCAGGATGGTGCATTTAACACTGTGAGAAACGTGCCTGGCTTGAACCAAGACTCCTAGGAAAAGCATAAATGGATTGTGTGGCATTGTGTCAACCACAGATTGCAGCTGGCAGTGAGTCAGGTCATTAAAAGATGATGGAGATTTGTCATACAACGTATTTGGTTTGGGTTATTCTGGGACAAGTTGTACAGCTTGTAGCTTCTTCCCTCCTCCCCTGAGAAGGTGCTGTGAACTACGCAAATGCATGAGAACATCAAGGGTGCTTTGAAACTCTTGCTGATATTTAAGCACATGGGGAAGGTGGCATCAATTCAGAATCATGTCATGCCTTACAGAACAATGCCCAAGCTTTTTTCAGCCTTTGAAGCAATACAGAAGTAGATCTTCCTTCCAATCCTGTAATGCAAATGGACTGAAATGATGTTAGTGGCCAGTATATGTTTTGTGTCCATAAGGGTTGGGAAAATCAGAACTGCAGCAAGAGATTTGAAATGTGACACAGGTAGTTCTCAAGGCAGTGGGGGAGAGATGCCTGCTGGCCTTGCCTGTGTTCCCAGAGAGAATTTGAAGAGACATCCAGAGAAGCACCATGAGAGAGTTTTCAAGATTTCCTACCTGCATGTACCAAAAAGAGAAGTAAATTAATTTCCGTGAGATTGTTTTGGATGTTTTTCAAAAAGCTTCAGCCAGATATGACAGGCTTCTCACATGGAAATATAACCTGGAGGTTTGATTTCAGAACAGCATCAAGGCTTGCTTCAACTTGAGAAATTTTGGATCCTACAAGGTGTTTTGCTACTTCAGTTGTCTCATATGGTGACAAATGACTTTATATTTAGTGGCAGCAGTTTTTCATGTTACCTGGAGCTTTCACACAGGAGTTTTACAGACAGCAGAGGGTTCATTGCACCATGTGAGCTCAAGCACCTTAATGGCTGCTTTCAGAACTGTCCTTATCTAAACATGTGTGGGTTGGACATTCTTCAGTCCCATGAAAATGCCATCCAGTTAATAAGGGACTGTGCAGAGTGTGCAGTGTTTGCTATTTATAAACCTGAAGGGTCTCTGCTGGAGCTCAGCACTAGTTAAGTAGTGGCTGTGTGGAAAGGAGGATCAGCACAGAGGGCACCAGTGAAACCTCAAGAGGCTGGCAGATAGAAGATTTCTCTTGTTTTCTGTGCAACATAGCAACTACTCAGGGTGCTTAGTACCCTCATGTTCCCCTGTGAATATGTATTTTCATAATGACTTGTTGGGCTCTTCATTTTCTCTCACCCCCTCTTTGTTCTTGAGCTATATAGTCAGTGCTGCTGTTAAAGTTGCCGTCTTTGAGGAGTGGTGTCCATATAAAAACTACATCCAGCACATGCAGAATTGCACTTATCTTCCTCCTCTTTCTCTATGATCCCTCCATTCCTGTTGTTCTGGGGCCACAGCATCATTTGTGAAGATACTGTGTTGACTGAGCCTGCTTTTCATCTCCTCTTGCTGAAGTCACCCCACAGGATCAGTACATCTTTAATGCAGTGAACATGCAGCAGTGGAGAAATAAATAGATGTTACCACTAGCTTTGCACATATTGTCAAAGCAGTCATTTTGCACAAGTATGAAGATTTTCAGTCACTTTACAAAATGAATAAAAGTTCAGGCATTTCTTGAACTCTACCACTGGGTCACTGTCGGGATTGACTAAACATTTCATCTGCTTCATGAAACAATTGGAAAAATTATTAAAGACACTGGGAAACCCAGCATTATGGGCTCTCTGCCACACAATTTTGTTTATGAAAGCCTTCATCCTCTGTGTGAAATAGAGTTCCAGCAGTGTTTTACTAGTCAGAATTACCAATAAACAGAAATGGGTCTCTCCATCCTTCTTTGTGGACTCTGCACCTCAGGCCAGGCTCTTTGACCAGGTGGTGCTCCTTCAGCTGAGATACCTCCAAGTGGAGCAGGATTACAGCTGAGGGGAAAAGACTGTCCCAAATTACAGCTGTGCTCCTGCTCATGTGCTCTGCTGTGGTGATTATTTTTTCTCACATGACATGGTTGACTTAAGTTTAGCCTGTGACCCACGAGAGACCTCCATTTCCTTTTCCAAGGAACTTCTGCATAGCCTGTTACTGTTATTGAGCAATAATTAATGAGTCCTATTAGGATCCATTTAAATTCTGCTTTTTTTCCTGGGGACTTGATTGTTTTCTTAGGAATTTCATGTTAAGTCTCCAATCTTCAGCTGACTTTGACAAAAGCTACTGCAGCAGGCCAGCTGAATGTGAAACACCTAGTGCAACAACTGCAAAACAAAGAGATAACATCCTTACTTCTGATAATAAGCTTTAATTCTGCTGGTTGATTATATGTTATTGTGTGCTTAGGAGGTAGATTTGCAGTAGTTCAGTTTTACGAATAAATGCGGCCTTGAGTACTTTCCTGTTTTCTTCTAAGGTAATGGTTTCAAATATTAGGGAATCAAACATGTCACTCAGTGAATACATGGTATTTTCTGTTGTTTATTTGAAGTAACTGGATGTTTTAATAATTTGGAAGACTGAGCAGTTTTACTGTAGCATCTAATAATTATAGTTGCTGTAGTGTGTGTAATCTTTCTTGTCCTCCATACTTGCAGAGTAAAGCAGTAAAGTTTTTCACAATCACTGCCCAGACCATGGAGAGCTTTGTGAAGTCATTAAGTGAAGACATGAAACAGCAGGATTTGGATTCTGAGGAAAATCAGTTTGTATTAGCTTTGGCAGGGATTGTAACAAGTAAGTTAATGTTGTGTCTCAGAATAGCATTCCACGCCTACTGGGACTGTGTATTGCCTCATAGGAGCTGCAGTAAATGCAGCTTCTCAAAGTTAAGTTGTCACTATTGATATCTTGGGTGACCTTCTGGTTTTCTAAAGTTCCAGGAAATTTTGTTACTGACACTTCTGTTACAGGCACTTCTGTGCTGCCTGTGACATTGTTAAGGACTAGATGGGTAAGAGCTTTTCAGTTCTGAAATTCCCTGTTGCATCCCTCAGTCTGGAATGAAACAAGGACCATTGTACCAGTCTTGTACGCTCACATTAGTGTGTACACATTGAGCAATTTTCTTTGTGAATCACCAGTGATGCCAACATCTACAAGATTACAGATTGCAGATGGTGCAAGTAGATCAGCTCCAGTTTAAGGCACAGATTTTGAAAGTGCTTAAAATTTTTGTTACTGTCAGATACACTGCACTTTCGCTGTATAAGAGAAGTAGAAGGTTATAAACCTGACTTCCATGCTAAGTTTTTTTTTTTAAGTCCAGAAAATAAGTAAAAAGCCACAAATCTGTTGCAGAATGACTGTGCTTGGTTTGGGAGGCTGTGAGGCTGATATATCATCTGAATTTCTGTGAAACTATCAAAATTACACTAAAGATGCAAGATGGACAAAACAGTAGATATTGGTATAAATAAGTGATTCTTGAATGACCAGCTTTTCTGAATGTGGGATTTTTAGGTGTTGGGATGTCAATAAAGATAAAATAATAAAATTATGATTTGATGCATTATGCCACTGTACTTACTGAGTAGGGGGCAGGTATAAGGGAAAATAATAAAGGAAAGTCTGCTTTGGAACAGTAGCCTTTGCAAATAATTTTGCCTTTTGGTTTGTGCTTGAATAATGCCACACTTGCAGAGAGGTAGGAAGAATAGTTCTGTTGAGTAGATGTTCATAAGAGTTTTGGTTGTGTGATGTGCCAGGTATATTGAATTGAGTGGTTGTAAAACTCTGGGATCCTGTTCCTTTAAAGTGGAACCTGTAATGTTCAGCTTTGTTTCAGTCACCCATTACCTGTGGATGATTAGAGCCTTTTGTTTCACAATTTACTGTGTTGCTGTTGGGACACTGGGCATTCTGAATAAATGCTTTGTTTACCAATGCAGAATTTTGAGGGAGCTTGACCAGTGTTTGTTGTCCAGTATTTGCTATATAGGTGAATGTAGTCTGAAATGTATATTAGTGCCATAGTTCATTCTTCCCAGCTGACCAATCTTTTTAGTGGGCCTGATAATTAGCAGAAACTCCTGTTTGAACATAATTGTTGGTGATGTTTTGTGCTTTCCCACAGATGTGGCCGCGCTGGCGTGTGGCCGTGAGTTCCTGGTCAGTTCCAGTCGGGAGTTGCTGGACACGATGATGCATCTCCTGGGAGACATGAAGCCAGGACTCTGTAACAAATTTAAAGTGTATGTTGACTTTTCTTGCCCCTTTCAAATGAGATGTGTTATCTTGCAGTGCAACTCAAGTGATGACAGTAGTTTTCCCACTCTCCCATTATTCCTTCCCTGCAGAGGAAACATAATTTTTGGAAGCACTTTTCCCAGTAGCATTCCTTGCAGATATACTGGGGTTGACTGCAAAGCTTTATCCAGGTTTTGTCTCTTGGGAAGTCTCTTAAGCACCATAATATTGTAAAGGTGAGCAGGGGTGCCCTCTTCTGGCTTGGGAGGGGGTCATGAGTTTGGTGTGAAATAAGGAAGATGTGAGGTCAAGTTTTACAGCAGAGAAGATGTGGGAAATGTAAACTCATTTTTATTCACTCCTAAAATGTCACATGTCCTTAGTAAAAAAAGTGAGTTATGGAGCTGCTAAGAGCAAAAATTAAATCATTTTATGCTCTTTAGCAGCCAGACTCACCACACACTTCAGTTTGTAAGAGGCAATGCTTGTAAAGTGACCTTGCAATACAGCTCTAAAGGCAAGGCCCTGTTGCACAGTTCAGCTACTGCAAAAGTGCTTTTCAGCTGATGGAGAGATTAAATAAACAATTGTCTTTGCCTTTTTCTCCAAGACCTTACAAGCTGAGGGTATATGGCCTTGGCTGAGCAAATTGCTGTGGCTTAACGAGTGCCTCATCTGCTGAGCTGTGGGCACTGGTCCAGTACACCTGGTTCTTTTGTTCATGAAGGTGGTTTGAGCCACTGTGGTGGTTTTTTCATAAATACACAACCAATTCATGCCCCAGGCAGCTGTCAGAGCTCAGCTGACAAACAGCAGCCCTGTCAGCTACAGTAACTTGACCACATCCAGGCACACATTTAGGCAGGTTGGATGTGATAGCCATGAAATCAGGCTTGGTCTCACTTTGGAGAGGTTTTATCTTGCCTAACCTCAGTGTCAGAGAGGGGGATGTCAAGCATTTGCTGCCTGCCTGGGCTCCTTCCCACGCTCACTAGGAGGAGATGGTGCTGTCAGGTGATGGCTCATGTGAGGGGGAGCAGGTTGCTTCTGAAGGTGTTTGCCTTTCCCTGTTGGCTGGTGAGGGGAAAGCTGAGCAGCCTGTGCTGTAGATAGTGGCTTGATGATTTGAGCTCAGTTACTTACTCTGTTTCCCAAGCTCTGGGCTTGAAGGTCAGTGGTAGGGGTTTTATGAGAACATCCCAACTGAAAGAATTGTGTGAGAATCTCAGTTTATGAAATAAAAGGTAATTTGTGCCTTCATGTGTATGAAAAAAATCAAACCAACCAACCAAAACCAAAAAACAGCCCTGAAAAGAGGATCCATGCTGTTTCAGAATCTGTAAATGGGGTAAAAATAAAAGAGGACTTTAAGAAGAGGAGGAAAGTTGTTCCTACACACACACTCTGAATTTCAGGTGGATATGTGTCTATGGCTCCAGATAAACTATTTTTGATCATTTCATATTGTATTAATGTAATTGGATTTGAAGGCCTTTCTTTTGAGTTTATATCTTCAAAATCTGCCTGCTTTGCAGAAGAATTACCCATGGTGCTGTAAATTTGGCTGCCAACACAGCACTGCTGGTAAAATATGCATAGAACAATCCCATGAGGTGGCAAGGAATTCAACAGGGGCCAGTTTGGCAGGCTAACAAATGGAGGAAGGCTTGGAAAAGAGGTTGCTCAAGGTGGTTGATAAGTGAGAAATACTAAGCATGTGTTACAATAGCTTGAATGCAGTGCAGTGATGATATTTTTTGATTCCCACAGAACCAACATTTTTTTTCCTTACTCTGAACTTGCCATTGGGTTAAGAAAAATTGCTGTGTTCTGACATTAGAGGAAATGCCAGAAAGGACATTTCTTCATGGCCTTGTCAGAGGATGAGGGAGCCTGATTTGCTCAAATATTTTAGTGCAAAATGTTTCCCTATGTTTGTCTTTCATGTCCATAATAAAAAAAAAAGCCCTTTTTTTTAATGAGCTCTGTATGTGTCTTGTCCCTCTTCAGTTTGAAAAAACCTGTTACTAACTAAGACTATATTTTTTCTTATCCTTTTGGAGAGTTTTACAGTTTCCCAGCTCAGAAAAGAAGGGTTTTGGGGGATTGGTTGCTTTGTTTTTAAATTGTTCTTTGCATGTAAAGTTTTTTAGCTGCTGGTTAACCTTAATCAGCATTTTCATAAGCAGATGTGTCAGAAGAACTCCCTTTTCTCCTCCCACAGGGAGCATAAGCCAGGACAAAATGAAAGACAACTGTGAGACAGGGATATGAAGGTTTCCATAAATTCTAGTGCAGTTTCAAAGTTAGGTGAAAATGGACTCTGCAGTCATCATAAATAATGTTTGCACATACATTTATATATATATATTCATACAGACAGATACATTTTTAAAACTACACCTCACAGATGAAAATGTCTGTTCATTATTCTGTAAATGCAATGTATTTTTCTTAATGCATCACCATGGTGTTGCATGGGAGGACATCAACTTATAATCCAATCAGTTGAAGTAAAAATTGGCTTTAATTTTAAATGCTGTGGTTGTCTTTTGCTTAGTTCTGAGGTTTTACAATTATTTTCTAGCTTTTATTTTCAAAGATATTTTTCCTTGCTGTGTGACAAATCAGTGGAAACCATGAGTCCAGTTCTACACACAGCAGTATCAGAGTAAGCTGATAAAGAGAGGGGTTTTCTTTTCTTGTTCTAGCAATCCTGTGTTCTATTTGGATGAATATATAAACAAAAAAAATTACAGGGAGAGCCTGTCACTTACTCCAAAACTGCTGTGATATCCACTGTAGTCTGTGAGTATGGAATAAACATATCCCAGGCATCAACCTGAGTGCTGAGACTGAAATCTCAGGGGTGTCCTTGCCTTTCTGAAATAGCAGATGTGAAACACTTCAGGTTTTCTTCTCACTGGTGTAGGGTTTGTTCAATGTTTGTAATTGTTACACAGTCAATAAACATTTACATAATTGTTTGTAGCTGTAATTAAATGGTTAAGAACATTTAACTTTGCTTTTGTGGCAGTTCAAAGTAGCCAGTAAAGAGGCATATTTAAACATAATAGTACATTTTATATACTAATCCCATGTATTAACAAGACAAGAAGGGGCTTTAGCTGTGCATTTAGTTCGAGATTTTAAAGAAAGCATTGACAGATACAGTAGTACAAGATGTTAATTAAATTTGGCTTGTCTGAATAGGAAGAGTATGAAATGCATAATCAAGACTCACTTCACATTTTAGAAAAAAACACCAGAAAGTATTGTTTATCCAGTAATCATTTACATCAGGTTTGCTTCAATAAGCACTTTTGCAATTATTATTGCAAAAAATATTTACTAAAATGTGCTGATCCTGGAGATGAAGGTGGTTATAAAGGGCCTGGAAATGCTTCTCTGTTGTGCCTAGGTGAGTGTGTTTAATTACATATGCTGTTATATATTAATATGCCACTGCAGTGGCTTGTGGGGTGTTCCAACACTCCAAAAACCTCAGCACTTCCCTGCATCACCAGCACCAGTCCCTTTTGTCTGCACAAAGCAAACAAGTGAAATAAAAATACAAACACAGCAGCGCCTTTTTACGTCACTTTATTTCTAACTGCAAATGTCAAACAGATTAAGGGTAAAAGACATTCTCAAGAAATGTTAACATTGCCATTATAAGATGATGGTTTATTGATCATTTCCATTCTGGGTGATTATAGGTAGTGCTGTGCTCTTTTGTCAGGGCTTGTTCTGGAAGGCCAGAGCTGCAGGGGCTGGAAGAGAAGCAATGTATGGCCTTTCCCAGCTGCAATTTCAGATCCAGAGCACCCCTCCCTGCTTGGCAGTGGCCACTGGTGCAGTAGATTTAATAAATCTGCTCTTCCTTCCTTCTCCTCCTTAATAATTAAACTTAGAGCACATAAATTGCACCTCTTAAAACTCAGTTTAGCCTGCAATGGATCACTGCCTTTTCTGAAGGTGCCCGCAGAGTGTCCAAAAGTCTGCTGGTGGCATAGGAGCTTAAACCATGAGATCTTGTTTGAGAATTGGATGTGAGGTGTGAAGTCCATTTGGAATTATCATTTCCCTTTTGTTTGGACATGGTGGCAGTGACACACAGGTTTATCTCAGGCATGAGAGAGAGCAGTAGCCAAGCTGGCTCCAGAACAGAGAACATTCCAACCCCTCCCTGAGACCTTCTTACTCTTTTCCACATGTTTGGAATATGTGGTTTAACAGTAGAAACAAAGGTTTGCACAACATTGCTTATATATAATTTGAGATTTATCTCTGTTACCAAAATGTAAATTATTAGCACAGGCTTCTGCCCTGGTAGATGCTTGTCACAAATGGCAAAAGGTGCTGAAGCATGCAAAGAAATCAAAGGCCCTCAGATCTCCTTTCTTGCAATTCTAGGCTAATGCTAATGTCACTTTACAATGTGAGTATCAACTTGAAAGGCTTGAAGTACATCAGTGAAAGTCCAGGTTTTATTCCCCTGCTTTGGTGGCTGTTGAATGGTAAGTTGCTCTAAGAACCTTGTAAACTGTGACTTTCAGGATTTTGTAGAATTGCAATAGATGTTGCAAATAACAAACCAGAAATTTATATCTGTAACCTGATTAGCTTTTGACAGAATAAAAGTAAACATAAAGGGTAGATAGCTGGAGGGAGGAGATGTGCATTTCCCACAAAATTTTTGACACTGTATGTAATATTCCATTAAAGTGAGGTTTGAGGGTGGTAGATTTAAGAATATGGAATGGAGAAATTTGATGAAGTAGTTTAAAAAAACTTGTTTCTTGATACAAACTTTAAAATAAACCTTAAGGGGAAACTACATATCAGTTCACTACCATTGACACAGGGAAATGCACACATGTGGGGGGAAGAAGCCAAGTCTGTAACTCCACTGACCCATTGCAAAAGTGTCTCTTTCTGAAGAGAGGCTTTGTGCTCTAATAGGATTTGGGGCTCCAGGGCTGGAGAGCTATTCCCAGCTGTGCCTTTGGCCAGCGCAGGACTCCAAGGACGTCAGGGACTCGTGTTGTCACTGTCAGGTGCATGAGTGACATCAAGGCTCTGCTCTTTGCGAGGTTTCAAATCCCTGAGCAGGAGCCAGCAGGGATTGACGTGGGACTGGGCTGGCAGCTGTGCACGGCTCGTGAGGGACAGCAGGGGGACAGAGCTGTGACACTGCCCTGCCTGTGCTTTCTCAAGATTTATGAGGAGATTTTGGTGTGCAGACAGGACTGGGGAGGTTCATTATCCCTCTGTGCTGCTAAAACCTTGCTGGAGTATGACTGGTAAATACTTAGAGCAGCTGAAATGAGGGAGATTGCATCTGCTTTTTCCAGACATTATTTTGATGCTGAGTTTTTGAAAAAGCTTTGGTTAGGGTTGGTAAACTGAAAGCTATTTGTGTAGCTTATGGTTCCCTTAACTGTTTTACAGAAAATGTAGCTGCTCAAGCTTTTCATCAAATAATTTCCTGCTGTGAAATGCCACAGGCTCTCTCTTCCAAGGTTTCAGGAAATTAAGTAATCCTTGTAAGGGAACATACCATTTCTATAGGGGTTTTTAATATATTTTGGTAAAAATGGGATCCTTAGAGAACATCAAATACATGGTCCTTTGTTCAGCTATACTTTGAAATTTTACATGTCTTAGTTCAGGTTTTCCTTTTAATTTATGTTGGCTAATATATACATAAGCTGTTCTAGCAAAAAATACCAACCCAAAACACCCTCAAAGAATCCTGTTTGGCTATGAGTTCTCAAATATGCCCTTCCATTTGTTGTGTTAAAACAAAAAAGGTAATAATTTGATGCAGTCTGTTGTCTAAAAAAGGCTCCTAGGTCAGGTAAGAGAATGAAATGGGAAACATTTATAATTAATTTGCAGCTACTAATGGAAATAATAAATAGAAAGGCTACTCTGCAATTTGGAAGTGCTAATTGCTTATGGCTGGGTTGTAGAAAGAAGGATGATCATGGCTAATTCTTTAACTTTTTGATAATAAACTTCGCCAGTTACAGCAAGGGAGGAAGATTCTCAGATAAAGCAGTTCTGCAGGTTCAGATTCCTGACTTTGGAGGAAATCTGCTTTCTGTCAAGAGAGAGCTGCCAGGTTTGGGTATCAGATGAGGGGTCAGATCCAAGACCTGATCTTGTTCCCATCATTTTGTGTGAGATCTCCATAGTTTTCCAACATTTAATTTATTTCTAAATGTCTCTACTTGGAAAATTCATCAGCTTCCTCCCACTCCTGTTTCCCTGACCAGCATCTTCAGGTTCTGCTAGCCAAGATTCAGCTCACAAATATAAGGTCCTGTTTTTCCATGCAGGAGAGTAGAGCACTGTCCTGTGCTGGCAGAGTATCCTGGATGTGCTGCCTGCCTGCAGGAAGCTTCTTCAAAGCCTGTTTTGATTAAGGATTATGACATGACAGCTTTCCAGATTTGTATGCTTTTATCACCATTCCCACTAAGAGAGGCCCCAGAAATCATCCTCTGATTTTTTTCTTTTTTATTTTCAGAGAATCATCCTGTTTGCTTTTCCTTTGTCAATCTCCAAATGTCCATGACCTCAGTCTGTACATCAGGTCCATCCTTCTCCCACTCCTTGTATGCAGCTGATACTCAAATCAGCTCCCTCAAATTCCTTCTCTGATTTCTTAGTCTCTGCCTTTCCTTGTCCCCTGAAGAAGAATGTCCTTCCCATTAAATGAAGTGAGGAAAATAATTGACTCGATTTTCTTTATTTCCCTTTGTTGTATCTGAGGCAAAGAAGGATTTGATTCAAGTTGTCTCACAGCATTTTTGAAGAGAGAGAAACGTGCCTCGATGTTGAATACACCACTTGGAAGAGAAAGAAGGTGAAAAAAATCTAATAAAGGTTCCTAGTGGAGTAAGAATGTTAACAGCAAACTGTCCTGTCTTTGGCAAACTGGGATGAGCTGGTGTGACTTCATGTTACCTAACAAGAATTCTTAATGGCTCTTTCTGCTGAAGGCTGTACTGATCATAGGAGAAAACCAAATGTTTGACACAATTTTTGAAGATAATGCAGGTCTCTGTAGTTTTATCACTTCATGAAGTGGGCTGTATTTTTCTTCCTTTTTTCCCCCTGCCTTTTTAAAACTTTATAAAGATGGACACCCTTTAATAACCAACACTGATCACTGAATCCTCTGTGAAGGTATCAGCTGTGCCTGCCTACACCTTCCCAGCCTGGCACCAGCATAAAGCACATGAATGATGACTCAGATTTCTGTCCATGGAGCAGCTTGTGGGATCAGTAGAGTTCTCCTCTTGTGGAGCACCATTTGTTTGCAGAGCAGCTGTTCCCATCTTGGACAAAACAGGCAGCTTTAGTTTCCTCCATCAGCTGCTGTCCTTGTGTTGGTGTCCTGGCTGAGGGTTTCACATAACTCCAAATTTAAAGAAGCCCTGTCCTCAGCCACAGAAATATTGGGTAGAAATCCACCTGAGATTTGTCAGTATTTTTTTCTGGTGTTTTCCATCTAAAGATGCAATAAGACCTCCATTCTGTAATTCCCAAAGAAATGGATTGGAACATTACTCTGCCAAGGATCTCTTGAAGAATAAGAAATAGCAGTCAGCTCAGGTATTAATAATAAAGACCAAATTAAATGTTTTTTGATTTTTATCATGCAGAACATCTGCCAGCAAATGAGTGCTGGAGAAAAGGAGTCTAGGCTCTTCTCTACTTTCTGGATGGTTGGGTTTTGTTCACTGTGTGTCTTTACCTTGTTTTTCCCACTTTCCTTTTCTTTGAATGCAGGCAGTTTAAAAAAATTGTCTCTTTGGATACTTGAGAAAGCATGGAACTCAGAGACACTTTGTCACTGACATTTCTTGTCCATAGCTGGGAAATTGCTCCAGGTACTTCATTAAACAAAACACAAAAAGAGAAATAGGACTAATTTTAGATCTTGCCCTTCAGTTTCCTCCACCACAGTTCCATGTGGAAATCCAACCTTGTTTATCCAAATTCTTTGCAAATAATGATCTCTATTAGAAATGCTTGTATGAAGCACATTCTCACTCTGCTGCCTGCACCCTCAATATTTGCTTTTCATTACTAACTCTGAAGGTTTTCTGTCTGAATTTGTTATGGCCGTGAGAGCTTTTGAAATTTCAGGTTATTTGCATGGCAGCCTGTTATTTAAAAAACATCTGGACAAACAGAACCATCATATTTATAAACTGATGTCTGTATTAAAACAAGTTTTGGTTCATAAATCAAACCCAGTCTTTCAATGCTCAACAATTTCATCCTCTTGTCATAGAACCATAGAATATGCTGAGTTGGAAAGGACCCATCAGGATCATTGAGTCCAACTGCTGACCCTACAAAACATCTCAAGAATCCCACCATGTGCCTGAGAATGTTGTCCAAATGCTCCTTGAACTCTGGCAGGCTTGGGGCTGTGACAACTTCCCTGTGGAGCTTATTCTAGTGCCCATCCACCCTCTGGCTGAAAAACATTCTGATATCCAGCCTAAACTGCCCCTGATTCATCTTCATGCTGTTATTCAGATGATTAAATTAATCTTAAGGAGAGAATTGTCCTTTAAGAGCACATCCATTTGGGTAAATGCAGGGATGTCAGCTCATTCCATGAGCCTCAGTTATCTGGGAGGCTGGAAGAGTGGCCAGGGCAAGTCTTATTGAATGCTTGCCCTTTTCCATACTCAGCTGCTTGCCCAGATGGAACACTGGGATGTCCTTGCCGTTGGAGCAGGAGCTTCTGGACAGGGTCCTTGCCTTGCCTAACAGCTCGTGCAAGTTGATGTTCTGTGAGGAGCAGTGTTACCCACCAAACTCTTGTTCACTCTCATCCCCTGAGCAGAGACCAGGCAAATTGGGACTGAATTGCTGCTTCAGTTTGCATCCTGAGAGTCTCTCTCAAGGATTTCCCTGATAAAAGCATGACAAACATGTCTCTGTAGGAGAGTGGGGAATTCTCCTTAGCTGAACTACATGTGGAAGCAGCCACCCAGCCAGGGAGGAGACTGACAGAAACCCAGCTGTAACACAGGAGCTGGGGCAAACATTTTGCAGAGGGAAAGTGCATTTGTGTCTGTAAGAATTGCAGCAGCAAAGCTTGGCCTTCTTTTTTGCTTTGGTGTTCTCCCTGCTCCTTCCCCTCAGAGCATCACAACATTTCTTGTCTCCTCAGACCTATCAATAATATAGAAATATCTGGAAAACTGCTGCTGCAGATGCTGCCTCAGCCCTGCCAGCACTGAAATGCAAAGAGATCTTACTCAGGGGAAGCCGTGGCCGTGGCTGCCTCTGTTGGATGTGCTGTGAACACAGAGAGTCTGACAGGCTCATTACAAGGAAAGGCTGAGAGGCAGATTGCTCCTTCCTGCTGGAATCAGACAGGAATGGAATTGAATCCTATCTACAGCAGTGGTGGGAAGCTTTTGAAATTGTAAAGTCATAGAATGGTTTAAATTGGAAGGGATCTTAAAGAGCATCTCCTTCCAACTCCTTTGCTGTGGGCAGGGACATCTTTCCACTAGACCAAGTTGCTCAGAAGTCCATCCAACCTGAATTTGAACACTTCCAGCAGGGATGAGGTATCCACAGCTTCTCTGGCCAACCTGTGCCAGTGCCTTATCACACACATAGTGAGGAATTTCTTCATAATATTTAATCTAACCCTCCCCTCTTGCAGTTTAAAGCCATTGCCCCTTGTCCTGTCACTACATTCCCTTGTACAAAGTCCCTCTCCCGCTCTCTTGTAGCTGCTTTAGGCACTGGAAGAGGCTCTAAGGTCTCTCCAAAGCCTTCTCCAGGCTGAACAGCCCCAACTTTCTCAGCCTGTCTCCATAGCAGAGGTGCCCCAGCCCTCTGATCATCCTTATGTCCTTCCTCTGTACTCACTCCACAGATCCACATCTTATATTGTGAGCTCTGGGGCTGGAGGCAGCTCTGCAGGTGGGGTCTCACCTGAGTGGAGCAGAGGGGCAGAATTCCCCCTTCCCCTGCTGCCCACAGTGCTTTGGATGCAGCCCAGGACAATTTTGGCTTTCTGGGCTGTCAGTGCACATGGCCAGCTCATGTCCAGCCTCTCATCCAGCAACACCCCTGAGTCCTTCTCCTCAGGGCTGCTCTCAATCCCCCAGCCTGTGCTTGTGCTCGGAATTGCCCCAACCCATGTGCAGAACCTTGCACTTGGCCTTGAGAACTTCTGTGCTCTTGTACCCAGGCACAGCTGTAAACAGGGTGCTGGCAATAAATCTTGCATTCAGGTGGCCAGGGGATAGTGTGGCCACGTGTAAATTAAATTCACACAACTCTGAGCCAATTGTGGATAAGCTGTTCAGCATTGATGTAATGCAATTACTTAAACACTGCTGTAGGGGACAGTTCATCTGAGAGGCTGGTGCTAATGACAGATGTGACTAAAATCCATCCACGTTATCAGCTGCCTTTTGTCAGTGACTTAAAGCCAGTGACATCAAACTGAGCTGGCAGCTTGCAGGACGTCAGCCAGCTCCAGCAGTTTCAACACCTTGGTAAAATTACATCAGCACCTTATGGTTTGTGATCCTGGCTGAGGCAAGCAGCTTGATTTCTCCCCCTCTGCTCCAGAAATAATGGTGATAGTTTTGAAATTGTCGTTGGAGATGTGTGTGCTGGTGGTTGGGAGGATGTGATGCACTGATTTGATTACAGCTAAAGGATTTTTTTTTTGATCTTGTACAAACAAAATGTTACGCAGCTAGTGTAGAAATGACTAAATCTGGAAGCTGTTGACATAAATATAATGCTGAATAATGAAGATTCCTTGCATTTCTCTGAGTGCTTTGTAGACAGGGCTTTTAGAAAACGTCCCTAATGATATTGGAGACAAGAGAATGATTTCTCTGGTATTTTTTTAAAATCCTCTTAGGAAGCATGATTATCCTCAATAAGTAGTATTCTCAAAACCACATGTAATCCTCAGGGAGTGTATTTTAAGGCCTATGTATTTATTTAACTCAGAACATCTCAGAATACATTCAAAACAATGGCAATCTGAGGTTAAATGTGTATTAAGTCATCTTCTGGTGCAGGATCATTTCCTTCCTTTGCTGGATGCCCGCGTGCCTAATCTGTTCTTCATTTGAGTGACTCAAGCTGTTGAGCTTCCCTGGCTGCTGCTGGGGATTCTTCCTAGAACCTCTCTGCTCTTACTGGAAAACATTCTTGTTTGTCAAGCTGGAAATCATTTCCTGATCTCCTACAGATCCTCATTTTCTTGGCTCCCCTGCTAAGGCATCTCCCCTGATCGATTCTTTAATTTCTACAGCCTTTAAACACTTGCAGATAATATTAATATTGATTCCTGTAACAGTATTAATAACAAAGCTCTTTTCATTTTACATGTATGAAGCTTCCCAGCAGTACTGCAAGCCATTAAAAGTATTAGTGGCTTTATTTCAAGGAGGAATAATGTCACACAGAGGAAGATTGTAAATGAACTACACAGATTTCACTACCCAAAGCTTCTTTCTTCTTACCTATTTGGGCTGTAGTTTGTGGCTGCTATTTCCAATGAATAAATGTAGAATAATACTAAGAACAGAAAAAGAGAGAGGTGATCTGTGCAGAGTTTGAACATTGTATCAGGCAAAAAAAATAGGCATTAAAAAAGACACAGTGTGGAAGTCATGGAGGCTAAAGTGGAAGGCAAGGGAAGACAAATTCAAGGCTTTTAGTCATATTTTGATTAGGCCAGAATAAGTCTGAAAACCAAAGCTTGTACCTAGGTTTTTTCAAAAGGATTCACAGAAGTGTTGCTGGCCAGGAAATTGGACATAAAGTCCTGCTGCCTGTGAGGCTGAGCTGCAGCATTTCCCCAAGAGTTATGAGTGCTCATCACTCAGAAAGTTGCACCTGCAGGTACTGCTGGAGGTGATGATGGAAAGAGACTCCTTAGAGCCTTCAGCCTGGGTGTCAGCACTAATCACAGGGCCTTTGTTGACCTGACATGTTTAAAATTGTCCAGCATGCCCAACAGCTAGGATTCTCATTGCATAGAAAAGGAGAAAATGCACGTTATATTTTAGGGTTGGACAATAAATGTGTCCTCAGATTATACCCTACTCTACTGGTTTTCAGGAGAAAGTAGAACTCCTTTCTTAAGAGGTTAAGACTTCATAATTTCCATTTATGATGGAAAATGGAGGAAGAGAGAGAGAGAGACTGCCTGGCTTTTGGCTGTAGATCAGATGTCACAATCTTTAAGATTATTCTTCAGCCTTGTGCTGTTGGGAATGACTTAAAAATCCCCATCTCAGCAGTGAGTTTCATGCTGAAATCCAGAGTCTTCTTCAGTGTCCATCACATCCTGTTCTCTGCCCCCCTGGGTGCTTTCAACCCTTATGCTTTAATGAATAATTCTCAGTCCTTTTTCAGGTCACCAGTGTTACATGTGAAATAAGCCAGGAAAGGAAAGAACTTGCCTCAGCCCCACCAAATACAATCTCCAAACTCAGTGCACTCTGGTTCATCACTGCACTGGTTTTATGCTCCTTCAGTGAGATTTTGGTCTCTCTTGTGATTTTGTGCTCAAAGTGATCTGAATTAATTTTGTCAACCTTTCTGCACAATCTTTTATCAAAAGCTTGCTGAGGACTAGGTATGCTAATGAAAAACACATTAAAAATGCATGGCATGTGGGACAAATAACTGCTTCAGCTGTAAAAATATATTAGATGTTTTCATTAGGAATATGCAGAATAGGGAAGTCTTTCTACCACATGCTTTTGATAAAGCTGTAAACCATTAAATGCAAATGGGCCGTTGCAAATGATTAAAATGTAATGCTCCTAATGTTTCAGTAATTAAAAATGCATCCTGTGTTCTTAGCAGTGGAGTTATTACATGTCTTCCTGGCTTAAGTCAGTCAAAGGTCTTTGCTGCATTTCCCTGGCACATTCCTGAGCAGCAGTGCTTCAATACCCATTTCAGTTTTGTGCAGACTGAATTAAACACTTGAAAGGTTGATATGTGGTTGCTAGAAAGTTTTATTAAGGTGAATATTTTATTGAGCTTTGAGGAAATCCAAAGGCTCATATAAAAAGAAATTAAAGAAAAGCCTGATGATTTACTGCAGATTGTTAGTCTGTTTGTTTTTTTAAGTCTGAATAATCATGGGATACAGTTTGTTCTGCTCTTAAATTGGATTGCATCCAGCAGTACATCCTGGGTACTGACTGGATAAATTCAGGTTGATAAATTCCCTGCTTTACAGCAGTTTCAACATCTGAAAAACAAGAGAAAGCTTCCTGATTATCTCTCCCTCACAAACATTGCTGGGCAGAAGCTGCTGAGGAAGGACAAAAATGTGGTTTGCAGGTACCTCCTGGAGCCAGCCAGCCAGCCAGCCAGCCAGCAGCAAACAGCACCTGGGAATTACAACACTTCCTTTATTCCCTATCTGCCTGGTGGATCCTTTCAGACCACTTCCAACTCTTGGGTTTTTGTGGTTGAGATGACTTTTGAGGTATTGGAAAGTCTTTTTTTTTCTTAGCCCCACGACTGAAGAAGAAGTTGAGATTTGCCAGTTTTGCTTTTTAGGGTTGTTTATTTTTTTTCATTTATTACATTTTTTTTTTTGACCTGCTGAGGTTTGTCTGCAGATTGGGTTGTGGTACAGCAACTGTTCTGGGGGTTGTGTTAACTTTTTATACTGCAAATTATGTGTTCTTTATTTACAAAAACTTTCTAATACTTATCACTTATGTTAGATAGTTTATCTTTAAACCAGTCAAAAAGTGTCACCATCACAGCAGAAGATGGAGGACAAGAAGAAGGAGAAGAAGGACAGGACACGCCCAGATTCCTCCATCTTGTCTCTTGAATCCCCATTCTAAAACCCCAAAATTCTACATTTTCACCCTGTGACAAATTCACTATCATTCTACTCAAACTCTTATGGCTTGTAAATCTTCACACAAAGTTGGTAATTTTTTCCATGGACTAAAATCGAAGGCACAGGTGTTTTTAACTCTGTGCCAAGGTCTCTGAGCCCCTTGCCAGGGTCTTGAATCACCCAGGGCAGCCAGAGGAATGTTGGAACCCAGGAAATCCCTCGGGCTGCCCTGGAGGGCTCCAGCCCCTGCCCAGGGGGCTCAGAGACCTTGGTACAGAGCCCAAGACCCCTGTGCCTTTGATTTAGCCCTTAGAAAAAACAATTACCAACTTCTATATGAAGAATTACAAGTCAAAGGAGTTTAAGTAGAATAATAGTTAGTCACAGGGTGAAAAATAGATTTTTGGAGTTTTTAGAATAGAAGTTTAGGAGGCAAGATGGAGGAATCTAGACGTGTCCAGTCTTTCTCCTTCTTCTTCTTGGCCTCCATCTTCTGCCATGATGCTGTCACTTTTAGATTAGTTTAGAGTAGAAGCTCACTGTCTAACATAAGTGATAGGTATTGGGAAGTAATTGTAAATAATGTACATGTAGTTTTTACTATAGAAAGATAACACCACCTATGAGGCAGGCAGTGTGCCTCAACCTGACCTGCCAGACAGACCTGCAGAATGTGGAAAAAAGAATGTTATAGATAAAAAATATAATATAATAAAAATATATATTATATAATATAATAATAAACAACCTTGAGAATGAGAACAAAAGAATCCCGACTCCTTCTTCGAAGGCCGGGCTGAAAAAAAGAAGCTCGTA
Source organism: Camarhynchus parvulus (assembly GCF_901933205.1). Lineage (NCBI taxonomy): Eukaryota > Metazoa > Chordata > Aves > Passeriformes > Thraupidae > Camarhynchus > Camarhynchus parvulus. The sequence goes on along the minus strand of NC_044571.1, from coordinate 5,747,289 downwards.
CGAATCTCAGAGTCACTCTGACCAGCAGAGATTCTGAGACAGGAATGTCCTGGGACACTAACAAGGCCTGGATGTTTTTCTCCCCTGCTCCCAGACCCGGACAGCGAGGTTTGCCTGCACGCCCTGCGGCTGCTGCAGTCGGTGCTCCTGGAGCCGGAGGTGCTGGCGCGGGCGGGCGCCGAGGTGCGCGAGACGCTGCCCTTGCAGCGCATCATGGCCCTGGCCCAGAGCCGCCACGCCGAGCTGCAGGTGCTCGCCAAAGAGCTCCTCGAGGACCTGAAAGTATTCGAGTATGAAGCGTAGAAGAGCTCTACGACACCAAATCGTCTTTTCTAGATTTTTATGCTGCGAGAGTTGTTGGAGATGGGCTTGACTGGAAAAAAAACAACAAAGGTCTGCCTGAGTTCCTCTGACAAAATCCTTTTTGGGAATTTGAATTAACCCACTAATCCAACTTGGGAAACCTTTTTGGGTTTTAGATACCCAAATAAAACCTTGGGTGGTCTGGTAGAGATGGGACTGGCTTCATTTCTTCGAGCAGAATTTTATTGATAATGGGTTTCCAAAATGGTCTGTGGTTATGTTGTGTATTTACTGTCTAGATGGGATAAAATATTCTCATTCCTTAATAACAGTTCACTGCAGAGGTAAATAATCCTTTTGGTGCATCCTTAAGAATTACTGTACTGTGAGAAAAGCTCTGTTGCCTTTCATAACTCTTGTGTCAGAATGCACCCCAAGTTCCTCCGACAAAATCCTTTTCAGGAATTTGAATTAACCCAATTAAAATCCAACTTGGGAAAATCTGTTGGGTTTTAGATTCCCAAATAAAACCTTGGGTGGTCTGGTAGAGACAGGACTGGCTTAATTTCTTTGAGCAGAATTTTATTGATAATGAAAATCTGTAGTTATGTTGTGTATTTGCTGTCTAGATGGGGTAAAATATTCTCATTCCTTAATAACAGTTCACTGCAGAGGTAAATAATCCTTTTGGTGCATCCTTAAGAATTACTGTACTGTGAGAAAAACTCTGTTGCCTTTCATAACTCTTGTGTCAGAATGCACCCCAAGTTCCAGTTTTATTGTTATTTCTCACCTCTCTCTTTCTATTGTAATAAAAGAAAACTGAAATTCTGTAGCATGTAACGGATTCTATTTTCAAAATTTGTATTCAGCTTCACTCTTAACTGCAAGTCAAGCTGATCTGTTGCTGCCAGGCATGCTAGAAACTGGGCTATTGTTTTTAGAAAAGCCCTGAGAAGGGAAATAAATTGCTGTTGTCTGTGGTACCCAGTTGTGTGCTGAAGAGGCTAAAATGAGCTGCTGCTCTGTCGTGAGCAGCATCGCATCCCCTCACAACCCTGGGGTTTCTTGGAGCTTCTGAGGACAGCTTGCTTATCTCAGGGGCAAATACAAACACCTGGTGCTAGATATTGGGAGAATTTATAATGTGTTTAGAAAATAATAGCATTCCTTTCTATGATGTCAGAAACAGAGCCAGTTAAGTGAGGCTATTTAAGGGAACAGCAAATGAGACATGCAGTGCTGTGGTAGCACCTTTTTGCATACCAAAGTCATTGCAGCTCATCTGGGAAGCCAGTGTGTTAACAAAATGCATTGTGGACTTCAAATTACAGAAAACATGAAGTAAACTTCATAGGATTAAAATATTATGATTGGCAGACAGCTTTAGAAGGAGACCACTGCAAAAAGTGTAAGTTAAGGTATAGGGCATCTCCCTTTAGGCTGTTTGCAGAATGATGGATGTTCAGAGATAGAAATGTAATAAATCAGCTTGAAATTACTTGGCTCAGATGCTGCAGATGGCAACAGTCTGGTTTGGGGCTGTAAAATGAAGATTAAAATCTCACATACATGGGTGGGTTGCACAGGGTTCTGCCATGTCTGATTCAGCACTACATTGAACTTACCAAGTGCAGATTTGTGGAAGGCTTTAAATCTTCTGTAAAATGTGCTTTCTTTGGATTTGTTTTCTTATCTTGCTATCCTAGTTAATCCTCCTAGAGTTTAATCCTAAAGGGATCAAAATGATAATTGGTAGTTTCCTGGAATATCAACTCATGAAAGTGTTTGATTTTAAGAAACACTGAAGGGCATCATCCACTTTGCATTGAATTATCTGCTCACAAAGGTCTTTCATCAAACTTTGGAAGCCAGTAAATAGCAGAAAAATTAAAAAGTAGTTTTGCAAGCAAAAAAGCTGATGGAGCCTCAGTCCTGTGGATTTGAGATATTTCTTGAAAATATCCCTGCCTTTTCCAGCCTGGAACCAAGGGTCAGTGTGGTGTGCACAAGCTGGGGGTGACACAGGTGCCCATGATCAGGTCAGCAAACTGTGGTGATGGGCCAAATTCAACCTTAGGGACTGGCATCTGCACCTCATTTCCATCTGAAAATCTGGAAACAAAGCAGTCAGGACTGTTCATCTTAATTGTGTGTCCACTGGCATGGTCAGCCATGCTCAAAGTGGTGATTTGAGATACAGTTTTCCCCAGCAAGCTGCTCAGATCTGATGATGATCTTCTTTCAGTGTCTCCCAGATGACTTTATTTTCAGGTGTAGCTTGCCAGGACTGTTTATTCAGAGCCAAATCATCAATGACCCACCAACCTCGAGAAAGTTTTTTTTCTGCACAAAGTGTTTCATTATGCAAGACTGAAAAATAAGAAAAAGTCACCTAATCTGTGAAATGCAGTGTATATTTAAAAATACTAGAGGGGAAAAGTATCAGAAACATCAGAGAAGAACCTGTGTCAAGCAGTTTTCTAGGAAAGTCTTTGTGTTTTCCCTAAGCTTACGTTTTGTAGATGTTCACAATGAATTGAGTTTATGGAAAAGAAAAAGACAGCATTTAAAGGAAACTTATCAAAGGGAAGCAAATTCATAATATTTTTTGGTTGGAAAAAAAAGTATGACTGGAGTCAAATGATGATGAAACAAGGTGAGTGGATAAAAGCCAGGGATAAGCCCAATCCTTTATCATTCCAGAGTATTTGAAATGTTCAAGGTGTCTCATATTTAAGTGTTTCAGTGAAATGAAATGGACATTAGTAGTTGCAGATTGCATGATGAGCTGTTAGATCATTCTGCTGTTTTTCAGGTTCCTTCCTTCCCTAATCCCCCATTTGATGGAGCCAGGGGCCAGCCCCTCCTGCTCCCCCAGAGGTCTAGGGCTGTGTACAATTAGTTAAACCTAATCACTGTGGAGTGAGGCCTGCAGCTTTCCTCACAAGAGTCTGTTACACCCCATACATGCTCTTGGGCATGTCATGGTGGGATTCTCCCAGACCTTGGCATCTGTCATAAACTATTGATCTATTCTCCCCCACCAGCAGCATCAAGGCCTTCTTTGCTGTCCCTTTTTCCATCCTAAAATAGGAGGGAATCTCATGCCATTGGCCATGGAGGAAGCTGCAGTGAGTTGTTGAGATGCCAACATTTTAGATGGCTAAGATTAGGTGAGGTGAATCCTACCCTTTGGTGTCTATTTTGCAATAACAGATAAGAGCAAGTTTTCAGATTGCCCTACTGTTTGCAGACAGCATTTTATAATCTTGTGTGTTGATAAGCTCCAGAGATCCCTGTTGGAAGAGAAGAGTGTCTGAAGACCTAATTTATCTTCATATGGTTACTGCTAGAAATTAGGCTACTAAGTGACTGTGGATCTCCTTTGAGTCTCTCTTTCTCCTAATAGACATCATTTTTTGACAGGTTATGAATAAAAGAAAGTCTTTGAATAACAGAGGCTCTAAAAACTCAGAGTGTGCCAAAGCTTTTTGTGTGAATTTGAACAATGGGTGGCACACAGGACTCAGTGTGACACAAGGGGCTGCTGCAATTAAAGACTGGTCAACGGATGCATTGTAAATCTCAGCTTTTATTTTGCTTCAAATTTGCTCAATTCTGAAACTCAGGGCCATTAGAAAGCTTTATTGGTTTAAAATCAAGAGTTCAGCCTGGACTGTAAAAAACACTGGCTTCAAGAGCCACTGAAAAAAAAAAGCCACACTGGCTTTTTTGGATCCTTTTGAAAAGTTGGGATTCTTCTGTGTAGTAATTGATTAACTGAAGTACTTAATTGATTAACTGCATTACTTGATTAACTGGATTGCTAGCTTACAGGAGTGAAGGGGGTTCACACAGCCAAAGCACGTGTTTCAGTAGCTGTGGTCAAAGTCCAGAGTCACTCCAGCTTTGCCATTTCCTCTGTTGCACAATCTCGGAGTTTCAGTGGAGGAGAAAACGTGACTTTGGTGCTGCTTTGAGATTATTACTCCAGACTTAAACCCATATAACTGAAGGTAAAATTTGACTCAGGCTAAGCTATCTCAAAAGATGAAAAATCTGTTTCAACAACTTGTAGAAGAAAGTTCACAGTATCAGCTGCACACTTAAAAGTGAACTTGGCTCCTTTCAGTCTGTATACACCATACAGAGCCCTGGAATGATGCCTGTTTGCTGATGCTCCAAGGAGATACAGGGAGATACTCTTCATAGTTGATGTTGGTGGTAAATTAGATGCAAAGGAAAAATAAATGAGGATCCCCCAAACTTAATTCCTGGCAGCTGCAGAAGTTTAGCTGTGTAATGTACTGCCTGTCCCACCAGTTCTTTGTGTGGTATCTCAGGCCGGTGTTCAGGCTGGACCCTGGTCTGGCAAACCTCAGTAGAAGAAAGCAAGCTGGTGGCTCTGTACCCTGTGCTGAGGGACAGGCATGGCAGCAAGAGGGGGCTGGCATCTCTGGAGGGCACTGTGAGAGCTTGGGTGGGAACAGCAAGCAGCTGTCCTGAGGGGAGGTGGTGTTTGGTTCCATGAGGACACTGGCCCATTCCTAACACTCATGGGAAGTGAACTGGAGTTCAGGGCACATCATCCTGTTGTGGTTGCTCTAAGAGAGGGAAATAAGTCCCTTTTAAGGAAGAATTGGAGGAAGAATGGGATATGTGACAGTTTGGTCTCGTGGCCACAAGTGAACTTCCAGATGATTCAATTTCAGCTGGTTGCACCAGTCTTTTTTCTGCTCCTTTGAGTTATCGTTTGCACTGGCAATATGTGCTGATTAGCACAAATTGGCTTTCAGAATTGATAAGATTTTACAAGTCTTGCAAATATTGTATGATTCATCTCCTCTACTGCCTCCAGTCCTGTGAGGACACTGGAGGTGAGGAGAAAGGAGTTTTCCTGGGGAATAAGGAACCTCTTCTTTGCTCTGTTATCCCTGCCCAGTGCTCATACTAAAAGTTATGAGGTATGCAAAGCATGGCTGCCCCTTCATTTCTCTTCATAGCATTTCATTTGCAGCTGCATCTGGCTGTGTTTGTGTTGTTTGTAATTTTCTGTTTTCTATGCAGGAACTTTTGCAACTGCTGGTTGCTGCTTGAATATGTGAGTTCCAAGTTACAGCTGATAAAAAGTCATTAGAGAGCTCTGGAGGTCAGAGAGATTTAAACTTCTCTGCTGCTTTACGATGACCTTTACAACCTATAACTTGCTCAGTCGGAAGCCTTGAAAAGACTTTGACCAAATTGTAGTTGCAGATGTCATTTATGGGAACTATAATTTTTACTGTGGGCGTGACTGCAGTGGAAGCACTTCAAATGCCAGGTCCTTCCAAATGCACGTTTGTCTGTGCTATTGGGCTGCACATGGGACAGGCAGCAGCCACCCAGGGCAAGGCTGGCATGGGCTGGGGATGGGAGGGGATTGTGTGACCTGGGCTGGATGGAGAAGGTCAGCTCTGGCTGAGCTGCCTACGTGGCTTTCGTGACACCTGAGCCTTGCTTTGAAGTTGTATGAGAAGCTTGAACTTTGAGTCTTGCTTTGAGGCAGGGGATTGGGTTGGGTGTTAGGAGAGCAGGTGAGCTGCTTGAAGCTCTCTGCAGAGATAAATCCCTCCTTGCTTCTGTGTCATCACCAGGGTCAAATAAAGTGCAGCAGTCACTCTGCTGCAAAAGAGAAAATGGAGAATGTAGGGAAAAATTGCCCAGTTTTTGGATCTGCACACTTTCCTCCTGAGCAGGATCTGTGGTGTCCAGAATCAGTTGTATAGAATCCCAAATGTCTTGGGTTGGAAGGGACCTTAAAGATCATCTCATTCCAACACCTCCCACTAGACCAGGTTGCTCAAGGTCTCATTCAACCTGATCTTGAACATTCCTAGGGATGGGGCTTCCCCAGCCACTTCGTAAAGAATTTCATCCTAATATCTAACCTAAATTTCCTCTCTTTTAATTAGCACCCATTCCCTGTTGTCCTATCACTACAGTTTCTGACAAAGAGTCCCTCTCCAGCTTCTCCCTTGTCAGACTGGGCCCTGCTGCCTGAGAGTGGGCTGGGAGTCATCTCTAAGGGGGAGTGAAGTCTCTGAGGCTGCTGGAGGCAGGGCTGAGAGGCTGGGACAGACATCCCAGGGTTTCAGCAGTGCTGCAGGCTCTTCTTCCAGCACTGGGGCAGCATGTTTGTGCTCAGGCTGGGGGCACTGAGATACACAGTCCTGAGTGAACATCCTGAGCTGCCTGACTTCAGAGAGGAGACAAAAGGTACCAGAACCTTGCTTGTGCCAGGAAAGGGTGCTGGCATTTTGTGGGATGCCTTTTCCAAGGAACAAACCTGGGCAAAGGACAGGGTGGCCAACCTAAAGGGCAACCAGCCATTGAAAACCCAAGCACAGGCTCTCCTGCTGTCCTCCCCATGTGCCATGTGTCCCCTGGCAGCCTTTGCTGGCCCTGGAGGTGTCTGGGTCACAGGGAAAACGGGACTTCTATGAGATCTGTAACACATCATGGACCCACAACGAAGGTGGGCAGGCGGTAACCTCTGCTTCACACCTGCAGATCCTCCATTAGGCTTGCAAGCTCCCCAGCAGGCACACACATGCTCTCATCACTGTATTCTGGTATTCTGCACTCCCCAGCCTGGCTGGGTGCAGCTGCATTTTGGAAAATGCAGTGGATGCATCCATCACCCCGTGGCTGACGCAAAGGGCCCCAGAGCTCCGCATGCACTCGGAAATTGCTCAGCAGCAAGAAGCGACCGAGAGCGACTGCTCTTCCCGAACATCCTCTCTCCTCATTGCAGCAGCTGCTTTTTCCTAGGGATTTTCAGACATCACCACTATTTTTTCCTAGGGATTTTCACAGACATCACCGCTGCCCTGGTGCAGCAGGAGCGTGATCTCTTGGAGACAAGAGCGGCTGAGTGCGGTGAGTCACCCACACTGCAGCAAGGAAGCCCCTCCAGGAAGCCTCTCTAGCAATGATCCTGTGCAGCCCTGCTCAGCTCCAACAATGCTGACAGAGTGTAACACTGCCCCGGAAACCTGCCAGGATTGCTTGTCAGGCACAGCCAGAGCCTCCAGTGCCCAGGCAGCTCAGCCAGCAGCAGACACATCCTGGGTAGGGACGCCAAGGGAAAGGAGGTGCCCTCTTGGCTGCAAATGGCAAGGGACCAAACGGTGCTGGAGTCATTTCATGAGCGCTGATGGCAATCTGGAGCACAGTCAGAAAAAAAAGGGATGGCCTCTGGGGATCCTGAAGTGAGCTGAAAAGCTGAGCTGCTAAAAACAATAGTGCTGCTGTCAGTGGCTGAGGGAGAGGGCAGGTTTCAAGGGCAGATTACAAGCATGAGAGGACAGCGACACCGAGGAGGGAGCTGCCACGGAGCCTCTGACAGAAAGCGTTGGTATCCCACAAGCTTTTGTCCCCGGAATGATACACATTTCTCAGGATTGAGCGAGGGACAGAGTGCATTTGCCATTAATTTTTAATTATAATGGAGTGTTCTGTAGTGATAGGGAGCTTCTACTGTACAGGCTGTCTGCGTCAGGGGTTGACTCACTGGCAACCTTCTCAGTGATAAAGCTGTCACAAGAGGAGAACAGAAGGAAGGACAGGAAAGTACTACTAAGGCACTGCTATAATGCCACAAAAAAAAAAAAAAAAGGGAGCATTGCTACACAAACTAAGCATTTCCTCTGAAGTGCCCTGCTGCTATTAAATTTCAGATTCTTAAACCTGCATTCCAGTTTCTGTGGGCACAAGATTGTACAGCTTGTGCTCCACTGGTGGCCAGGAGATGTTGTCTCCATGGCTCCTGCTGGGGCAGGAGATGCAGCCCTGGGGCCTGAGATAAACTGCTGGGCTTATCTTGGACGTGGGGGCTGTGGATTCAGCTCCCTGTGCAGTCACAGACCTCCTGTGTACACAGGTAAACAACATGGAGCAAATTTGCTGAGGGGCTGAGCTTCTGTTTGAACATTCCTGAGAGGGAGTGTGCTGGAGTGTTCAGTCCTCCAAATCAGTTTTCTGCCTTGATTCTCTTTTCATTTCCCCTTCTTTCTGCCTTGGCCTGATCACTTTTACCTGGATTGCAAAAGTTTTTGGGGTAAGTAAGTAAAGTGTCTGGCAGGTGCAAGGAGGATGATGCTGCAGTCCAAGTAATGAGTGGCTGAGGGAAGGAGAAGAGGGAGCCTGAGGTGTTGAGGATACCCAGTCCTGCTCCCAGCCAATTGTGTAGCTGTGACATGGCCTCTGCTGTCCTGATAGTCCTCCTGTGGCAATCAGTGAGACCCCTGCAAGCTGCTAAAACAACCCATCTTAAGTCCTACAAGTCCTTTCCAGCCCAGGAGTTGTTGCTCCTGCCAGGTTACCAAGAACCCTGTGGAAAAACTGGCCCTGGGCTTTCAGCTCCTGCCTATCTGCAGCCCAGCTTGCTCACAGCACTCTCAATTTGTGTGAGTGAAACTCTTTTCAGCTCATGCTATGAAAGCCTGACGTGGAAGAAGCCAAAAGGAGCAGCTCCTCTATTGCCCAGAGTGTTCCTGCTCTCACCACCATAAATTATGGGAGGGAGAATTTCTCCAGGCCTGTGCTCCACTGCCTCTCAGAAGGGAGACTGCTAAGATCCTAAATAAGGATCCAAAGATCCTAAATTAAATGCTAAAATCCTAAATGAGAATGAAACAATCCCTCCTGAAGATCTTGAGGGAAGACAAAAGGACAAAGGGCATTCTGGAACTAAGAGGAAAAGCAAAAAGAAGCTTGCTTCCAAGGACTCAGCCCTCAAGCACAGTGACGTAGGAAGAAGGAGATTCTGTTTACAGAGGAAGTGAGGAAGGAAATGAGGGTGGGGGAGGGATAAGCAGCTAGCCAGGGAAAGCTTGTCCTTTGGGACAGGGCAGAGAGGTAGGCCTGTTCCCTGGGGAGCTCTCCCTGGAGCAGAAACCTCTGTGGGTGGCTGCAGTGCCGGTGGGCCAGGCTTTGGGGAGACCTTGTATTGGGAAGGATGAAAGTTTGCCAAGAAAGTCTCACAGATATGTGTGCTTAGCAGAAAGATTTTTAAATGTAGAGTCTGATGAAGGAATAGAGATGGAAGCAAGTTTTGATATAGAGGAAAAGAATTGCTGAGCCAGTCTTACTGGATAACTAAGGATGCAAAGGGTGTGAGTTAGAAGGGGTTTTATGACTTAGAACAAAGGATAAACCCACCCCAAACAAGAAGATGTTTTTACCAAGCAAGGAGATAGCACAGGCAAACAAGCCTGCTGATGTGGCAAGTAGAAAAAAGGTCTCAGAATTTTCCACTGCAAGAAAACTGAAAAACAACTTCTAGCTTAAACTGTAATGTACTAACTTTTAGTGATTGGAGAACAGTAACATGAATATGGTAATTCCAGTAGTTATGATAGGCTATAGATAAAAGTGAAGGGATAGATTGGTTCTACTGTATGAAGATGCTCAGCAAAGTACAGAATGCATTGTAACCAAAACCAAAGGGTCTCCAGGGCTGCCTGCAGCTGGAGCTGACAGCTGTAGGCACAGCTCTGTCACCCACCACCCTGGACTGCTGTAACTCTTGGATGGAATAAACTGCATTTTGGAGAGCTGCCTGGAGTCCCACATCCCTCATTCGGCTCTTACAACCTCCGTGGGCTGTGCTCTCCTTCCTGCTGCAGCACAGCAGAGCTGGCTCCCTGCCCTCCCCTGGGGAATCCTGCCTGGATGCTTTTGGAATACTGAATCTGTTCATTCTTGAAGAGCTCAACTTCCCTGGAAAATAAAAGATATAGTCAAGGAGTAGGCAACCTAAGATTTGGAGTGTGTCTTAGGAATGAAAAATGTCCCTTGTGTTTTGTTTCTGATGCTATGGAAGCCTGGGGAGGCTGCTTGGGTCTGCAGCATTGTTCTGCCTGTGGATCAGCACCTCCCAGGCCTCCAGGCAGGCACAGCCTGTGGCAGGGCTGCTCCTACACCTCATCCCCCAGCCAGGTCTCAAAACGCTCCATCCTCCTTCCTTTCACAAGGAGAAACCTCCCCATCCTGCTGAGCTGCTGGTGCCTTTGGCTGTGTGCCTGATCAGCTGGCAGCAGGCAAGCTGCAGTGATGCCACCCCTGAGGGGCTGCAAAGCCTCTCTTCACCAACCAGGCTGGCATTTCAGCTTCTCTGCATCAGCAGTGAGCACACACTGCAGCAGGGGAATAAGAAGGGAAAACAGCAGCAACGGTGCCCAGAGTGCTGCCTAAAGTTACCTGGCCTGTCTTGGGCAATAGGGCTGGGGCACCAGGAGCTGCCCAGCTGTGCCAGGGTGCCTTCTGTCTGCCCCATGGCCACAGCCTGCTGAGGGGAGGGCAGGCAGACAGGTGAGTGCTGTGAGCTTCTCTTTATCCAGACCCTCTCCCAAGGGCTCTCTGTGGTTCCCTTCCTTTCTCTGCCCTGCAGGGGATGCTTTGTTTTTTTTTTACCTTAAAAATCTCACTGTCCTTGAGTTCAGAATAGTAGCCAAGGCCAAGGATACAACAACAGGGGCAGGGAAGAAGGTCTTCCTGATTGTTGTCTGATGATGGGAATTTTTTTTAAATTTCTTGCCCTTTTTACTCTTTTCCATAAAGACAAATATCTTCCTCTGTTCTGCTCTTTTTCCTCCCATGGCCATAAGCACACAAGATGTGGATGAGCCTTTGTATTGGAAAAGGCTGAGAAGTGCTGTGTTGGCTCTGGTCAGCAGCACCTGATGCTGGTCTGATTTGGAGTTGTGTGATGGGCTTGCAGAAAGCACCTTCAGCATCATGCCCTGCCAGATAACAACTGCAGGGCTTCAGGAGCCTGTGCCACAGGGGGCCAGGACAACATCAGCCTTGAAGTGCCACAGAAGTAGCACCTAATATGTCCTGTTTAACAGAATTTCTGCCCAAAGCCAGTACTAGCCTGAGCTGAGCAGCAGGGGAGCTGTGTGCAGGCAGTGGCTGGGTTTGGGGGTGACTCAGCTTGCTGAGCATGTGTGCCCTCAGATCTGGTCATTTCCCGCCTCCTGCCTGACTTCTCTATCTTACAACAATATTTGAAGAACAAACTGAAAGTATGTGCTCAACAGCATGACACAGGGTATGGGTTTCTGTGAACAATCCAGGTTTTCTCTTGAGAAAACCAGTGTGGAATGTTTGGGGAGAAAAAGTTGGATTCGGTTTTACTCTTTCTCTTTTTTCTCATTTGTGGTGTAAGACTTATGATACAGATCAAAGCCAACAGCACAAAAAGACATGAATGGGACTTTGCCAACAGAGAACTGAAGCAAAATGTAACCTCAGCACTGCTGATGTCATTTTCCAGATGAGAAGCACCAGATGAAAGGCATTCCCAAGCCATGACAAACACTCTGCTCCTCACCTATCACTTAGGCAGAGCCAACCCTGTGTGTGAGCACTGCAAAGTAAATCTCTGCCAGTGCTCCTGCTGTACCAAGGGTTCTGCATTTACCTGTGCACCCTGGAGTGTATCTCTTGGCTCCTGGGGCTGGGATGCTCTGCAGTTCACTCCCAGGCAGTTAAAACTTGCCTGTCCTTCCAGGAAAGTCTCAGGGAAAGCAGTGGGAGGTTATGAAAACTGAATTCCTTCCACACCTTCTCTGTGCAGAGCAGCAGCTCAGGGCATCACTGTTGCCCTTGATCACACCAGCCAGTGGAATTTCCCTGAGCCAAAGTCCTTCTAGGTAAGACAGTGGGGTAAGAATGAAACTTGTATGTCTGCAGGGAAAACAATTATTGGTGAGAAATCCACCTATTGATGGGCATTTTTTTCCCAAAATCTGGCTCTTTAGAGTTTTTCATAGTAGGTAAAAATATATCCCTGTGCAATGAGTGCACATGGGCTTCTTGCACCTCTAAGGTGCCTCTCCCTGCAGGTGAGAAAGAATTTGAAGGCTTCTGTTATGTATCTCAGTGAGGATGTGCTACTGATCCTTGCTCCAGCAGAATTAATATTTGCTTCATCTATTTGGAGATGAATTGGAAATTCCAGCAGCTGCCATCTCAGAGGAGCACTGCAGAAGGGTATGGTTAAAATCCAGCCTTATGTGGAGCTCCTGGGAAGGCATCTCTCTCCTAATGATGACATTTTTAAAAACACTCTAAAGGTTTGATCTTGGTCCCAATGGGCATTTTGCCATAGATCTTAATGGCTCTGTGGCTGATCTCTTAATCTCCAGTGCACCTGTGCAAACTTGACAGTTTATTGCAATTTCATGCTTTTTGGAAGTCGTCTCACACTAACACCATCAGAGAGAGCAATTTTTAAGGTCATTAGCTCAGGACATAGCAAATAAGTACTGAGAGAAAACAATCTGTAAATGTCGTATTTGTTTAACACACAAAGTAGCTCCTGAAGAGCAGTTATCCTTATGTCTAGAGACAGCATGAAAATTGCATCCTGTGGCTTGAAAATGTGGATCTGTTGAAAGAGAGAGGAGTATATATAACATGGCTGTTTGTCTTCACTGCTCTCTTCCCTGTTCCTCATTGTTCCCCATGCATCTATTGTTTGACTTGTTCAACAATATTCTTAAATTTTTGGACTACAGATCAGGGCTCATGGAATAAATAAAGACCTTTAGGTTCTGCTGCTGAGATTTTATAACAGGTTTTTTTCTGCTTGAAGGATATATAGTACTTTCTTACTGCTATTCCCAATAAAAATAATTGTGGTGAGTGGGAAGTGTTATCCCTTCTCTACATCAGTATAAAAGACAGGTCAACTGATGTAACCTGATGTGAATGCTCTCTGAACAACAACAACAACAACAACAACAACAACAACAACAAAAAGGCAGAAACTGGTGAAACTTTTATCAGCTGAATCAAGTCTATGTCACCAATAACTCTACTTTCTCTACTGTGTTATGATTCCATGGATACGTGGGTTTGTTCTCTCTGTCACCATCTACTCTTCCTCTCTCACATTCTCAGCACAGGATCCACTTCCCAGCAGTACTGGAGCATCTGCCTGTGAGACATCACAGATTCACTGATTTAAAAGAAACCCTGACTTTTTTTCTGGGTAATTTTTGGAGTATCTGTGGGAAGTCACATTGACTCTCCAATTGGTGAAACTGGAAGAGGGCAACCAAACCCTCAGTTCCTGAGATGAATATTTAGTAAATATTCACCCTGCCCTGCTTTAGCCATCTGACTTGATACATTTTTCAGCTCCACAAAGACTTACTGTAGCCCCAAGTGAATAATTTGAAGCGCTCAAGTGTTGGTTGATAGACTTGGGCCTCCTAGGGATTAAATACAGTGGTGTCCAAGATAAATGGGGTGAAATATGCACTGCTGTATGTGCTACAGGAACACCAGGTTATCAGCAAGCCCAGATAAGCTCCACTAATGGATAATTATTACAAGGCATTGTGTCACACTTGGGTTAAGCATGACAAGAATTTCCCCAGTGTAAGAAGATGTCAATGTTTGCTGAAAGTATGTGCATTTTTTCTTGCCTGCTTAAAATATTTGTTTGTTCATTCTGGAGTAAGTTAACACTGTAAATTTACATTTTACAATGTAAACATTAGTCCACTAGCTAGTTTTTCTCTTTCTGGCCAAGTTTCTTTAAATATTAGCAACATGTTTAATGGTTGCTTTATTCATTTCAGTTTCATACATTCCTCTAATTAATCTTATAACTCAGCAGGGTGGTTGAGGCTTGAAGCAGGGCTTCACTCCCGTTATGATGACGTCTGTTTGCTTTTATCAAGCCCAGTGACTCGGTTTCAATTGATTTGTACATCCAGAGTTTCAGCCACTCTAGGGTGTAGATGCAATTTCAAATCAGGGGACACAAACTGAAGTGAATATAGAAATGCTCTTGGTTTTGTCATGGCAGGAAATTCGGCCTCTTTGAAAATTCAGCTTCTGCAAAAGACTTGAAGTTTTGTCCAGTGTGTGAAAAATGCCAATCACTTGTTTTTAAAATTTTAGAAGTTTAATAGTAATAAAATTGTTATAAAAATAGAATAAAATTAGAGTAATAAAAATTTTGGACTATTTGGATTAGGACAGTATGAGACAATGGAAACAAAGAGTTATGGATGTCCGAGTACCTTTTTCTGGGCAACATAAGCCCGAGAAAGGACCCGTGTTAACAGAGGATTAACCCTTAAAAGCAACAGCCTGTTGCATATTCATACACCTCATACATGATGCATAAATTCCATTCAAACACAGGATTCTGTCTGGTCAGTGTCAGCTTCTTCCTCTTAATCCTGATGGTGTCTTCAGGGCTGAGCAAGGTGGGAAGAAGTTCATTTCTTCTGATAATGGAGCAATAAATTCTTTTTCTCTGAAAGATTTGGGTGTACTGTGGCTGCTATCTGGAGTGAGTCCTTTCTTTAAAAAAAGTATCTTACATGGCATAGTTTCTATTTTAACATTATCTTATAACCAAAACTATATTTAACACACTACTTAATAAAATTAATACAGCATAACTTTCTAACATAACACACATAAAATTAATTCTAGTATTTATGAAAAGCCAATCATAAAATAGGCCTTTTTCACAAGTGGAAGTGTGAAATGCCAGGACTGGCTGTTCAAGTGGCAGGTGCAAGAAGTCAAAACCTTTTGGATGCTGAACGACCTGACACTCTGCCATAACTCACCTCAGCATCACCCCAGACATTCCCACCCAAAATGTGAGACAGCAGCAAGAGCAGCTCTTGCACAGGCAGGTTGTTTCCATGTGCTGGGACTGTGCAGGCACAGCTGTGTCAGGTGGAATCACAACCCATAACCCAGATTCCTGTCTCCAGCAGGGAACACCACCAGCTCTCAGGGAGAGCTGAAAGTTGAAATAGGGACTTTTCTTAGGAAGAGGAGGGGGATAGGACACTTGTTCCTGAGTCCTGTTGATTGCTCTGGAGCATGAGCTGGTCCCTCTGCTTTCAACAAACATTACTTGGCCACTGCCCCACACTCTGCCAGGAGAAAGCCCTGCAATGTCTGTCCTACCCCAAAACAGCCCCCACCATCATGCCCAGTGTGAGTGATGCCTTTTCAGGCCACCTGAAAACAGAGACCAGACAAAATTAGGGAATAAAAAGCACTTATATTTAGTGAAGGGCCTTCAGGTACATTTAGGGCAGACAAAGCTCCCCCAGGAGCTACACCCAAAATGGACAGTGGGTCACGGATTTTCACACTTTTATGAGTTTGGTTCATTTGCACATTGGGGGTTAATATTGCAATTACAGCTTCAGGTAATTAAGTAATTTGCCCCAAATTTGCTCCCCTCCAACTCAGTTTTGTTTACATTTCTCAGGGCCTGAGACAGTGAGGTGCCCTTGACTCCCAGGCCTGGAGAGGAATTATGTTGTCTGACCAAAACGGGAAAGCAGCAGCTAACAGTGTGTATGGAGTTTAGATTTACACTCTAAAGAAGAATTGCAGGATTACAAATACATGAAAAATACAAAAGCCAAGATGCTAAGGCATCCTGAGGGGCCAGCCTGCCCCTGCTCTGTGCCACACAGCCCTCAGCAGGGCCTTGTGCAGGCTCTGTGCCCTGCCTGGGCCCAGCTCTGCCATCCCACGCTCGGCCATGGAGCAGCTCTCTCCCTTAGGGGGATGTTGTAAATGCTGAGCAAGTTTGTGTGGATCCAGGAGGAGTTTAAACAACCTTGTGCAGGGAAATCCACTGAGCATCACCAGAAGGGTTGTGGGCATTGCAGCTGGCTCTGGAAAGCTGGGACACAGGTATGTTTTTAGGCCAGAAGGGCATTCAGGAGAGGCACCAAGCACAAGTTCTCTGCTCATGGTGGGCCAGGGGAGCTCAGCCAGGCTGTGCTTTTGCTCTGTGCCTGTAGGAAGGACAGGGGTAGGACAGTCAGGATGGATGGAGATGACAGATCTCTGAAGTCAGATCTTGGAACTTGTGGTTTATTGCAAAGGGCCTGGGGGCAGGGCCCTGCTGGGAGCTGCCAGCCACAGCTTGGAGCAGGCCTGAGAGAGGAGCCCCAAAGAGGAGCCTGAAAGAGAGAGAGAGCAAGAGGAAAATGGAGAGGATGAAAGAGTACAAGAGGATGAAGTGTCGCCCTGATTTTTTAAGATTTTCTAAGCCTTCTGATGTTGACATTCTTGTAGTGAACTTTCTCACACACTTTCTGTAAATAACAGAGGAGGAGAAATTTGATGGACTGTTGGTTTGTCCAGTGTCATTGGAGAGGTGGCACTGTCACCCTCCAATCCACTGTCACTTTTGGAAAACTATAAATGTTGGAGTCAGAAAATAAAAAGTCCCTTTTCTTCTTCACCTTGAGAACAGCAGTGTGCACTTGTGTTCTTTCATGTCCTATAGCGACAACGAAGTTCCCATTACAATACCATAAATCTTCTGTGCTGAATATTCTGATTCTCACTGACCAATCTAGTACAATATACAAATCCTATAGCATTTACATGCAGCCTATAAGAATCACTACATTACCATACTGTGTTACATTTTAAACCCTAAAAACTCCTCTTTGGACCCCTTCTGCCAAGCTAGTGGGGTCTGCTCTGACCCTTGGACCTGACTGCAAGCAGAGGGTGTTGTCTAATCAAAAGGGGATTACCTTCAGTCCAGCCATACCATTGTTTTCCAGTTGTTCAGTAACTAAGGCATCTCAAAGCTTGCTTTCATTTCAATCTCACTTATAGTTTCCATATTCTCAAAATCTTTTGCCAGGCAATCATATTTATAAGGCTTTCCTGTTTCATCTTCCCCAACATGTGCCATCTTTGGCAGCACAGCCAGGGGTGGACACCCTCAGCTTCTCACCTCTGCCTCACACCGGGGCTCAGCTGCCTCCTGTGCTGCCCACCTGCTTTTGTCCAGCACTGCCATGACACCTGAGCTGGGTCAAACCCCAAGGATTCCTTGCTGGGGATATTCTACACAACTTCCCTACTTGCTTTTCTGCTGGATCCATCCCCTAAGCCAGTCCCAAAGGTGGCCCCACAGCCAGCAGAGCTTGGTGGTGTGAGGAGTTGGCACAGGGGACAAGGAGGGAGGGCAGGGTCAGTTGTCTGAGCCAGAATTGCTGCTGATGGCCTTGAGTTGTGGAACCACAGCCTGTAAGTCCTGGCACCCTTGTGTCCACAGGAACCTTCGCAGATGAAACCTCTGCTGATGGTAACAGCTGCCTGGTGAAGTTAGAAGAGTTCTAATTTGCAGCAGCAAGCAGTGATTTTAGAGGATATCCCATCTCTCCAAATACTCCACATCAATACTACCCAGCCTGAGAACAGGTTGCTGTCCTCTGGCAATGAGCTCTGCAGGCTGCCAGAGCTGTGCTGCATCATTTGTAGTCCTACAGATACAGATCTGAAAAAATATTTTCTCCTTCTCATTCTCTCTCTCTCATTGTTCATATGACTAGAGCTAAAAAACTGCCATTTTTTCAGATTGGAATCCAAGGTTTTTAAAATGCCTGTGGCTTTTTAAAAATTTAATTTCTCTGTTAAGAAAAAAAGGAAGTAGAAAATATATTCCTACATATGTATAAGCATGTGAAAATATGTTTATATATAACTGCTGAGAAGAATAAGTCCTGCTATCCAATTTTGAGCAAGAAATGATTCTGTGAAAAGCAAAGAACAACACATCAGTGAAAGAAATGCTGGTATATAACAATTGCACAGATTCCTCTGTGAGCTCTGATTGCTGTGCAGCTTTCTGGGAATTCAATATAGCCCGAAACTCAGCTTATGGATAGCAGTTTATGGCTCAGAACACTCACTCTGAATGTGTAGCTGCATTGGTAAATTAGTTCCCATAAAATGCAGAGATTTTTCAAGTGCTGAGTGCAGCCCCTGCTGCTCACAGATCTTCCTGTGTGTCCTGTGGAGACCACAGCCATCCCCACATGGGAGCAATCCTGCATGGTGTGATAGATGAGTAATGCCATGATTGACTCTTACAATTAATAGACAAATATCATGTATATAAGTTAATAAAAGTTTTATAGATTTATAGTTATGCTGTACCCCCTCACGTGGGTGTCAAGGGACAGCTGGAGTTGGGACATCTGGGAGGGCTGGATTGTCACCATGGAGCATCTGACCTCCAATCAAGATTTGAGGAGGAGATCCACCACTGGACAGCAAAGAAGGGGTGGATGGACAGAACTTTGGGAGGGGTTAAAGGGTTAAAAAGGGAAAAACCTCCATTGTGAGGAGAGCTGAGCACATGGCGGGGAAAATCTTTTGCTCCCAGAAGAACCTTTTTTATTTATTCAGTCTTCTGTTGATAGTTTTATTATTGATAATGTTTAATAAATCTTCCTAAACCATGAAAAGTGAGTAGCTATTTCTCACAATGGCTTGTGTATCTCGTCTGTTGTACAGAGTGTGCATCTCCCCTTCTGCAGCCTGACATCCTGTGATTCAGGGCAAATTAGGGGAAAAATTTCCCTCTGGAAGTGGAGCAGCTTTCAGTGCCTCCAAAATCCCTCTGGAAAGCTGAAAAGTTTGTCCTCACTGAGGACAACCCAAATGTAGGTCTGAGGTGTTTGTTGCACCTGAAAACCCCAAACCAAGCAGCCACATGTTGTGACAGTGCAGGGCCCAGTGTGGGGGGACAGGGTGGGACTGACATCCTGGCAGTACATTCCTCACTGAATTATGGGCCTGAGGCAGAGCCCTCATTTTCTCCAGATGACTCTCAGGAAATGCCCTCCCCATCAGCTATTATTGCTTAAATAATAGGGAGGGAAGTGCAGCCAGCTTGAGCTATATCTGAGGTACTCCACAGGGCACATCCCAAATCTGGTGCAGGGCAAGGCAGCTGAGACAACTGATTGTAAAGTCACTCAGTGGGCGTGCACAGTTCTCTTTTTGCCTCAGAGTTATGAGGTCATGTGGAAAAATACAGATACTTGTTTAGAAATAGGTAATGCACTGAAAAGAAACGTTACAAAATCTGTTCCTGGTCAACATTTGTGCATTGATCTGACTTCAATGATGGGGCCTCTAGGTAGGAAAACCAACGTACAAATGTTTGCTGGATTAGAATCTTAAATGTTAAGTTTCCAGAAAGTCCAGTCCAGGAAGGGAAAAGCCTGTCGAGGGAGAGGTCTGCTGGGATTTGATTTATGAACAGGACATCCTGCTTAGCTCTGAGATCTTGCAGATACTATTCTAGTGAGGCTGCTGGCTTATTGTGATGGCAAAGAAAAGGAGCTCACCCTCTCCCTTGTCTGCCAAAGGCTCTCAAACCTGTCTGGGCATCATATCAGTGCTAAACATTTGGCATTTTTTATCATGTTTCATCACCACTGTTTACTGAGGGATGTTAAAAATGCATGGCATGTGTGCAGCTCCCTGCTGGGGGGCTGACATGGCTGTCATTCATTAGTGACATGCTGTCATCTGAACAGTTAAGATCAGGGTTGCTTCCATGACTGGCCAGAAAGTTGGGGCAAAAGGCAAGGTGAGAGAGCTCTTGTGAGAGTGTGAGGAGAGGCAGGGCTCTTAGGAGGATATTTCCCATTTCTTCTGGATCACTGCAGCTGCAGCTGCACTTTCCACAGGCTGTGACATGGGTCTAGCTCAGCCTGTGCACTCAGATTTTCTCTGTGTGGGAACCAGGGTGCAATGGGGATGTGAGAAAGGATGTTTCACTCCCACATCACTCTCTAGTAGGAGATAAGGGACCTTCAAGACACGCTGTGGGGCACTGATGTTGACACATCTTTAGAAAGCTGCTTTGTTCTCTGGGATGCTCCAACCACTGCCAGGGGCTGCCTGAAACTGTCCCCTGGCTTTGGTTGGAGCTGCAGCACTTCAGCACCTCAAGCTGCTTCTCTGCTCCTCAATTAAATGATGCCAGGGCACATTCCCAGACATTAAGGCAGAGTCATCTATACTGTCCAAAGCACATCTGTGGTTCCTTCAGATGTTTCCCAGGCATGGCTTGGAAGCCAGCAGAGCCTGGAGACCATTCTTGGTAGACATTTGAGATGAAACTGCCTTCCTTTGGGTGATAAGGAAGTTCAGTAGACTGGAAGCATCTCATGCTGGGCTGGCCTTGGTGCCAGAGAACAGACTTGGGCATGTCTGAGACACTGTTCTGGACATGGCCTGGGTGTCTCCAGCTGCCTGTCCTGAGGATAGAAGGCTCTTTTGTTTACAGAGTGGTTGGAAAGGATTTTATGGTGCTTTAAAGGTCAGTGCTGGAGCTGGCTGTTCAGGATAATGCAGTGTAGCTTGATGGGAGCTGGTATGGAAGGAGCTGGGTAAACTCACTTGTCTGGCTGCTCCCTCATACACCAGGGAAGGAAATATCTGCATTGGAAATGGCTAAAGTGTGCTACCTGTGTAGCCCAGTTCTGGCCTTCTGGCCACTGACAAAGGTAACTTTTTAGCTTGTTTTATTCCTGGTGTGTAATTTATTCACCTCATTCCTTTCTACCTGGCCTATGACCCCACAGAGGAGAGCTGAATATTGTACTTGGTTGGACACTGCAGAAAACCTCGAGCCCACCCTGTTGCCAGTGGGTTATTGGGAGGCATAATTCATCCAGCTGCAGATGAACAGAAGAGTCCTCCAGGGAGAGCATCCTCCCTACCTCATTCATTACCTTGTCACTGGCTGAATCCCTGCAGTTCATCTTCCTGCTTTGTGATTTTCCTGGGAGTCCTGGCACTTCACTTTTACCTCCAGACAAAGGGAGACCAAAGCAGAAACCCTGAGCACAAGCCTTGTGGAGCTCTCTCTGTCTTCCCATTGCCAGGGTCCAGTTATAGCTGTGTCACCTCTGGAATGAAGAAACTCAGGGTGGGTCTGGCTACCCACAGTTTTCACTTGGAAATCCCCTGTTTCTAACCTTGTAAGTAGCCCCAAAGGTATGTGGGGCTGCTAAAATTAAGAGGCTGACCCAGGACTGGGACGGGTGACATGACAGCTGCAGAGTGGCCTTTGCAGAGGTTGTTAATCTAAGGAAGGGTGATTGAGCTGTGCCAGCCACACACACATGTGGGATGTGATCAGAGACCCTCCCCAGGGCTGGGACCCCTTCCCAGGGCTGTGTCCAACGTGGGCACAGCCTCAGCTGTGGGGCCTTGTGCTGGGGAGGTGGAAAATTGGGTTTAGAGCACTCTGTCCTGGGTGAAAGAGCACTGCAGCCATGTGACACAGAGTGCTTCACAGAAATAACATTTCTTGGCTCAGTCAGAGAGGTGTGAAAAATTCAAGCTGGTGTTTGCACTGCTCTGTCCCTTCAGGGCTCCTGACTCTTCCCCAGGATTTTGCCCAGTCATCCCATGTCCTTTCCCTTCAGCTCTCCAGAGCCATGGCTGCAGGAGTGGCCCACACTTTTGTGAGAAATGATATTCACTTCCAAAAAATTTTAAAGGTTTTTTTAAAACCATATCAAAAATACAACAGAAGATTGAATAGAGAAAATATTACAGGGCAGGGAGCAGAGGATCTTTCCCGCCATGTGCTCACCCACACAATTGAGGTTTTGCCTTTTAACACTTTAGCCCCTCTCAAAGTTCTGCCCATTGACTCCTTTGCTGTCCAGTGGTGGAGTTTGCTTCCTTAAATCTTGATTGGAGGTCAGGTGCTGCCATAGTAACACGCTGACCCTCCCAAATGTCCCAAACCCAGGCCACCCCATAATAACAACACAAGGGGGGATAAAACATAACTATATATCTGTAAAACTTCTCTGAACATATATACATGATATTTACCTTTTAATTGTGAGAGTCAACCATTGCATTACTCATCTACCACACTCTTTAAGCAGGTTTGTGCTCATGCACATCTTCTTCCACTCAGGTGCTCCTCTGACTCAGGTAATCCCTTTCTTCCAAGTGTTTTGTGCCAGCCTCCTCTGCAGCCCCAAACTCGGCTCTCCTGCCACTTGGTCTGCATTATACCCAAACTCTGGGACACATTCTGGTGTCTCTACCCAAATGTAGGCACAGGGGTGCAAACCACCTCTGCTTTCAAAGCTCCAAATGAAGCTTCACACAGTGAATTGGGATGGGGTAGGTCTCACCAGGAAGGCCATGCACAAACCACTGTGTTCCCAAAAGTGGGTGCACTGGAGAGAGGGTGGATGAGAGGACAAGCTGTGGTGTCAGCTCTGGGAATGGGCAATTGAGAGCCAGAGGGCTCAACTGTCTTCCCTAATCTCATGCAGGGATCCTGTGGCAAATTGAAACAGCAACTCAGACTTCTCATGTCTGGGTCCCCAACCACAAAAGAGCAGCTTTTGGTGTGATGGATGGGGAGAAAGCCCAGCACATGTGCTTTATCAGCTGGGTCTGTCTGGGACAGAGAGGATCTGGCCCCACACAGGATATCCTGGGGCAGTGTGGGTGGGAGCTGCTGTGGGTTGGGTGGGAGGCACTGGGTCCTGGCAGGGACACATCTGACTGGTGACAGGCAGAGGAGCTCCCCTTCTTGTTCACAGGTGATTTTAAGGTGACTTTGAAGTGGTCTGTGGGATTTTGAGCAGCTTTGTCTGATTTCCAAGAAGAAATTTAAGTGTCTGCCAGTGGAGAGTCCAGAAGAGAAATGACGTGCCTGACAGCAAAGCTTCTGAGACAGATCCCCTGTGGGTGTAAATCAGCACCATCCCCTTGGTACCATCAGAGCTACTCTGGTTCCCAGCCTGTGCTCCCAGCCATCCTGGGTGGTCAGCAGCACTGCAACAAATTCAGGTGTCATTGCTTCTCACAGAAAAAAACCCCAAACCTGTAAGGAAAGGCAGCTGGCTTAGTGAGGATAAATCTAGGTCTCACTCTCTTCTTTTCCTTGAAGGAAAGCAGAGTTGGGATGCAGAGGCAGCAAGACAGGAATGCCATAAAACAAGCAAATAAGCATGGAAAAGTGTTTGCCATCATGCACACTCTTTTTTTGCCTAACATCCTCCTGCCACACAGCAGCTATTCAAATGGACTTGAAGAAAACCAGAGGGGATGGCTGCATGCACAGCCTTTGAAAGAGCCTGGGCCAGTTCTCATCCTCGTTATGTTGGGGTTTTTTTCACCCGTGCTACTCCACTGATTTTCACTGGGCCAGTTCTCATCCTCGTTATGTTGGGGTTTTTTTCACCCGTGCTACTCCACTGATTTTCACTGCAGTGACACAGCTGTGAAACAGGCTTAATGTAGTGGAGATTTAAACCTCATGTATCTAGATTTGTTTTTCAGAGCTGTGCTTTTCTTACAGGGAAAAAAAAAAAGTGCCTCGAGTTTAAAGGTAAGCTCCAAATCTTCACCACACCGTGAAGATTTGCAGATATAAATCCCATTTAGATGGCTTTTATAAACCACTGGAGTGCTCCACAGCAGTAGGATTTAACCTTGGGATGTTCACTTGCTGTAATGTGATTAATGAGCCTTTCCCCATGCATAGCAGATAGCTAAGCAATTTTTTGTGTATGGAAGTGGAACAATTGTCCAGCTTTACGCAAATGAGGAGCTACTTCAGTGTCTGCCCTGTGAAGAGACTTCAGTTTCAATGGGCTTCAAGATTGCACTTTTGTGTTAAGTGGAGCTGTGATCTTTTTGCAATGAGTGTTGCTATGCAGGGCCAATTTGTGACGTCCATTATTCTAAAATAAGTAACTTCTACACAGCAGAAATATGCTCCACTTGCACTGCTAATCTCTCACACAAAGGCATGTTTGGAAGAAAAGTTATTTATTGCAAGTAATAAATGCAGGTTCTCAAAAGCATTTATAAGTTAGTTTCCAGAGCACTCCAGTTTGAAATAATTTCCTTTCAATTTTCTATATTTTCAATCTCTTTCCTGGCTGTTTTAGACCATATATTGCATACTTAATTATTCTCTGAAGGAGAATCTCAGCCATTGAAAATGGGATGTACTTAACAAAATCCTTCATGCAAGAATCTGTTCTTCAGGGTTCAACTATGACCTGTTATATGAAGGAAAACATGACTGTGTTAAATATGAATGTTGATGTCTCCTGCCTCACCTACAAATCGTTATAGATCTCACCTGTGTCATTTATGAGCTCTTCTCAGTCATTGATATAATTGTCCTTTAAATGTCCTCTAGTGGAAAATGCTAACTGTAGTTAACACTCACCCAGTTTTTCTGAAATTACAGAGAGCTGGGGTGCAGTGGGATCCGCAGTTGGCTCATCTGTTTTTATATGCTTTATCTTTCCCTCTAGATAAGCTGCATCACTAAGAGCAGAATGGTTTAAATTTGTGCCAGAAGGACCCAGAAACCTTAATTTCATTGGAAACCACGTGAGTTACCAGCTACTGAGGACTCCACTTACTTGAGGAGTTTGCATGGGTTTTTTCAGGCTGTCCTTAAGTAGGTAAAATGCAAATATATCAATATTTGGGAGAGTTTCTATGATTAGTTCAACAGTTTTTTGTAGCTTTGACCATCAGCTGCCATGGGACTGAGAAGTGCAACTGAATAACTTCATGGCAGCAATAAAATGAGTGTCTTGCAGTCCTGTTTAACTCCTGTTTGAGGCTGGCTAAGAGACCCTGACCCTTTTCCCTGCCCTAGCAGCAGCTGGCTGTGGCTGTGCAGCTGCACAGTGGGACAAGGGCTGACTCCATCCTGGCTGTGCAAAGGGTTTGCATACAGGATGAACTACAGCTGCATCCCTCTCTTGTTTCGTAATCATGAACGAATTTATAGTCCTCCAAGTAGGTCTGAGGATAATTAGCCAAGTGGAAATGAATGTTTCTAGCAAATAATTCATGTGCTTAAAATCCCTACTCGTCCTGTGTGTTTGACTTGCTGATGCCCCTTAGGAACGGGAGGAGCTGCAGGTGTTCCTGTGATCTCTCCGCCTTTGGAGGGAGGGATTAGTAAAGTTCAAAGGCAGAGTTAAACCACCTTGGTTGTACTGAAGTCACAAAAATCTCTGTGGAAATATCCACATTTCCCCCTCATTTTCAAAATACTTCCAGGATTTCATTCTTTCTGGCACACTGTGTTAGTCAAAAGAGGTTTTCCTCTGTTCTCTGAAAAGCTTTTTGTTTGCTTTGTCATCTGAGAAAACACTTCTTCATAACAAGTCTTCTTGAATTGGTTCAGTTTGATTTTTATTTCATCTTACAACCCACAACAAAACTTTTACCCCAGTGTAAGCAGTGTCCACGAAGTTCCCTATGAAATACAGGGCAAGCTGTGTTGACTGCATGCTGTGGGAGTGGGAAATGAAAGACAGCCAGTCCCTTGGCAAGGTGTAAAGCCTGTGTTGGACTCAGCTTCAGCAGCTGAGCTCATGGAGTGCAGGCACTGGGCTGTGAGGTGGGAATTGTCCATGGCAGATTGCAGAGCACGAATTTCCCTCTGCAGCCAATCCCAAGGCATCCAGACATTGCTGTTTCAGCCCGTTCTGACGTGTGTGATGCTGCCTGGCTGGGATGTGCTGTTACATTACTTACAGAGGCAATGTAATAGCACACCCCAGCCAGGTGCCTCTGGAAGTCAGAGTTTTCTGGGGATGGTTCCCCCCCAAAAATCAGGCTGCTGTGATCGCAGTTTAAAGGAAGACTGCAAAAAGCTGTGAGCTAATCTGTAAAGTCGTGGCTTGCTTCTCTTTCACCTTCCTCCTCGGGACACGTCTCCAGTGTGAAGCCGGTATTAGTTCGTGAAACGCCCGTGCCCTGGGGAAGTCACCCTGAAGTGAGTCAGGAATTTGCTGTGTTCGTGCTTAGCACACTGCAGCCATGCCTGCTCCGTCCTGCTCTGTCCTCAATTTCCATTTATGCCGCTGGGAAGAGTGGAGAAATCTCTTCCCCTGGTGCTGTCACAAGTAATATGCTGTCCAGACTGGCTGCATGCAGGAGGAGAGGGAATGCCTCCCCTCCCCAGGGTTTGTGCCGTTCCCTGGGGTGCTGATCAGCATCCATGCTGACCTGGATACCTGGGAGAGACACAGAGGACAAACCTCACTGAGGTAACAAAAAGAAAAAAATCCTTTAAGCATCACACTGTGGTCACTGGTTGTTCCAGGAGTGGTTTGAACCCCGTGAGCAGGGGTTCCACGCACCTCCATGAATATCTGCAGAATTGCTGAATTCCCTCATGCTGCCAGAGTTTGAAGTTAACTCACCAGAACGTTTTGGGGCTTGTTCTGAAGGCTGGAAATTCAGCTACACTCCCAGAAAGCTTGAACTCTTACCCAGGGGTTGAGTTAGCAAGTATAAAGAAGGGTTCAAATTAGTTGGCTGATCCATTGGAGAGGTGCTCTGGTTTTTTACAGCTATTTATGCAACAGTGTGGACACATGTATATACACACAAAGAAGAAATACAGGACTGTTCCCTTGGCCTCATCCCACTTTCCATGAGCAGAAGTGCTGCCCTGGAAGCTGTAGCCATTCACGTCTGCAATCTGCCACCTGTCAGAGCAATCTGAGATTTGCTGGTGACAACTGAGTGCTAATATCTGCCATCCTTGCCCTGCAAATAGCCGAGGCATTCCAAGTCCCAGGCTCCTGGCCCTTGCGTCAGCTCTCCTCCCCGGGATTAGTTCAAACTCAGCCAATCACCCAGTGGCCATTTGGAGTGATTCACTCTTAGTATCTTCAACACTCACTGAAACTTCAGGGGGAAAATGAGTCATTTCACATTATAGAAAGTCATATCTTGCCCTTGGTATTTCTATGTATACATGAGTGATAATCATTTATTTTTAGATCGATTTCTCTAGCATTAATGCTGCTTCCTTTCATAAAGGCCAACTTGAGAGCCACCGCTAATATTCTGCTTATTGCAGAAAAGCTATAGGAGTTCATTTATTTATTCATGTGGTTGAATGACAGGGAGCCACAGCAGCGGCTGATTGTTGGGAGTCAGCCTGCAGACAGGGGCCCTGTTGCTAGGCTTATCTGCCCAAAATGTGTTCAATAATGCAGTGAAATCATCCCCTTTCTGGCATTTGCTCGCTGCTTGAATCACTCGGGTCTGCCTCCGAGACCGTCTGGCGATGACGCAGAAAATCCTGGCTTTTCAGGGGGAGCCATTAGACAAGGTATTTGTCACGGTGTCCTGGAGAAGATCTTGGCACTGGATAACCAAGACCAAGCAAGGGGATAAAGCAGAGCCTCAGGCCTCATTAGCTCCTGTCAGCGTCCCAAGGAGCCAAAGTGTTCGCCAGGCAGCTGTGGGTGGACGTGGTTTTGGTCCAAGCGCACCCGCTGTGCCTGTGCCACCCACAGCACATCTGTGCTGGGACCTGTGGCTGTTTTGGGATGTGCCAGGCCTGATGCTGCACCCAAAACTTCACCTGCAGCACCCTCTGGATAACAGCCTGGCTTTCTCTGTACCTAATACAGCAGCACTCCCACGCTGGGGCCGCCTGGCCTCACTTCACCCAATTTAGCCCATGGCAGGTCCATCCCCTGCCAAGCCTCTGTGAGGAGGGCAGCACAAATTCCTTGGTAATTCCCAAGGGGTCCAGCTCTTGGGCAAGCACAAATTTCCATCACCTTCTCATGCATCAGCAGAGAAAGGCAGGGAACACCATCTGGCCAAGAGAGGCATTTCAGAACCCTGAAGGGACATGGGACAACTTTCTGCTGCACTTCAATGTCCTTACAAAAATTCTCTTGAGTTTTATACACATATGTGTGTAAATGTATGTTTCCATTCCAGATAACATGCAAAATGATATTTGAAAATCCAAATGCATAGCTATGTGTAACAGAGAGGAATTTGCAAATTTGCAATTTGTTGAGATTTTGCTCGCTGCCCCCGCACCCCCAAACTGAAGAGGATTTGGATGTAATTCCATAGTGAAGCAGCTTTCAGCCCGGTCTGAGATAATTTTATTAGTGAACCTAAAATAACAGCAACCTTTACAAGAGGGGATCTGTGTGGCTCAGCAGCCAGTCCCTGAGCACCTGGGGGAGTTCCCCCTGTGCCCATCTGGCCCCTCAGCAGCCTCTCTGGAGGCAGGGATCAGTCCCTCCAGCTGCAGTGGCAGGAGCCCATGTCACAGCCCCCAGCAGGGAATGTGTTCCCACAGTTTTCTTATAGATGGATAATGAGATGATTGGCTCTCACAATTAAGGGATAACTGTTGTGTGAATATTAATAAAAGCTTTAGTGATGTATGGTTATGTTATTGTGGTTTAGATGCCCTCTGTTCTCCCCACAGTTCCCTTTCCCCCTGTATTGTTGCCATCACACAGCCTGGGCTGTCCAGCACAGGTACAAAGGAGCTGCACAGGTGTCCCTTGCATGGGGCAGCTGGGAATGGAAAAGCTTGGGGGTGCTTAGGGGGTGAGGCATGGCAACACCTGAGCTCCAATCCAGTGACAAGAAAGCAGTTTGCACTGATAAATGGCAAAGAAGAGCTGACTGACAGACTTTGGGAGGGGCCAGGGCTGGCTGATGCAGCACCCAGGGGTATAAAAGACTGAGCATCCATCCTGAAGATGAACTGGCCATGTGGTGTGCATGAGGGGCAGTTCCCAGCACTGCAGCTTCTTCCTTATGCAGTCCTTTGTTGTATTTTTGTTAAGGTTTAATAAACTTTTTTAAAATTTCAGAGTGAGCAGTTGTTTCTCACAGTTTGAAGCCTGTCCCCTGGGTTTGGGCTGTATCCCTGCAGAGGAGATGTGCAGTGTCCTGGCGCAAAGAGGAGCAGGGGGGAAGCTGAGCAGTGCAGGTAGGGTGTGCTGCCTGTGGGTGAATTCCTGTCTCCTCCCAGTGGGTCGAGCTGTCTCCTGTGCCAAGCTTGGCCACTGCCCTTCTCACATGAGCCTCCTGCCCTGTAGCCTATATTTTTTGGGAAATTCTAAGTGCCTTTGCCCTTCTGTATGGAGATGTTTTTCCCTCCCCACTCCTCTCCTGCCTCTCCCCGGGCCTGCAAGGCCAGAGTTCATCCCTGCTCTGGAGCCTCTCTCTGGGTCTTGTTCCCCAAGTAGTTCCCCAAGTAGTTCCCCAGAGACAGTTCCCTCTGCAACCAATAAAACCTGGTCCAAACTGTGACTTGCCCTCCTTCCCATCCTCCAACTGTTAAATGCCATTTTGGATATAAACTATCCAGATTAAAGAGACAACTGAGACATTTTACTATCATGCTGGCTCCTAAGTTAGATAAATACTATAAATTGTGGAGCCAGCCTCAGCTCTGACTGAACTTTCACATCCAGCTTTAGTTTGATGTTGAAATAAGGTGACACCCTGATTTCAAGAGTGCTGACTTATCCCCTATTGGTGTTTATATAAAGAGAGTTCAGCTCATGGCCTCCTTCCTGCATCATGGAAATACTGCCAGTGTGACTCCAAGTGTTTTCCTTCTCTTTCACTGTTCACCAAAGATTTGCAGGGAAAATGGGGCTCAGGGATCTGTGTAGGAGCTGTTTGAGCACAGATGTTACATCACTTTGGCTCAGGATGACACAACATAATTATCAGAAAACATTTCTAAGTAACAGGCTCATTGTCTGCTCTATTTAAAATGATTTCTGGCAAATGATCATATCACAGGCAAAAGACCAGCCATCTTCTTATGGCAGGAGAGATGTGTGTGATGAATGTGCATGGGAACGGCCCGAGTGAGAATCAAGTCTGCTAGATGTCTGTCTCCTTACAGTGAAGCTTTCTTGCTACCTTACAGAGAAAATAAGGAAAACCAAGGGAGCAGACAGGCTGTGGATGATGGAAGATGTGTGCCTGAAATGTGACATTCAGTGGTTTGGCCGTTTTAACTGCAGCAGCAAAACATATTCGCAGCTGGCTTAGGAGAGGAAGTAAGGCAAGTACTTTGCATGCCTCCATTAGGACATATTTATGTTTTATGTGACTGGATGACATAAACCACTGGTTCTCATCTCTTTCTGGAGCTGTGAAATCTGGCTGAGTTCACTGCACCAGGCCTGCTGGAAGTCAGCATATCAGTGAGGATCTCTGTTGTTTGGCAACCATGGCCATAGAAATTACCAAAACAGACAGCACAGTGTAGTGCTGCTTGATATTTTCCCTGCTTGGAGTCCAGCTGCAGAGCACACTCTACCATTCTCCCTCTCCAACACTTCTGGCAGAGGCAAAAGCTTTTCAAATCTTTTAAATTATTGCTTTTGTAGTCAACAGTGTTTTTAAATCCTTCACAACTGGAACATGTTGCCCAGAGAAGCTGTGGATGCTCCATCTTTGGAAGTGTTCAAGGCCAGGCTGGACAGGGGCTCTGAGCAACCTGGTTGAGTGGAAGGTGCCCCTGCCCATGGGGTAGGAACTTCAGACTTTGGGGTTGGAACTGGATGATCTACAAGGTCTCTTCCAACCCAATCCATTCTATGATTCTGTGAGGATTCTATGATTCTAAGATCATCTTGCTTGACCTTTGTATGATGGAAGACTGAATTTCATCCTCCAATTCCAAAAACCAAGCAAGCTTTTGGTTGAACAGGGTCTTTTGTAGAAGTTTTGCCAGACGTAAAGGAATCGAGTGATTGCCTCGTTAATGAGTCCCTTGACTGACTGTGCTCATATTGGATGTCTGCCAGAACACTTTTCCTCAATTCGGTTTCTCTGCTCCCTTGAGCAGTCCCTTGCCTGGTTTGATAAGGATCTATCTCCACTTTGTACATCTCCCTTGGCAAGGCACCTGGACACTTCTGTGATGGTGTTCACAGGGGTCTTAGGATGAGGGAAGCGACGAGAATGTTGACTCCATGTTTCAGAAGGCTTGATTTATTATCTTATGATATGTATTATTCTAAAACTATACTAAAAGAATAGAAGAAAGGATTTCATCAGAAGGCTAGCTAAGAATAGAAAAGGAATGATAACAAAGACTTGTGACTGACCGAGACAGTCTGGACTGTGATTGGCCATTAATTAGAAACAACCACATGAGACCAATCACAGATCCACCTGTTGCATTCCACAGTAGCAGATAACCATTGTTTACATTTTGTTTCTGAAGCCTCTTGGCTTCTCAGGAGAAAAAATCCTAAGGAAAGGATTTTTCATAAAACATATCTGTGACACACTTCCCTCTGGGGAGCTGGTAGAGATCCTGACTGAGCTCTAATGGCTGACAACCTTTGGCAGGGACCTATTCCCACCACAACTGGACAGATCAGGGGGTGCCTCTGGAATTCCACAGAAGGCTCCATGGCCATGTGCAGGCTTGTGTTCCTAGGGCTGGCCCTGGAGGTGCTAACCTTGTCTGTGTGGTGTGAACACGCTCACCTCCCATGGAAGTATCTGCTGGTGGAGGACATTCTGTGTCCTTCAAGCAACCTCGGGTTGATCAGCTGGTGTAAAAGGAGTTTCCTGACACCTGGAGTGACCCAGAGGGCTGCTGTGTTAAGCAGGTCACCCCCAGGGTTTGCCTCTTGGCCAGCCAGCAGCCAGTTTGAGGGTAATTAAGGAATCCTGGGCAAACTGCAGATGATTTGTTGGGCAGTTGTGATGGAGTAATATGAGGGAAATGGAAGGAGGGAAAGAGGACAGTATACACTTAGAAATAATTAATGTTATTTATTTAATTACAGCTTGTTTGTTGATTTTTGTTGTTTGTGTTTTTTTCTTTAAAACAGCTCTGAAAGTCTTAATTGCAAAGAAGCACGATGTATTTATCAACAGCAGAACACAGAACTGTTTGTTGAGCTGTGGCATTTTTAGCTTCTGCTCCCTTGAGCTGCTGCTGAGACATTGAGAAATACTTGTTTAGTGGCCTTAGAGTTGTGTGTTTTAGTCAACAAACTTGGCTGCTCTGTCAAGTTAAGGTGACCTTAAAATGCAATAACATTAGACTATTTGTTTTTGCAATGTTAATGTAAGTACTCTTGCATATAAACAAGAAGCAGCTATAAAAAGGACTCAGTCTGTCCTGAGTGTGCAATTGTGCTCCTTCCACAGGGACAGCCTTTTCCAGAAAAAAATCCCTAAATTACCATCTGCCTGAAGCCTGTGGAAATATTTCCATTCACTTCAACCAAATCAAGATTTGGCACAACAACAGAATAAGTTCTGGGTGTCCTCATTCCCTATCTCTCCCAGATGCACAAACATGAATTTTGCCCCTCTATATTTATTATTAATGTAAATCCCCAAGCACTTCTAAACTCTATAATCAGAAAATCAAGGTGCAATCCCTAAAGCTCTCCCATTAGTTCAGATCTCCTTTTTCCCATGAAAGACAACGGCCTGTGCTATGGAAGCATGTCAGCAGCTTCCCTGCTCTATGGATTATAACCTTTAATTTGCATAATTATCCTTAAATTTAGGTACCTTTTCCCATTAAAGCCCTGAGAAGAACAAGAAGAAGGAGAAAGAGGAGGAGATCTCGGGACTCTAGTGGTCAGAACAGAAAAGCAAAAGCATAAACAAAACAGGGAAGTCTATTTCCCATGGAAAATTATCAAAATGTAAGTTTTCCAAACCCATTCCTGATGCATCCATAGTGACTGTAGAGATAAGAGGTGTGTTTGTGTGAAGGCTCTGGGAGGACTGAGGTAAAAAACAAACAAAAAACCCACCAGAAAAACCCACCAAAAAACCCCATAAAAAGCTGTATGCAAATGACTTCAGAGCTATTTGTGACATTGACAGCATTTCTTTAATCCTGAAACAATAATGGGAATAAAGTGGGAAAGTGGGCGGAAAAAGAGGAAATGAAACAAATGGAATTTTGGCAGGAGAATATATCAAGAGCACTTAGGTACTTTTGAACATGTTATTCAAATTTCCCAAGTAGCCGAGGCCATGGCTCAATGAGATCATAAATCAACTTTCAGTGCACTTAGCACTGACCCAAATCCATTACAACCACACAGCACAAGACATTGAGCTGCGACTTGAACCCCTTTGCTGCATCTCATTCACCAGACAGCACAGCTTTGGATGGGTTAATGTCATTAAAGCAGCTTTCAAGCAAACCAGGTGCTCTGTGTCCTCCTGAAGGTGGCACGAGGCCAGGGTGACAGGGTAGAGCTGCACAGACACTGGGCCATGGGTTGTGGCTTGTGCAATGGAGAGGCAACAGTGTGAGTGTGACTGCTCAGCTCAGCTTTGTCCTGCCAGGGGAGAGCAGTGGGGCTTTGGGAAGCTCCTTGGTCCCCAGCCTCCACTGAAATAAATGCATTGGGAAAGTGGGATCTCTTGGAAGCCCCTCTGGGTGCCCTCACAAATGTGCCTCCTGGTGCCTTAATCTCACCAGAAACCACTCAAATTGTGAAATTTCTCCATCATTTCCAGTTGGACATCACCTTTCCCTGTGGTCCATGCTCCCTTGGGCTCATCGAACCTGCTCATCCCCTGGGGATGCCTTTGGCTTGCACTTTGGAAGATGCCATGAAGAAAACTAAGGACTTACCTAATTCACAAGGGCTTCCAACACACAAGTTCCAAGGATTTTCCTGGTGGGAGGGATGAGGAACTCTGGAATCTGAACCCCACCCTTCCCTGGCCCAGGGTCGGGGCTGTGGAGCACAGGGAAGGCACCACTGGCAGAGCCTGGATTCAGATGTGGCCCTTCAGCCTGGGACAGGCTCTGTGGAGCCTCATGGAAGCTCAAAGAGGAAAAGGAGGAGCTTCTTTAATGCCTAGCAGGAGGTGGGCAGCCTCAAGGTTTCCTTCAGCAAGCTCTACATCTTGGAAACTGGCAGGATGAATTTTGCTCTGCAGATCAGTTATGTGGTGAAAGGGACCTTGGGGTAGGAACTTCAAACTGAAAGAGAGTAGGAACTCTAAACTCAAAGAAAGTAGGTTTAGATTAGATGTTAGGAAGAAATTCTTCCTTCTGAGGGTGCTGAGGCCCTGGACAGGTTGTCCAGAGCAGCTGTGGCTGCTCCATGCCTGGAAGTGTCCAAGGCCAGGTTGGACAGGGCTCTGAGCAACCTGGGAGAGTGGAAGGTGTCCCTACCCATGGCAGGGGGTGGAACTGGATGATCTTTGGTCCCTTCCAACCCAAACCATTCTATGATTTTATGATTCTAACTTGGTTGCTGTGAGGCACAGAGAGAAAATGCCTCCTTCTGAGGAGTTTTGTAACATGAGGCTGAAAGATTTTGGACCACAGCAAGCTGAGGACCTTGAAAGAAGAGTTTCAAGGCAGGAAGCAAAGGCCCCTGAGGTCAGCTGAGGTCCATAAGAGCCATTCCTTTGCTGTGTCAGCGGGGCAGTGATGCAGGGTCAGGTGGGGTTGGCTCCAATGGCACACAGCTCACAGGATGCCTGGGGAGCCGATGTGAAATGGGCACTCCAACTTGCTAATGCCTTCATCTGGGTCAGCAGCTAATAGTCAGACACTGATTCACAGAACTTCCCTTCCCTGAGAGGTCCTGTAAATAGATGTATTTTTTTTTTAAACAGTGAGGAAGTGAGCAGCCCTGCTGAGGATTAAGTGCTCCCCATGTCTGACCTCAGGCATGCTGGCGTTGCCCCAGCCCAGGCTGCCTCAGGCACTCCTCTCCAGCTTTCTCCACATTTCCCCCTCATCCTTTCCCCCACTCCCTTCTCCTCCCTCCTCTCCTCATGTTGGGTCTGTCCAAAATTGAATTCCTGCTGGAGTAGGGAACAAGTGTTGAAATCCCCCCTTTTTTTTTCCTTTTTTTTTTCTGTGAAATGCAATTCTTGCTCACTGGTCATCTTATTCTCAGAATATCCCCTGCTGGATGGACCCCTTGCCCCTTTCCCTGATCCCAGCCCTGCACAGCTGCACAAAGAGGTCAGTGAAGCTGCAAAAACAGCTTTTCCCCCAAGGCTTGGTCTGGCCCTGATGGCCCCTCACTGGTGCCAGTTCCTGTGCTCAGGAGATTCCTGCTCACCACAGCTCCAACTGGCTGGTTCAGAAGTTGGCTGGAGCCCACTCACACTTTCTGGGGGCTATTTCAGTTAGGACTTTAAATACTGCAAAAGATGCTCAACAAATTTCAGCAGGATCCTTTAATCACAATGATTAAATAGTGGAGTTTTCAGTTCTTGGAGAAGTAGGGAATGGGATCAGCAGAACTCTCACCTTGGATTTCCAGAGGACAGGCTGTTTAGGAGCCTGGTTGACAGTGTTCCTTGGGAGGCAGTCCTGAAGGTCAAAGAGGTCCAGGAAGACGCAGAGATTCTTAAGAAGGAAATCCCAAAGGCACAGCAGGAGCAGGCCATCCATCCCCATGTGCCAAAAGGATAAGCCAGAGGGGCAGAAGGACTGGCCTGGCTGAGCAAAGAGCTTTGGCTAGAACTTAGGGAATAAATAAAGGAACATTTATGACTTTTGGAAGAAGGTGCAGGCAACTCAGGAGGACTACAAAGATCTTGTGAGGTCATGCAGGGAGAAAATCAGAAAAGCCAAAGCCCAGATAGAACTTAATCTGTCTACTGCTGGAAAAGGCAATAACAGTTGTTTCTATAAACACATTATCAGCCAGAGGAGGGCTAAGGAACTCTCCATCCTTTCTTGGATTTCGGGGGAAATATAGCAATAAAGGCTGAAATACTAAAAGCCTTCTTTGCCTCAGTCTTTAGTAGTAAAACCAGTTGTTTTCTGGGTACCCTGATTTGGAATACAGGGAGCAGCATGCAGACCCATAATCCAAGGGGAAATCACCAGCAACCTACTGCAAGACATACAGACATACACAAATCTGTACAGGATTCATCCAAGGGTGCTGAGGGAGCTTTCCAAACCACTTCCCAAAATTTACCAGCAGTCCTGGTTAACTGAGGAAGTTACAGTTGACTGGAAGTCAGTCAATGTGCTGCCCAGCTAAAAGAAGGACCAGAAGGAGGATCCTGGGAACTACAGGTCTGTCAGCATGACCTCGGTGCTGTGAAGGTCACGGGGCAAATGATCCCAAGTGCCATCATATGGCACATGCAGGAGAACCAGGGGATCAGGTCCAGCTGGCAGGGGTTTGGGAAGGGCACGTCCTGCTTGACAAACCTGATCTTCTGTGCCCAGGTGACCTGCTTAGCAGGCAAGGGAAAGGCTGTGGATGTTGTTTGTACTGGACTTCAGTAGAGACTTTGATGTCATTTCCCACAGTTATCTCCAGGAGAAACTGGCTGCTCATGGATTGGGAAGGTGCACTCTTTGCTGGGCTAAAAATTGGCTGGATGGCCAGGTCCAGGGGTGGTGGAGAATGGAATTACATCCAGCTGGTGGCCAGGCACCACCAGGGTTCCCCAGGACTCAGTACTGGGGCCAGTTCTGTTCCATTTCTTTATTAATTGTCTGGATGGGGTGATGGAGGCACCCTCAGTCAGTCTGCAGATGACTCTAAAGTGGGCAGGAGTGCTCTGCAATGCAGGAAGGACATTGAGGGGCTGGAACATGTCCAGAGGAGAGCAGAGGAGCTGGGGAAGGGTCCAGAGCACAAATCTGAGCAGGAAGTGCTGAAGGAGCTGGTGGTGTTTAGTCTGGACAAAAAGAGGCTCAGGTGGGACCTCCTCACTCTCCACAACTCCCTTGCACGAGGTTGTGCCAGGTGCAGGTCACTGTCTTCTCCCGAGTAACAAGTGACAGGAGGAGAGGAAATTATCTCAGCCTGTGCCAGGGGAAGTTTAGGTTGCTTATTATTGACAGCCAAGCATTGAAACAGGCTGCCCAGGGAAGTGGTGGAGTCACCCTCCCTGGAGGTGTTTAAAGGATGTGCAGATGTGGTGCTTGGGGACATGGGTTAGTGGTGGCCTTGGCAATGCTGGGTTAATGGTTGGACCTGATGATCTTGGAGGTCTTTCCAGCCTACACTGTTCCATGATTCCATGATTTGGGTCTCACTATTTCCTTCTTTCCATCCCCTATCTCTGTCCTCCAGAGCCTAGCCATTTCTGTAGAGGACATCTCTTCAGGGCAATATTTTATGCCTTTCTTGATGTCTTTTATTTATCCATTAATGTAAACTCTGTCTGTGACAGGCTTTTAGCATGACTGTTTCTGTGATAAGTTGTTTACTTCTTTTTTCCTTTGGGTTTTGCCTGTAACAAAAATGATTTACCATTGGGAAACCTTTCCTTGCCTGTTTTTTATCCCAATTTTTTTGCCTCTTGTCATCTTTTTTTTTTTTTTTTTTTTTCATTTCTCCTAGACTTACCTCTTTGTCTGCATTGGTCTCCTCAGCCAAGCTGACATTTTTCTGGGCAAAAGCAATTATTTCCCAAACCAGGTTAGGTAGATCAGGAAAGTAAGCAGAGTAAGCAGAATTTAGACCAGCAGAAGAACGCAGCTTTATTTTATTCAGGGAGAACATTAAGATAAATCTTCCAAATCACCCCCCTCTAAATATAAGCTGAATCTTCTGACATAAATCAGCCAATTTAGCTGCTGCTAAAGGCTTTGTAGTGTAGGCAAGTGCTCCTAAGTGGAGCTGGCTGAAGTGCTGCTGGTTGGACTCAGTTGCTGCACATCAGCTCAATAAGGTCACTGCTCCCCTCGTGCAGCTTTTCTGCAGGTTCATGCAGATCCCCAAGGGAGAGATGCTCTGCAGTGAACCTTTCTGCATTTGTTGTTCTCACATCCTGGGTGTCTTCTGGCAGCACTCATCATATGCATCATTGCTCAATTCAAGGCTCTCGTGTTCTCAAGTCTCTTTACAGGCAGGGTGGGATGTGGCTGGTGGAGCTCGGGGTTGTCTGGGCTTGAGTGGAGTGAATCATCCTCACAGAGTAATCTCCCTCTGCCACTGATGCTGAACTGCTGCAAGCTGTTCCTACTCAGCAAAGCACATAAGCCAATTTCTGGCTCCATTTCCATTCAGCAGAACATTTAACTGTGAGTTTAATATTAAACTCACGCTCAAATCTCTTAGCTTATTAATGGGTTTAGGTGAATGTCCACTCTGCATCACTGAATGAGGCAGGGATTAATTGCAAAGAGAGAGGAGCTCTGCAGAGCTGGGTTCAGGCAGAAAACTGGTGCACTCCCACCCAAGGCTTCTCTCCCCACCAGCTGTGCATCCAGTTTATCCCCAGGGTACAGTGTTGATACTTTAATCTTGCTCATCAAGGGATATTTTTGTGGTGTTGGATCTGCATGCTGAAGGAGCCTGTGAGGTGGCTCAGGTCCTTGGTGAGCCTCTCAGCTCTGCTGGGGTGGGAAGGGTGATGAGAGCTGGGTGTGGCATTCAGAGGCCATCCCTCCACACACCTGGCTCTCCCCATCTCCAGCTTCAGATGCACACAAAGCACAGTGGGCTGACATGACAGCTTTCCCACAGCAGATGTCACACAGGCTCAGAAAGGGTAGAAGTTGAAATGCTCACTTGCTGCAGTGTGTTTTCAGAGAGGAGGAGGTGACAGCTCCCTTTGTACACTGCACAAGTGCAGATTGGGCAGGGCACATGCTGCTCTCTGTGAAGGGGATCTTCATTTCTGTAAAGGAGATTCCTCCCTCACTGTTTACTCATTGTAGAAAATGGTAAATTGAAGATGCTTTTAGGAGCATGTTGTCTTCACAAAGTCCTATAATTTAGACATATATCTTCCTCTGTTGCAGGAGATGACATAATCTTTGTTTTATTCAGGGAGAACATTAAGATAAATCCTGGCACAGAAAGCCCTGGCACATGTTGTCCAGATGTTGTGGATGCCCCATCCCTGGAAGTGTTCAAGGCCAGTCTGAATGGGGCTCTGAGCAACCTGGTCTAGTGGAGACGTCTCTACCCATGGCAGTGGGGCTGGGACTGGATGGTCTTTAAGGTTCTTTCCAACCCAAACCATTCTATGATTCTTTAATTCTATGGTTGATGCTGTCAGTCCCTGAGTGCTGACAAAGACCACAACAATTCTGTGGGCACAGATCAAACTCTCAGTCTTTGTACCCCACTTTTCCCACCTTTATAATGGGAATAACTATAGTTGTTAACTTCAGAGCAGTGTGGTATTGGCTGTGTTTAAACAGAAAGTCTGAGTACACTTGGTGGAACTTCATTGAATTGCTCCTGGATTTAAATTTAGGGTTTCCAGTGTTGCCATTCTATCCATTAGCCTGGACACCCTCTGACATGGAGTGGCAGTAGGGGACTGATTGGTGACTTCCAGGTAGCAAGGGACAGGGTGAAAGGGAATGGCCTCAAGCTGCACCAGAGGAAGTTTAGATTGGATATGAGGAAAAATTCCTTTACTGTGGAAGTGTGGGCAGACATTGGAGCAGACTGTCCGGGGAAGTGGTGGAATCACTATCCCTGGAAGTGTTAAAACATGTGGTGCTTAGGGATTTAGTGGTGGACTTGGCAGCACTGGGTTGATGGTTGGACTTGATGATTTTCAAGGTCCTTTTCAACCTTAATGATTCCAAAGGTGCAAATCAGAAGCCTTTCCTTAAGCTGAGTGGAGTTGTGCCATTGCCAGGCTGTGGTAAGGAGAGGATGTTTATTGCAGACTGTTTTGATTTGTAGAGTGAAAACACAGAGCTTAGTCATCAAAAACAGGGGTTAGTCATCAAAAACAGTTTACCTTCCTCTCAAAATATGAAAAGGCTTAAAAGTTTGGTGAGTTTTACAGGGCATTAAACAAACACTGCTATTACAATTGCCGGTGTTAATTCTCATCAGGTAGCCTTCCTTCCCCATTTGAGGGGAGGCTCAGAGCTCCTTGTCAGCTGCCAAATGCTGTGACCCTGGTGCCCATAAAAGGTTTCTGCTGTAACTGTCTTGTTATCAGCCCATCAATGTCCTGACACTTCCTAGTGATTAATCCTGTGTTGAAATGAAATTAAGTTTCCATATATTTGGCCAGTGACCCCAGGACTTCCTATTTGGGGAATACAAAGAATAAAGCATCTGTAGCCTACAGGAAGCCAGAGTCTCTGATTTCCTGCAGAGGCAGAACAAGAACAAACAGGGAACACATTTTTCACCGCGGCAGTCGAAAGCGCACGTAAGAGCCCTGTCGGCCCCCATGATGAAAACAATTGGAAAGGGGAACATCCCTGGTCCCAAAATTATTTGTGGGTGTTTTGTTACATACACAATATGCCATTAGAAAATAGATGCAACTCAAGTTAATGTTTTTTCCAGGTGACTATTAAGGTTTCCTTTGGCATAGAGGTCTTTTGGTTTCCATCAGCGAGATTTGTGCTTGTCAGGCAAGTGAGTTTTGCTTTGCCTTTTGCTGCACCAGGCTCTCTAAATCCACGTGAGATTAGGAAAATACAGGGATTTTTTTTTACAGCTTTGTTGAAATGGGCCAGGCCAGATCCAGGCTGATGTAAATGCCAATGAAAGGGGCAGGAGGAGGTGATAAGGCAGCAAATCCTCCTTGCAGCCTAACTCAGACTTGTGATGAAAGGTATGTGGGGAAGTAGAGGCACCAGCCTGCCTGCTGAGGATCCCTGAGGGAGAGCCAGACAATTCAGCTGCTCTACACCCACAGATGGAAGCACTTCTGGATGCTTCCAAATTGCTGGTTATGTCTTGCACTAATGGGCATCATCAGCTTGGAATTAACCTCTCTCTGAATAATGCTTCTACCTGAATACCCGTAATGGCACACGTGCATCTGCACATACAAATGTGTGTGTGTGGGTACAGAGAAAAAGCTGTTCTGTTTCCCATCACCTTGTTGAGGTTGTCTTGGTTGATGGAATGTTTCAGCCAGCTCT
Source organism: Camarhynchus parvulus (assembly GCF_901933205.1). NCBI lineage: Eukaryota > Metazoa > Chordata > Aves > Passeriformes > Thraupidae > Camarhynchus > Camarhynchus parvulus. Next base: position 5,706,452 of record NC_044571.1, on the reverse strand, counting down.
GTCAGATGGGTCTCACTCTGCTTTCCCAGGGTTGGTGGTGCTGTTGCTACTGGTTCTTGTAAAAAGAAATTGCCTTGTTTCTGCCCTGCAAGGGTACCATATTACCATAGCCATTGTGTTTCAGAATACCTTGTTTCCTACAGTTTTCCATCAGTAAACCTCTTCTCATGCCTTGTAACCCAGACTGGAGTGAAAGAGGAGACCCAGGCAGAAGCTGCAGGATCTTGGGCTTGGTCTGACTGGTGGCTGGTTAACACAGCTGTCCTCCAGCAGGCAGAAATGAGATTCCCTGGAAAGTTGCTTGTCTTGGCATTTTTAATAAATTGCTGCCTAGAGGGAAAATCAAAATGTTGCTCTCTTTGAAACCATGGAGGACTGGCTTTGAAGTTTTGGACCTGAGAGAAGACTCAGAGTCTAACCATGATATTTGTCTGAAAGGGCATCTTTAACATTGTGTTTGAGTTGTCAGCCTTGGAGTGGGTGTTGCTGTTGCCCTGAAAGTACCAAGTGCCTGAGGAACACAGGATGTGGCTCACAGGTCCTTACTGTGGTGACACTGGGATGATCATGTTCTATTAAACCAAACCCAGGGGAGCTACAGAGAGCTGTGAGTGAAGTAAGCACAAGTTTACACCACAAAATGCTTCTCACCACTGGCATGCCAGAAGCAGTGGGAATCAAAGCTGGTCTGCAGCATTGACTGGATACAGTCTAGACACATTGACTAGGCAAATTCCTGGAGTTAGTCAGCTCTTTTTCTTCACCCAGGCTCTTGTCATATGGCCTTTGTGTTTGGTAGAAGGCTCAAGGAGTACCTGATTGTGCTGAAATCGGCAGGGATGTGGGAACACAGTGGGGAACATGGGCATTCACAGAGAGACTGGATCCACAAGTCTCTCACACTGAAATTCTGTGTCTGCAGCGAGCTGGGCTGCACTACTTTTTCATTTTGTTCTCTGCCCTGACTTTTGCAAGGCACCATGTGTCCCTGTCTACGCCAGTGGGCTGGTTAAGTCTCTTCTAATTATTCTAGAATGAATATTGAACAGACAAATCCAGGCAGTGCTGCCAGCTCCAGTGATTTTGTCAGTCTTGCAATATTTGCTTTTTGTTCTCGTGGCTTTTGCTCCTAGATTCATGCAATGAAATTCCACTTCCCCCTGGCAAACAAGAGCAGGGGAAAGAAAAGCACTCCAGGTGTCCAGTCTACCTGGCAGGGAAGGAAAGGCAGGACCAGGGACACAGGAACTCCCAGGCTGTCAGAGCTGGGCTCATCAGCCCCATGGGGGCTCCATCTCTCCACCATGGATATTGCAAATAATCCCTGCTCAGTAAATCAGACGAACAAACTGCTGCTTCTCTCTCCACTGCTGCACATCACCATCCACATTATCTCATCAATCTCTTTTCTTACCATTTTCTTTCCTGCTGAGAGCTGCTTGTGGTTTTCTGCTTTTCCAGGGGAAGAGCTTGCAGGGAGAGTGCTGCCTTCCCCACACAGAGGTGCTGGAGCCAGATGCAGCAGGGCCCTGCCTGAGCCTGGGGAGAGCAGCCAAGGCACAGCTCTGACCTCCTTGGCAGCTCTGGCCAGAAGAGAGCCCAGTGGAGAGACCAGGGATGCCAGATCCATGCAGGATCTTTCCTCAGCAAACGTGGGGTGCTGCCTGGGGGATGGACAGGTCCCCCCAGGGGTGCCCTGGTGCTGTGGGTGGGATGCACTGCTGGTGCCTCATCCTGCAGGGGAGCCACACTCCTCTGCTGTTTCTAGCACCCCTTCCCCATCAGTCAGGGCTAAGCCCCTCAGCCGCCCTTTCCCAGATTTCCTGTACTACACCCTCAAAAGCCATGTCCTGTCTGAGAGGCACATGGGACACAGCTTTTCTTGTGTTCTTTTGCCATCTGGCCATTGCCTGCAGCACAGGCTCTCTCTGCACATGTGACTCGGCAGCCCAGATGTCCCAGATGTTTGCAAACCCTTCCAGCACCCTCCCCTACCCTGAGCACGGTGCACTTTCTTCCACAGCCCCCAGGCTGATAAGGCTAATCCTTATCACAGCAATACTTCTGTTTTGGTCAAAAGGAGCACAAACTCTCATGGGGGCACCTTGATCTAAAGATTTAAAGAAAGATCTTTAAATCAAGAATCCTTTCTTTAAGGAAAAAGCAGTTGTGTTGCAAAGGTTGCTGTATACAAACTCAGATTATCTTGTTCAGAGTGTTTATTCTTGCTTTTATTCTTCTCCTTCCTGTTAAAACCCACCATTGTCAGTGAGTTACAGACACGATGCACGTCTGGAGATGGAGAACTCCTTTTCCAGCTGCTTCTGTTGGTCCAACCCTGCTCCTGTGAGCACATCAGGTATAAGCATCCCTTTCCCTTTCTCTCTCAGCAGCACCAAGCTCTCCAGGCTGTGGCTCCCACATTCAGCTGATGAAACACAGAAACCTGAGCTCTCCTGCTTCTCTTCTACACAGGAATAACCCCATGGAAGGCATCAGCACTGGTGTCTAATGTGCAGCACAGATGGAAAGTGCTGCAATTTTTTTTTCAGTGGTGTAACTCTCCTGATGTAATCATTACCCAAGGATTTCATCAAAATCACTGTTGTGTTGCAAAGGTGTCAGTAAACACAGAATCTCCCTGATATGTCAGAGGTGATAACGTTTTCCTGATACAGCACATAAATTGCCAAGTAAGTGTTCTCTTCATTCCCTTTTACCCCAACAGAGCTCCACTAATTTGACAATTGCGGGAGTTTTGGATCTCCCAGGAGGAAGCTCACCTCTGCAGTTCTTGAAATTGATGATCTCTGGGTTTCCAGCCACTGAGCTGTGATTGTTCAGCAGAAATGAGCTCTACACAGAGCTGATGGAGCTGCACAGCAGCAGGGTCATTAACAGGCAATGAGCAACCAGATCTTGTTTGCATCATTTCAGAGGCCATTTAGAGTTGGAACTGCACAAATGAAAGACAAGAGCCTTTGAGGAAAGAGCGGGTTAAGCTTTCTAGCCTTAGGCAGTCACTAGCCTGAGTAGTAGTAGTAGAAATTTTGGGTTGTGTCTGATCCAGCCCCTGCCCAGTGGCAGAGAGATCAGCTCAGAGGAAGGTCTGACCTTGTTCTCTTTTCCTACCCCTCTTGCAACACCATGCAAGGGACATTTCTGCTTTGCCTTTTCACTGTGGGACTGAATCACTTGCGCCCATTTCCACACCCCTAGAGTCTAAGAAGAAGTTGGGATTTTCTGCTTGCATTTAGAATTCTGTAGATCACTTTAAAGCTTTTATCCTAGAAAAATGCACTCTAGGAGCCAAAAAGGTTGCTGGCTCTTGTGTGAGGTTGCTTGTAGTTTTTATGATGCCTGATGCAAATTGAAAAACTGACATTTGAATAGGAAAACTTTTGGTCTGCAGTGTAGGTTTGGCTGATAGGAAGCCCTTCTGTGCTCCAAGGCTTTCCTAAGATGTCAAACATTTCGAGTTAATTAGGGTTAGGAGCCATTTCACTGTTTGAATTTGTGACAGCAGAGAGTTAAATAAAGCTTTGCTTACAAAATCTCTCACTTGGAAACACACACAAAGCTGTTCAGCCTTAATTCCCGAGTTTGCTTTATGGTTTTTGGGTAAACATTGTCTCTTTTCTCAGCCTCTGTGAAGGAACCCTTGCAGGTCTTTATTTGCCTTCCTTTCACAGCAGAGTTTGCCTAGGCTTGGTGGGGATTGTGCTAACTTTGCCACCAAGTCTGCAAGAAGACAAATCACTTTCTACTTGTGCACCAGCCCTTTGGGATGATTGCTAACAGAGGGCTGGGGCTTCAAATACAATAGTAGCACTGAGATGATGAGTTAAGAGTTTACAGATGACTTCTAACAAGGCATTCAGAGCATTAAGGGAGGCTCACCACTTAGGAGTTGAAAAAAGCTTTCAGGATTGTCACCTGAGCAAGGTGATGGTGCCTTGGTTAGGTTTATTCTTGACATTTTCACTAGCCCTGTAAGAATTTTGCCTAAAAGATCTGCAATCTTTAGGTTTTCGTTAGGATGTAGAACATTCTTCCTTGGTTTTATTTTAAAAATCACTTAATAAGATGTTAAGGTCTTGTTTATGCAGGAAAATTTACAATAAACTGTTTTAATATCAGAAAACCAAAGAAGACAGCTTCATGCAGACTCTATGATATGACATTAGACTCTTTTATCAATTTCACTTATGCCTCTTGGCAATAGCTCACATTTAAAGTTAAATATAAAAGGCCATTTTTATACTGGGCTAGGGGTATTTCCATGGGGAAGAGATGATGGTGTAAATGCACCATATATGTTATAAGTAACTTCTAACACTTTGATAAGTAGACAAGGTCTTTGAGATTGCATGGGGGAGTGATTCCAGACCTAAAACTTGGCCCAAAGACAGGCTTGAGGCTTATTCCCACACATCAGGGCTCAGCCCCTCAGCTGGGGTAAGCTGATGCCTCTCTATTGATTTCTGAAAAGCTAAACTAATTTCCAGCAGAGGAGAATCTGCTCCAGATTTCCCAGCTGCCCTATCAAAAACCTTCTCAGAGCATTGACTGGGGAAAGAAAAAAAGGCCTCAGCCTGATTTGAAAGAACATAATAGACCTTTAATTTAATTGACTTAATTTTATTGGCAGCCATTGAATGGTGAAATGAAAACAGATGATCTGGATGAACAAGAAAAGGTTAGATGGGAGTAACCCATTAGTAAATATCAAGGCATCATCCTATTGTCCTCATTTAATAAAGGAACGGGTCAGTAAGTATAATCATAAACATTTTTACATTTTAGTGAAGATTTATTTGACATCATTACTAGCAGAGAGATGGATTCTTGTAACAGCAAAAGATGAAACAGTCTAACAGATGAGAAGTTAGTTCCTTTAGCTGGCAGAGAGTGGCACAGCTCTACAGCCTGACCTATTTAATTCCACCTTTTTAGCAGCTGAGCTATAACTTTGGACTGCTGTGGGATATATGACTTTTTTTAAAGTTTTCTTTGACAAATCTCCCATGCTTACATCTTCTCTTGCCCGTTTGGCATTGCTCTTGCAGGCTCCTCACAGCCAGCAGGTCTGGAGTGGCAGGACAGTGAAGCTGGACACAGAGCTCTGTGGAATGGGCCAGAAAAGCAGATTCCCCACATCCCCCCAAGCCCAGCAGAGCAGGAGAGGGGTGGGCTGCTCTGGAAACCTGCTCAACACAGCTGAGACCTCATCTGGAGAAGCAGCTTCTCCCCACCCCAACAGTCCTGTCCTGCATTCTGTGCAGCTTTCAGCTGTCTAGGCTGTCTGGAAGTCCATTCAAATAGGATTGAACAGCCCCACTAAAGCCTCATCCAAGGACAGCAGTACCCTGAGGGGTAGAACAAGTATGATATGATGTGAAAGAGAGAAAATTCTACTTAGATGCAGGGAAACCAGACCTGACTCCTCACTCAGTTCCTTATTATTCACTAGTGGTGGGTGCCCCTTGTATGGGAGTTTTAACAGAACATTGTCCAGACCAACTTTGAAGAAACCTTTTTGCATTACTATCTGCAAATAAAGAATTAAACAAACCCTAAAAATAAAAAAAAATATTAAAAGCTTAGATTTTTCTTCATTTTAGATGGAATTGGTTAGAAATATAATACTCCAGTTGTGAAGACTTCTTGCAAAGAAGTCTGGGTTACCCAACCTGGAGCTCTCATTGAGGATCACCAGCCCCACTTTCCATCTCTGGCAGATGCCTGAGGGCTGCCCCACTCCCCTTGCTTGTAGAGACAGCCAAATTCTCTATGAGCACCCTGGGCACTCAGGAAATCTCCAAAACCTTGCACCAGCCCCCCTTGCATGGTCTCAGTCCGTCTCCAGAGGGATAATGGATGCTGTCCCTGTGCCACAGAGAATGCTTAGGCTGTGCTGGTTTCTGCCTTGATTTTCTTCTGCCCCCTTTCCCCAGCTCCACTGAAGTGGCCAAACCTGGCTCTGTGCTGCATCCCCAGCCAAACGGCCTGTCTGAAATTGCCAAACCTGGGGCAAAAAGGCAGAGCCACCAATCACCCCAACCAAACCTGCTCTGTGATGAACATGACAGCCCAGTGACACCGTACAGGCTGGGAGGGCACTCCGTGGAGCTGATCACACAGCAGGAATTTCATTTTGCAGTGCTCCTGCCCTTTCTCCCAATATCTTTCCCTTGAGTTGATAAGCAGAGCCCTCTCAGGGTTCACTGTGTGCTGGCTTACAGAGAGCTCACAAAAATCAGTGTTCACCAGGAGTGAGGAGAGGATATGAAGGGCTCTGGTTTTGGAGAGGGACACTGGCAGCTTCTCTTGTCCCAGAGCAGTGGTGAGTTACAGGTGTATCCTCTCCTCCTGGGCAGAAAGACTGCTGAGGACAGAGTCTCTAACACTGCATTTCCACAGGGCATAGCCCAAACCACTTCAGGACACACCTGCTGCTGTGAGAACAGGTGTCAGAACAAGCCAGTTTCACCTGGAAATCCCAACACTTTCTCTAGACATAACCCCAGATCCAGCCCCTTCCCCTAAGGAAAACACCAAATACAACCAGCCCCATTCTAAATATTTTAGTTTTCAGCACTTTTCAACAACAACAGAAAAAAAGAGGTGAAAAAAATTAAGGTCTTCCTGGGAAACCAATGCTTGGTGAAATTTTTCAGTCTGGTCCAGAACAGAACATCTTGCAGGGGATCTCCCTGTTTAAATTCCAGCACCAGGCTGTGACTCAGAATCAGGACTGCTTTGCTTGGCTCCCAGGGCTCCTGAAATCTGTCTAAGCACCACAGACTGTGCCTGGCGTGGGGTGGGCTCCGCAGAGGGAGGGCTGTTCCCTGCACTGCACCCTGCTACAGACGAAAAGCAGCTTGTATCTTAACACATTTTGCCTGGCAAGCATTTCAAAGGCTTCTCCTCTGAATCACGGCTGCAGGCACTGCCTACATTTCCTCTTCACAGGACCTGGCACGTTGAACTATGCAAAATTCCTTAATCCTGTTTATCTGCTGTCTCCTTCCGAAGAGGCACAATGCTCCTGTGGCCTCTCTGAGCTTTCCTCTGCTCTCTTACCAGAGTTACATTTGCCCATTTGAAGGCCAAACACAGGCAGGATGAGAGCAAAGCAACCAACAGCCCCTCAGCACACCAGAATTTGGGATTTCAGTGTGCAGTAAGGCAGGCAAGTGCAAAGGTTCTGTGTCCATTTAGCCTTTTCTGGATTAATGACGTCCACAGTAGATTCTGAGCACATAAAATTATCCATTCTGAGCTACAAGCTCAAAACAATGCCCTTAAGGAAGGAGCAGTGAAGGTCAAACTCCTCCTTGCCTGTTCCTCCTGCCCTGCAGTCCTGATGGAGCAGGAGGAGGGTGGATTGAGGATGAAGGCAGGGGAGCCAGGGTTACCTCTCTTCTGGGCCAAAATCTTGATCTCAGTGCTCTGAGCCGCTCGATGCAGGGATGCTGTTCTGTGCAGCTGAACTTTGTATCCCTGAGGGCAAGGAGAAAATAAATCAGCTCTGTCCTTAACCTTTGCACAGGGAAAATCACTTCTCTGCCTGCCAGGGAGGAGCAGTGGCCTGGTCCTCAGGGGTTCTGCTGGACTGGGTGTCCATGGGGGATAGAGAGTGACCTGGGGAGCTGAGCAGGGCCCAAGGTGGGGATGGTGACACTGGGTCAGGCTGCAAAGGTAGGAAGTGAGGCACTGCTGGAGTGGAGGAAGAGGAAATGCTCAGGCAAGGTGTAAGGGTCCAATCAACCACCTTGATGAGCCTTTTAAAAGGGCTGAACAGTGGTTCATGTACTCTGAGTTGGATGCACAGGAGAAACGAGACATTCTTAAGGGGTCAAAATGAGATATTCTTAAGGGGTCAAAACAACACTAAAGATTTCACAGAGAAAATTTAGAAAATCAGCAAAAGTTTGGCAAAATGTTTGGTACAACATTCAATCAACACAAAACACTTCTCACAGCATTAACTTGGCCCATTCAACTCAGCAAAATTTAAGCCCGTTTGATGTTAAGTTACTCAAAATATTCCAAGCAGAGGGAATTAGAAGAAGAAGGAGAAAGAGAGAGAGACAGAAAAGATATGGAAAAGCACACATATAGTTACCAACTCCTGGGTTCCAGCGGTGATAGAGGAGAGGTAGCGTCTGGATAAACATGATCGCCCTGTGTTCAGCCTTAAATACACCTTGGCCTTCGTGTGTCAGAACCCAGGACATTCCTCTGGCTGCCCTGGAGGACTCGAGACCCTGGCAGCGGACTCAGAGACCTTGGCAAGGAGTCAAAGACACCTGTGCCTTTGATTTTAACCCATGGAAACAATTACCAACTTTGTGTGAGGAGTTACAAACCACAAGAGTTTGAGTAGAATGATAGCGAATTTATCACAGGATGAAAAAGTAGAATTTTGGGGTTTTAGAATGCGAGTTCAAGAAGCAAGATGGAAGAATCTGAGTGTGTTCTGTCTTTCTCCTTCTTCTTCTTGTCCTCCATCTTCTGCTGTGATGGTGACATTTTGATTAGTTTAAAGACAAACTGTGACAAATCCAAACTGTGTCAAACCATGACACTAACATAGGTGATAAGTATTAGAAAATTATTGTAAATAATGTATACATAGTTTTTAGTATAAAAAGATAACGCCGCCCTGAGGGTGGTCAGTGTGCTTCAACCCAACCTGCTGGACAGACCTCAGCAGGTCAGAAAGACAGTGTATTAGATAAGAGAAAATAAACAACCTTGAGAACAAGAGCCGAGGAATCCTGTCTTCTTCTTCAGTCTCGAGGCTGAGAAAAAGAGACTTTCTATCACCTCAGAGTCATCTCGACACCAAAGACCTCATCATTCCTGAACCCTTCTCCCAGGTGGGACTTCTGGTCACTTTGCCACTCAGGAGCTGCGTCACAGGTTCCAGGGGAGGGTGTGGAGCATTGCCCGTGCTGTGCCCACGACTGGCACCTGGGACACAGGCTCCAGAGGGGTGGGCTGTGAGGTGCAGGACAAGGCCCCACCTGCCCTGCCCCACACACCTGCATCCCAAAACATCCCAAGGCATCAATCTTGCCAGTCTCTGACACAAGGGCAGCATGAAGGAGGAGGATGAAGAGGAGAGAGGAGGGTCTCCCTCTGGGAATGTCCCAAGCCCTGTGGCACTGGGTCAATGCTCACCTCCTTGGCTGGGCCCGCAGTGACGAACGCGCTCCGCCTGCTGTGGATGAAGGTGTGTGAAAGCCCTCGGCGTGCTCGTGCCTCACCCCTCTGCCCTCCTGGGTGTGCAGGGATTCCTCACTCCACCAGGTCTACGATGGGAGTCCAGTGATGAGCCTGAAGGTCTGGATCCTGCTGCTGAGTGCCTCAGGGGCTGGCACACGGCTGCAGGGCTGGTGGCACACCACATGTCTGGCCGGAGCTGGTGCCGAAATCTTGGCTTTGCAAAGTTTGCGTGTGGGTATTGACTGAGCAAGGATCCTGCCTGGATATGATTCACCTTCCTTCCCCCTCAAGGGAGGTACATCTGGGGACCTATGACCAGGTTGGCAGCAGCTCTGTGAAATGCTGACTGTCTCTTGTGGGGGTAAGAAGGGAGGTCACCTCAAGCTCGTTTCTAGAGTCAGCCTCTTTCTGTTATTTACGACATAATTTTGCCTTACGAGGGTTGCTCGTGAGCCTGTTCTCTAGGACAGCAAACTGAAGGACCATATGTCATGGTTTGGACTGCCAACACATCAACATTGCAATCATTTGCAGACTGTTTTATATTTCTTTGATTCGGGAATGTGTGTAATTAGCTCCTCAGAACAGCCGGGTAGAGGAAACGCAGTCTGTTATTTAGGCAGAATTAACATCCTTGTTCTCTGCATTGTGATCCTCAGTTTCCTAGTGCTGCTGCCAGAGCTGTGGAGAGATCAGTGCTGAGACATTCGTTCTTTGAGCCTGCCTTCATTGCAAAACTATTTCTGTTCCTTTTCTAGGCTATCCCGATGACCTACAACTGGCACAAGACGTGCTGATGCTGTAATTAGTAAATACCCTGTGCAAGTGGCAGCAAAAGATTTATAGCCACCATTGGAGGCTTCTCTTTCAGCAAAAGGAGAAGCACCAAAATGTTTGTTGCTGTTTACTGCATTTTTCTGCAGATTCCCAGCAGGGTCCAGCCAGCATTTCGTGCTGCAGGCGTGGTAAATAAATCTTTACTGACCTGTTGTGGCAGAAGCCACGTATGAATGTGCTGGTGGGGCAAGAGTTATGTTATTTTAATAGGTTAACAAACCCATCCAGGCTTCTGCACTGTTAGCATTTGGCCTCCTACCAGGAGTATGATCACTGTGCTACACTTTCCATTCCTATCCCGGTGGTTTATGTGGATTGGTTTTTAACAGTGCCTGTGTACAGCCAAAAAACAGGAGAGCAGCCATGCCAAATGGCCTCCCAGTCACTTGTGCTTTGGAGGCAGGAGAGAGCTCTGTCCCCAGGGGGAAAGGGAAGGAGTGAGAAGGAAGGATATAAAAGACAATTTTATTCTCGTATTTGCCCTGGAATTGAAATCTGTGGTGCACCTGCAAGGAAAAGGGAGCTTGTTTTTTCCCATTTCAAGTAGAATGTCTTCCAAGGAATTACCAACTCCATACTGTGTCTAGTGCTTAACTGGCCTCAATCAAGAGAGCTTGGCCAGAGGTGTTTCTGGTGCTTGGACACCTCTCTTGCCCTTTTTCTTTCTCACCCCTTCAGAGGCTTGTGCACCCATGGATTCTCTGTTGCTTAGAAAATGGTGAGGTTATATTGGTCTCTCAAATAGGGAAAATTATTTTCTTTGCCTGGCCTGACAAACTCTTACAGGGATGATATCTTTGATGTCATTGCCTCTTAATAAATTCAGTCAAAATTAGCCAATAAGTTCAAAAGTTATTAAAGTCAGGGGGAGAGGAGAAAAGTTCTTTGTTTCCACAGGAAAACACACAGAAGGGGGCAATGTGTGTGTCACAGAGGAAAATGGAAATTACTGTTGGTAGTCTTAGCATGCTGTAACTTATCTTCCTTATCTTCTCTTCCACATGTAATGCAAATGTTTTAACAGATCATTTTATCTTCCCACCCACCATTTCTGCTCCTTTGGCCAGCTCCACAGGCAGCACGGACAGACTCCTCAGGTCGTTTGGAATGCCTTCCTCTTCCCTGACACTTTTTCTCCTTGGCATACCCATCCCTACTGCCCAGAGGGACACACTCAGCTCCTCATCTGTAAATGCAGCCAGGTTAGAAGTGGGACAGTTTGTCAGGTACCCCCTCATGGCTCCTGCCTCCCACTACACCAGATCTGCTGTCCCAGTGATCCCCTAGTCCCGCTGAAAGGCGCTGTGGCCCCGCTGGATGGTTGGACACGGCACTGGCGCGATAGCCGGGGACAGAGCCAAAGTTAGGTCAGCTGGATGAGCTGGAACTCATCCCCTGGGAAGCGCCTGACTGCTGCAGTAGCTGGCCTGGCTGACCCTCAGACTCGTGGCGTTTCTGTTGGGGGGATGCTATTTTGATGGTGCTTCTGCAGATTCAATGTCATTTTGGCCTTGCTCCCATTGACGTTGTGGCTGTAGGTCTGGACATCAGCTGGCCACAGCCTCTCCTCTTGCTCACCTCCTTTCTGCTGCCTTTTGCCTCGCTGTCCCCAGCCCTGGGTTCTGGGCTTTGTTTTCAGTTGGGAAAGGGGTCAACAAAATTCTTCTGCCTGCAGTTACTCCACCTTCCCTTCTTCTCTTTCATGTTGCTACTTTGGTTCATGAACTCGAGGTGTTTTCAGACTTTGGGATACCCTTTTGTTATTTAGTCCTATTTCTAGAGGTGTCTTGAGGAGCTTGAGGTGGTCACCCCTCCTGCTGAGAATCATTCTTGTCCTCAGCCACTATCCCTGTTTCAGTCCATTTCTTTTCCATTTGGCTGCCACTTAACCATCCAGTTTTGGCAGCTGTAGTGGTATGAGCGGGCATGAATTTGACTCCTATAAAGGATTTGGAAAGAATTGTGTTCTGAGTTTATTGGGAATTCAGTTGATCAGTAGAATAGGAAGGGGAATTATTTGATCATCCAGAGGATGGCATTGTGAATGTAAATAGTGTGAAAGACAAGAAGCACTAATTGTGACACATTAACTTGTTTGACCAGAATCTGCTTGGAAGATATAGAGGTTCTGGTATGTTTTTTGGTAAGAATGAGGCTGCTGCTGATACCTATTTATAGATGACCGTGACCCTGAAGGTTTCTGGTAAGATGTTTGCAAAGCCACAGCTATCCTGTGAACATTCACGTAAATGAGTTGGCATTTTCCCAATGATAAAAGGCCAGCTCCAATATAGAATCATAGAATTAAAAAATCATTTAGGTTGGAAAAGACCTTTAAGATCATTGAGTCAGTGCATCTGATCTCTTTCTGACTACATGTTGCAGGGCATTTGCAAATGAATGTAGAAAATAGATATCTGGGGTCATAAAAGGGCATGTTTGAGAGATTGCTTCTGGGGCTTTTCCCAGGGTGATGCTGCTCTGCCAAGCAATGGAGGCTGTGAGCATGGAGCTGATAGCCACTCATTAATATGGATTGTTTTATAAAAAAAGGCCCCTTTGAGTCAGTGGTTAAAATGTTCCCTCTTCCCTTGGCTTCTGCTGGAGTCAGCCTGTGACTTTCAGCAATAATTTTAATCTGTGTGTAAGAATTTAACCTCAAAAGCATAACTGCGCTTGATTAATTAAGCTTTATCTAATCTCCAGCTAAACTGACAGTCAATAAACAAACAGAGCTTTCTCAGGATGGCCTTGCCTTGCATTTACGTGATTCCCAGCACAGTTTCACCTCCTGGGCAGAAAGGTGTTCCCCAGTCATTGCGTGGTGCATTTTCTGGGAGGAATGAATCCCCTCATTACAGCTTATCTATGTCAACCATAAAATACCTCTAAGCCTCTTGTTCCAGGAAATATGGAGAGCAAAAGAGATCCTTTAGGACTGCACAGCATCCTCCAAGCAGCCAGAGGTGTGACACCTCATAAAGTGCTCATGGTCAGATCTGGTCTTATTCTGCAGTTTTATATTTCCCTCATTGCTGCATCCACTTGCTCAACATACTGCCTCTTTAAGGAAAGTATGGATGTCCACTTCCATCATATCCAAGCTGGGAAATATTACTAAACCCATGCCTTACACAGAGGTGTTTACACAGAGTTGTGAGAACATCCCCAGGACTGATCAAGACTGAAGTTGGTTTGCTATTTGTTGGCATCATAGCCAGATGGGCATTTTGAATTTAAATGGAATGAAAGACAAGAAATGAGGTAGTGACTATTTATACATTAGTGGGTGCCTGTGCAGGTTTTCAAGGAATACCAAGCTGCTATCACAACTGCTTTCATTAAAACTAAGCCCATCAGGAGGTTATGTTTTCATAATAGGATTCTTAGGTTCTTTTCCTCTGTGAGACAATCTCACTGTTCTCCACATCTGAACATAAATATCCCATTCCAGCCTGATTTTAGTTCAGAAGGAAAGTCATGAAAGATCTGGTTAACTCAGGTGTTGTCACTATCTGTGTGTTCCAGTGAGGCAAAGGCATCTGCTCTTCCTCTGGTTCTAGAGTCAGAACTGAGCAGCTCTGATGCAGGAAGAGAGCCAGAGAGAAAGGGCCATAGGTCTTAAGAGAGCTATGAGAGAACTTGAAAGCGTAAATGAAAAATCTCTCCTGATTCAGGAGGAGATGCATTACCTTCTTCCAATGAGTTTTCACCCTTGAAATCTCCCATGGGAAGAAACACAGAAAGGAAAAACCTTTTCACTAGTACATGGTGGGATGCCAGCATGTGGCAGCAGCTCCATGCCTGACAAAGAGGCTGTCCACATCCCACATCATCTGCCTGCTCCCTTGTTTATCTGAAAACAAAGCTGCAAAAAACATGTGCACATCAGAAGCTCTCCTGACACTGCTGGAGTAGCTTAGCCCAGGTCTGGCTTGAGGGGCTGAACAGAAAGCTGGGAGAGAAGTCCTGCTCTGATCCCTTTGTGGAGAGCTCCTAAGAGACCAAGTAGTGTGGAGGAAAGGAGGGATGTGGGGTTTAGGAAATACGGAATTCCTTTTCTGCAGGAGGAGCTCCTGTTGCTATTCTGGTTTCTGTGTCTTCAATCATCAAATGCGGCTTTTGTCTTTTGATAGGACAAGGAGGAAAGTAGTGTACAATGGTGTTCTGACAGCCTGGCACACCCCAAATCTGTGGTTTAAAGCTTTCTTTGTGCTGAGTGTGTTCTTGTAGTGCTAATGACCAGGTTGCCATAAATAGCCACTAAATGGGTCTGACACGGTAAAGGAAAGTGAAGGTCGCTGTTGGATCTTGTGTTGTATTTTAGATCTCTGTATCAAAGAACTTCATAAGGAAGGGGAAGGTGCATTTTCAACTTGGGTTTCCTTTTAGATACAGAGGGGGAAACTGAGGTATGAGAATGACTGCTTGTCAGAGCAGGATGGGGATGAGAATGGAGATGGGCTCTGCCTGATGTTCTGCAAGGTCACAGCCAAGCAACAAATTATCACCACACAGGGCAAAATTAACTCCCCATTGAAATCAAAGGTAAAACTGCCACAGAATTCAGTAGAGGTGGGGTTTGCCTGCAGCCCAGCTCCAGCAGCCTAAGCCTTGAGCCAAGTATCCCACACTGAATGCCTGTGTGGGGAAGGAAGGCAGGCATATTTGGGATGCTGGGATTAAGGTGCTGTGCTGGCCACAGTGGCTGCACGAGCAGGGATGGGAGGGGACATGGAAGGTGTGTGAAAGCAGCTGCTAGACTGCATGGGCCATGTAGAGCTGATAGCTCATTTTAGGATCCCAGCACTTAACAATGTGTTTTCTTGATGGCTTGGTCGCTGAGCCTGGCACCCTGAGAGGACATCACCCTTTCCATGGGTGCCAAATGGGTGAGAAATGCATCCTTGTGAGAAGCCCAAGTGCCCTCCCTCTCTGCCTCACTAACAGGTACAGATGCCTGTCTTGCACCTTGTATGGGGAGCAAATCATGGGGCATTTTTAATGATGGGCAGTGCCAGAGGTTTGGTGGCTGCATTTCCTTAACGTGCCCTAAGCCAGGCTTTGAATGTTACATCTTGAGCACTGAACCACACCTCCCTTTGGATGTTCCAGACCTCACTGCTGGCCACACAAACTCAGTTATGCCCCAGAACTAGGGGAATTTAGGATCTGCTTCCCTTTTCAACCTGCCACAACAGCGGGACCATCAGGTCTACAAGTGGCATTTCACTGAGTGGAGATAAGCCAGAGCCTGGCTTGGATGCAGTCCCTTAGTAAGACTCTGGTTGCACAAATATAACAAATTAGGCAGGGCAGAATCCCTGTGAGACTGGAAACACACTCTTCTGGGTACCAATGGTTGGAGGGAAGGGAGAGCAAGGCACAGTGCAGCACCACCAGGAACACCAGCTCTGCTCCCAGTGATTATTAATATACACATTAGTGAGTGCCTGTGCCATTTTCAAGGAATACCAAGCTACTATCACAACTGTTTTCATTAAAATCAGGGTGCCAGAGGGCTCCTGGATATCTCCTGCAAAATCAAGTACAGTGCCTGCTGAGGAGGTTGGTTTTCACTTGAAGGTTGTGTGAGACTGCTCTGGGTTGGCAATGCTGGCATGTGCCCCACTGCCACACTTTGGGGACCACACTGGCTCCATTGTCCAGGGCTTTGTGGGGCTGGGCAGAAAGGGGATCATGGATGGGCAAGGGACACAGAGCTGTCTCATGGAGAGCTGGCAGCTGCTTTATTACATGGTAACCACAGCAATTTGTACTGGTGGGAGGACACAGAAATGACAGGTTACATCCATGGGGGTAATGCTAGACAGTGATGGCATCTGCCAGCCCCTGAGGATCTGAGTTTAGTTTGCAGCAGTTCAGGAAAAACTCCAAAAAGAAGAAAAAGAGGGAGAAGTTGTCCTGCAAGAGAGGCTGTGGCTGTGCTAAGAGGGTCGAGCTCATTTCTGGGCAGCTCTGAGCAGCCACTTCACTTTCACAAACACTTCAATATGTTTGTGAAACACTGTGTACTGGCTGGCCAGCCCCAGAGTGACCTGTTCCTCTTCTCTTCCTAAGAAATGACCATTCCTTTAGACATCTCTGTTTTTCCCTAGCACCTGTGCATGCCCAGATCTTTCCTGCCTGGCATCAGCTGCTGTCAGGGGCTCGGGTGACAGAAGCTGAGCCTGAGAAGGCATTTTCCAGAACAAACCACTGCCCAGTACAGAACCCTCTTTCCAAGTAGGACAGGCTGGGTTGGAGGCCAGGGAATGACCTTTTCTGTGTGGCATTCTCCCACATAGTGTGACCTGATGTCACTCAGCTGCTGGGCAGTGTTGTGACGTTGCAGCCTTCCCCCAAATCCAAATCCAGGCACCGCTGGTAAACCGCACAGGATGCCAACCAAATTTTGCCATTCTTCCCTTCATGTTGCTTAGGGTGAAAGTATTTGACCTTAAATTACTCTTCTTTTTTTTTTTGAGAAGGGAGCTTGTTTCTCAGGAAAGCTGGGTTTGATTCTTTGGTTTTGGAATAAATCTGGTATGAATCCCCAATGGTTTCGTGCTGCCTGTCCTTCCCACCCAAACAGGGGCACTTCTGTAGTGGCTGGCATCAGATGTCTGTTGTTCAGCTAGGGAGTCTGAGCCCTGCTCTGTGCTCTCAGGTTGGGTTCAGGCAGCCACCCAGGAGCAGGGACATTCCTGGCTGCAGAGCAGGGCAGGCTGTGTACCCAGGGTAAATGGAGTTTACCACAGGCTGGTAAACAGCTCTGTTTAACACGTCAGCTCAAGCGGGAGACAATCCAGTGTGAAATGCTTGCACTGAGATGAAATCACTTCTTTTCCACTATCTGGATTCATCCTGATACTACTCAGGCAGGCTTGAGCCCATGCTAATCTGTATGGAGGGTGAAATGCAAAGAGGTAGAAAATAAAGCTCTGAATCTGCCATTGCACTCCCTGACCTCATCTTTTGCAGGCTTCTTGCTCCCAGTGCAGAGAAGCAGAGAAGAATCACAGAATAATGGAATGGTTTGGGTTGGAATGGATCTTAAAGATCATCCAGTTCCAACTCCCCTGCCATGGGCAGGGACACTTTCCACTGTCTCCAAGCCTGCTATCTCCAAGGCTGCTCCAAGCCCTGTCCAACCAGGCCTTGAACACTTCCAGGGATGGGGCATCCACAACTTCCAGGGCAACGTTTCCCAGTGCCTTACTACCCTCACAGCAAAGAATTTCTTCCTAACACTGAATCTAAACATAGTCTCAGTTTGAAGCCATTCCCCTGTCAAAACTATCCCTTTATCTGTAAGCTCCCTGTGGGTACTGGAAGGCTGCAAAATGTAAAATATATTCCTCCTAATTTCCCTATCTGACTTGTGTGTTGTCACACAACAGGTTTGTTTTGCTTTGGGGAGTAGAGAAATGAGATGGAAATGACAGAGGTCTTTGATAGAAATGTAAATATGGGAATACCCATGAAATCAACAGAGTAAGTCAAAATTCAAAACTGCTTTCCAGAGAACTGCACTCAAGAGTTTGGGATCTGTTGTTGCTCTAGTCAAAGATAAGTGTTTGGACTTAATAAAAAAATTAAACAAAAAGGGACCAGCTAAATAAAATAACATGACTTTTGGAATCTGTGTGGCCAGATGATAGTATTCAGTGTTAGTATTTTGACCTAAAAGAAATCAATTAATAAAATGCTCATTTTATAAATATGGCCAATTTCTAATATTTGTATGTCTTGCTTTCCAAAGTCAGCTCAAATATTGGGAAGAAAGCTTGCTTGTTTTTTTTTTAAATTTATTGCTGCTCTACCTTGTGCAAGTTCTATGTGCAGCCTTTTACTTTTCAGAGCTAATGGTGGCTCTGTGAGCAACCTGCCTGGGCTCTGAGAATGCAGGTGGGGTTTGTACCAGGAGCACTTCAGCAGACCTTCCTGCTGACCTCCTGATGCAATTAGCTGTGGTCCTGCTGTGCTCAGAGAATCCCCTCTGAGTGCAGCTGCAGTGAACAAGCAGAAATTTCTGAGGCAGCACAAACTTGCAGACCATTCCACAAGATTATCAAGTGACAGCAGGTTGGGAGTATGTAATGAGAAGCACGGGTTCACTGACTAAGCATCCCTAAGGGGACTGCTGCTTAATCCTTTCCTACGTGGTGCCCTGTCACCCTTCTCTGAAGGAGCAGGAGGAGGCAAACGTGCTCTGTAATTGAGAGGAAGGTTGATTTACTGCTAAATGAGAATAATATGCAGTTTGCCTTCTTACTGATCTGCCCACAGAAGATCAAGCAGGCTGCTCTGTACAGTCCTTTATTGTCCCCACTCCTCTCTTTTGGGAGGCCAGAGAGAGCTCCCCCCACTCAGTGCACAGCAGTGGGAATTAAACAGCTCCTGCACCTAAGCAAGCCCATTCCCCTCAGGATTAGCAGCTCTGGCAGTCACAGCTCCACAGCAGGACGTGCATGTGAGTGTATTCAGGTAACCCTGAGGGTTTCCATGTAGCCAGCACAGGGGCAGGGGAAAGTTTGGGGACCAAAGTCCTGCCCAGGTTTGTACAATCCATGCCAACAAGCTTGTGTTAGTATTTCACTGCTATCTCTACCCAGGATAGAGACAAACATGTGTAGGTATGGAGCTGCATTCCATCACACCTCCTGCCTGCAAACATCACCCTGGCACCCTGCCAGTGCCTCCCTGGAATCTCCCTGGCACCAGCTCTGCATCTCCCCTGCACTGCCCTGGCATTCCAGTGACTGCACACGGCTGCATTATTCCCCTGGCTGCTGGGAATGTCCTGAGAGCTGAAGGAGTGGCAGCTGCTCTGGGATCCTGTGAATTCCTCCTGCTAATGTCCTCTTTTGTCTCCTCCCTGCCCTGCTCACCCCTGCCCCTGCCCTCTTGCTCTGTGGCAAGGGGGGATACACAGCAGAGGAGCCATCACATGGATTTGTCTGGCAGGTTTGTAATGAGAGGAGTGTGATGAGCCTGCACATTCATCAGATGGTTGTTTTCAGCCTGGACCCATCTGTGATGTTTTTATTATTTTTTTCCTCCCTCTGCTGGGCTCGGGCTGCTCCGGGAGAAGTGGCACGTAGGCACACACGTCCTTGCGCACACTACACTTGTATAAACTCCATCAGGAAGTCATCTGGCCAAACTTTCCAGCGCTCTGCTTTTAACTCTTCCCTAGGCAGGCTGTCCTGTTCAGCCAGGGGATTTCCAGGGAGCATGGACATGTGCCTTCACCCCTCTGCTCTCTTTGCTGATTCCCACAGCTCTCCTTCCATACCAGCCCCAAGCTACGTGTAGATGAGCAGATTTTTTTATCCATCCTACTCCAAGTTCCCACCAGAAAAAATCCCCTTCAGCTCTGCTTATGCACTCATGCACCCACAGGGCTTTGCAGTAAAACATTGCCTTGGCTTTTCTGGAGGGTGAAGCAGCACAATCAGTTACCAAAAAGTGTCCCAGTGGGGCAGGAGGAAGCAGTGTTGGTGGGATAAGGCTGTTGGCAGGGGCAATTCTCCCCTGCAGCTCTTATTTCAGAAGTGTGTCCTTGCTAGGCACATGAGTAGCAGAGGAAGTTCTCACAGCCCTTAAACGTCTTCTGTGGTCAGGGAATAATTTAAAAAAGGCAGCCCCTTCAGAAGTGACCCTGTGTTCGGTGAAGACGTGTCTCACTGTGCATCCCACTCTGCACAATTAAACACCCACCAGCGTGCTCAGGGATGTTTCAAAGGGCTGAGAAAATCCCTGTGAGACGGCTCACATAGCAGAAAGGCTGCTATTCCTCCTCAAGGCTGTGTGGATTAATAGCTAATTGTTAAATGCAAAATAAGTCATCCCATGGTGCTAGTGCCTGTTAACTACCCACTGACAGGTTTCAACCTTCTTACAAGGTTTATCCCTGGAAGTGTCCAAGAAATGGCTGATGTGGCACTCAGTGCTGTGGTTTAGCTGACAAGGTGGTGACTGATCAAAGGTTGGACTCGATGATCTCCGAGGTCTTTTCCAATCTTAGTGATTCTGTGATTCTGTTCTATTTTGGAGCCTACTGCACAGGGGTGAATAACTGGAATTGTAGGAAATGTTATCCTCTGCACGGAGCAGGCATGTCTGAGCTCATTTGCTGTTTGGCCAATGGTTCCAGCCACTCTTTGCTCATTCTTGCCTTGGAGTGAATACAAAATGTGTGTCAGGTCAGCACTGGAGATGTGCCACCAATGGTAATGCTGCCTCTCCTGGCTTACACCGCTATAACCAGCCCAGGGACCATTTATCCATGAAGTTGTTCACAGGCTTTGTCCCTGCTTTACTGCACATTAATCTTCTCCAGTGTTACAAAGCCATGACATGATAAAATAGATAGTATAGATCTTGATTTTTCTCCTGAGTGCACTGGTGAAAATAAGAAGCGGGTTGATTGAAGTTAATTCAGTTATCCTGGCATTAATTTTGCCTTCTCTATCAGATTTATGGGCACCTGTATGGAATAGAGGGGTGTGAGTTTGCACTCAGCCTGGCTCAGACAGCTGTGGAACAGAAGGGATTCTATTGCCAGAAATTCCTGAAAATTTAGGTATGACTTTTATGACAGACTCATGCAGACATGTTTCTTTTCTCAAACAGCTGTTTGTGTGCCATAAACAGCAAAGGAGCCTCTGTTTGTCAGACTCCTGAGCTCCATGAGGTACAAACCACGACTGCTCACCAGCTGGAGTCAGGGGTATTTACAATTTTCCTTGGTCACCTCCTCAACTGCAGTTGGAGGAATCAATCAAACTCAAATGGTTCCTCAAGGAGGTGGAGAAGCTGAGAGCTGAGGAACAAGCAGGTTTTCAACCATGCACAGTGTTTCCTTTTCCTCTTAATTTCTTTCTTCAGGTCATTTTCAACATGGGTTATTCCTCTGTCTCCTCAGCTGGAGGATCATAACTCTAATTTCTGCACTTCTGCTCTCAAGAGACCCCAGTTCACCCAGCTTTGGGTCCTGAGCACAAGAAGGACAATGAGCTGTTGGAGCAAGCCCAGAAGAGGAGCATGAAGATGATCAGAGGGATGGAGGAGCTCTCCTATGAGGAAAGAGTTGGGGTTGTTAAGCCAGGAAAAGGGAAGACTTTGGGATGCCCTAATTGCAGCCTTGCAGTGCCTAAAGGGGCTACAAGAGAATTGGAGAGGGACAGTTTGAAAGGGCTTGGAGTGATAAAACCAAGGAACAATCACTTTAAACTAAAAGAGAGTAGTGTTAGATGAGATATTGGGAAGAAATTTTTACTGTGAGGATGGTGAGGCACTGGAACAGGTTGCCCAGAGAATTTGTGGATGCCCCATCCCTGGAAGTGTTTGAGGCCAGGTTGGATGAGGCTTGGAGCAACCTGGAGGAAATACCTGCAATGAAATGGTTGATGGTGCTCACCAAGGCCCTAATTTTTGTCTGATGAGCAGAAGCAAAGACATTACTGCACACTTAAATCACAACACCTCCCTTTGCCATCTTAGGGAAGCCAACACTCACCATGTGATGAGCCTAAGGCAGAAGAGAATTGCCTTCTGATTTTATTGCACTGCATATTAATCATGTGTAAGGACTATGGGATTGTTCTCAAAATGTCCAGCAAATAAGACAAACCTGTGCAGCTCAGGGAATTTGAGCTGCATGGGCTGTAAGCTGACAGTGGCACCTTGTGTGGCCCCTGGTCACAGCTGGCACCACCACCATGGGATCTGTTTTTTTAAGTGTGTCTAAGCCAGCACAAGGATAAATCCCTTCTCACCAAGCTTTGAACCTAAACCTCAAGCAGGAGGAAACTGCCTCACATGCCATGTGGCTGCTGGGCTTTGTGCTCAGGGGTAACCTGACAGGCAGACTGGACAGAAGGTATCCTTGTAGGTGGATTTCCACCTCTGGGACAGAGCCTTTGGGATTAAGTGTCCAATATTTAGGACACAAAAGGATGTACAGTGCTCATCCTGACCTTGCTGTAACCTGTGGAGAAGCAGCAAAGATTCACTTTAACCATGTTTGGCATAAACAGCGAGGAAGGCGCTTGTAGCAAAATCAGGAGGAATCTGATAGAGAGTCCCAAAGATAAATGCCACTTTAGGCAATGTTGCTTTAAGCTGTTGACAGGAGCACCATCCAGAGAGGAACTGTGAGCTTTAAGTGCTCCTCTGCTTCTGGGTGGGATAAGGTGTGATGTAAAATGCATTTTGTGTTCTTGTTTCACCTCCCTCTCTCCACTCCTCTCCTGTGAGAGCGCACACACCAAAAGCATTAAAACCAGACTGCGGTGAGTTTGCTTCACTAATACATCTCCACATCAAAGGCCTTGCTGGAATCTATTGATTCTGGCACAGTTGCAGAAACCAGTGACGTTTTCAGTGAGAAATCATGCACTTCTAGGTTGATTTCGGGAAAGGTTTAAAAAAAAAGGGACAAAAAAAGCTCTTCCATGTGCAAATATTCACCCTACAGAGAGGCTGATAAACCGTAAAATGTTTGGTCTAGCTCCCTTGGGGCCAGCTATTACTCAGGGATGACTTTATTGACAGACAGATGAGCTTTAGCTTACACGATGTTACAAAAACCTGTCCTATTTAAGTTTTGTTTTCTCTGTTTGTGAATAACGTGACAGTTCTTGTCTGACGTATTCTTCCCTTCCTATTTCTGAAGCAATGCACACTATGCCAGTGAATAGCACTGGGACACAGCCCCATGGCTTATCTCAAAAAGTCCAGAGATTATCAATGGCTCCAAGTCAGAAGCTCAGGGCAGGTTGTTGTTATGCTTTGGGAGTGGCCCAGGCAGATTCACCTCCAACACAGGTGTACCTTGACAGCATTCTCATTGGAAAATCTACTTCTGCTCATGAGATCCATCAGCTATTTCTACTGAAAGTACTTCTGCTTTTAACTTTGCCTCATAGACATGCAACCATTGTATTTGTATGTTACTTTAACTGACACTACTCATTTTCTACTGAAAATGTCTCTCTGCTGTAAGACCTGTATTACTCTTGCATTTTGGCGCAGAACCTGAAAATTACATAGATCAAACCACAAGTGGGAAGAAAGGTTTTGCTCTTCTCTTGGTATTTGTAGGACTCTTTGCCTCTACTTTGCATCATGCCCGTGAAGAGCTTCCAAAATGCAAAAGCATCAAGGTGTTTTCAAAAGGTGCCTGCAGACCACATCTTCTCCTTAGAAACATCCTCCTTGAGGCCCTCCCAGTCCCAGTCACTCATTGCTTTCTTCCAACAGAGCCCCTAAACACAAGTCAGCAGCTGCAGCCCTCAGGGGTGGGCTCTGCTGGTGGCACTGCTGTCACTGCCAGCCACAGCTTGTCCTGGCAGTGCTGTCCCTTGTTCCCTGAGGCAATGGGGCCTCCTCCTCCTGCCTTGCCCACCAGCACTGGGCTAGACCCACAGGACACAGTGAAGACCCACCCTCACCCCCTCAGTGGGAAGAGTATCTGCCTGGGCACCTAATTATAGTGAGATGGAAAAACGTCCACGAAAGGATGAGGTTAAGTTTTCCAATACGCAGCACAACGGTAATCAATACTTGCATCAATACTTAATTTATCTATGTCAAGCAGAACAGCTCCAGCAGGAGGGAGTGAGATCATCTCTTCCAACCCATTGTGTGCCATGGCCCAGGAACAGGAGGTGGCAAATGATGGTTTTAATCCCTTCACTCTCAGGCCTTAATTGTCAAAAGCTTGGATATGTGGGTGCTGCTGCCAGCCAGACTTTTCCAGGATGGCCTCACCCTTAGCTCCTGCACAGAAAGAACACCTTAACTCCTCTGTGAACCTAGCCCCAGACCCCCAGCCCCTGAATAAAAACCCACTGGGATCAGCATGAGTCTTCTTTGATCCTGGGAGAATTTTCAGCTACCCTCTGATGAAAAGCATTTGCCTCACAGCCCCTGAGTCAAGCCTCTGGAGGACTTTTCTGCTTCTTACGAGGAGCTGCATTTTCAGTAAGAGGCTGCAGCACTCCCCAGATATCATCCCCCATGAACGTGTTCTCCCTTGCACTGCAGCAGCTGCTCAGCCAAGGTATTTGCAATGCTCCCCATGAGATACTCATTTTTGGGCACCTCCCCGTGGGGACATCAGTGGTGTGACTCAGTGACACTGAGAGCTTGCTGGGAAGTGGGGGAGAGCTGCCTGCCACGCACAAGTGGTGACATAAGTGGTGGGCAAGTTAGAAACAACAACTCTGTTGCAACAGGAGGTGAAGGTTTCATCTCCCCGTGAATGGTTCCCCTCACAGTGACTAAGCTGTTCCCCTCATCCAGCAAATGCAGAGGCTGTGCCATGTGCTGTATTCCCGTAAACCAGCCAGCTCTGGGTCATCCCATCCCAAGCCTTCTCAGAAGAGATCTGTCAATGTGCTGGTTTCATGAAAGGCGCTGAATGCAGACTGAATTGGATTTCAATCACTCTTTCCTTCCTTGTTAAACACTTCCCGTAGGAGTTGCAGCCCCTCAGCTGAGCTGACAGGAAGGTGAGGACATCTCCCTCTTGTCACAGACATCTTTTATGAAAAATCCTTTCCTTAGGATTTTTTCTCCTGAGAAGCTGAGAGGCCTCAGGAACAAAATGTAAATATTGATTATCTGCTGCTGTGGAATGCAACAGGTGCATCTGTGATTGGTCTCATGTGGTTGTTTCTAATTAATGGCCAATCACAGCAGAGCTGGCTCGGACTCTCTGTCTGAGCCACAAGACTTTGTTATCATTCTTTCTTTTTCTATTCTTAGCCAGCCTTCTGATGAAATCCTTTCTTCTATTCTTTTAATATAGTTTTAATGTAATATATATCATAAAATAATAAATCAGCCTTCTGAAACATGGAGTCAGATCCTCGTCTCTTCCCTCATCCTAAGACTCCTGTGAACATGGTCACACCCTCTCAACCCCTGTGTGTTTTCACAGCTTGGGTCTTGCTCCTGAGCTGTGCTGTGTGTTATTACCCCTTTGCCTGCAACACGAGATGACCATCAACATCTTCACCCCACTCTTAGTTTTCACAGAAAAGCTGTCTGGTGTTAGTGACAGCTGTGAACTTAGAGCACAGTGTCTGCTCCTGGGCACCTCAACCAGAACTGAGGAATTGAGTCACATGTGCACTCTGGGACAGGGGTGCTGGCACACAGGCCTGTCCAGGAAAAGCTATCCCAGACCAGTTCCAGGAATCTCTGAGGAAAACTGAGGAGGAGAAATTGGTCCCAGGGGATTCAACAAATCTCAGATTGCAGAGAGATTCCAAATTAATTGACAATCCTTCTTTCTTCAAGGGTTTGTGTTTCTAATCTTCTCAGGGTCTCTAGTTGGTCACAGTGACCTCGAGATACGTTAGAAAGTCTCTTTTCCCAGGCTGGTACTTGAAGAAGGAGTCAGAGCTCTTCATTTCTCGGTCTCAAGGTTGTTTATTGTATCTTATCTATAAAATTCTTTCTCCTGTCCAGCCAAGGTCTGTCCAGCAGGACAGTTCCAGGGATTCTGCCTGCCCCCAGGGTGGTGTTATGTCTTTATACTAAAAACTACGTGTACAATGTTTACAATTACTTTCCAATACCTATCACCTATGTTAGACAGTGAGCTTCTACTCTAAACCAATCTAAAAGTGCCAACATCCCAGCAGAAGATGGAGGCCAAGAAGAAGGAGAAAGGCTGGACACACCCAGATTCCTCCATCTTGCCCCCTGAATCCCCATTCTAAAAACCCCAAAAAATCTATTTCACACCCTGTGATAAATTCACTATAATTCTACTTAAAATTTTGTGGCTTGCAATTCTTCATATAAGGTTGGTAATTGTTTGTTCCAAGGGCTAAATCAAAGGCACAGGGGTCTTGGGCTCTGTGACAAGGTCTCTGAGCCCCCGGGCAGGGGCTCAAGCCCAAGCCCTCCAGGACAGCCAGAAGAATTTCCTGAGTTCCCACATAAGCTTTCAGAGGACCATGAGTGCCTGCTGTTGATGATTACTTTGGGTTTAGAACTTACTCTGGAGGCCTGTTTTATGACTATCTCATTATCTGAGACAGGTGCCCAGCACCCAAATAAGTGTCTCCCAAGCAATTGTGCAGGCTGTCCCTCCTCTTTTTGGGGACAGGACAAGAGCACGTACCAAACATCCATCAGAGAGCTGAGTGCATTGCAGGAAGGGGCTCAGACATTGAACTGACAAGGGAACACAACAGCCTGCTCAGAACACAATGGAGTCTCCAGTTTATCCCTAAATTATTAATGTTCCCTGAGGAGTGGCTGTGTCCTGCTGGCTTGGGCACTGTGGGAACACAATCCCTTCCCAGAGAGGCAGTGGGCTCCTCCCCTTGGGGTCTCCAGGTGGGATCACAGTGGAGCTTGGCCCATCCCAGGTGGGTTATCCAAGGGGCAGGACCTGGATTTCAGTGCCAGCTGGGAGAGGACACCCACAGCATGGGGTGGCAGCCCCATGGGTGGTGCTGTGGGTGGCAAATGTCCTCTCCCCTGGTTAGCAGGCTGGCAGCACCTTTCTGATGGAAAACAACATCATTCCCTGCCTTGGGGTTTGTCATCACCACTTTGAATCTCTGCTCTGTACACAGGAGGATGGCAAGGCAGGACCTGGGCTCCCTCACCCCACAGACTGAGATTCTGCTCTAGGGTGACACCCCTCAAAGGCTTCCAAAGGTGTTTCAGCTCAGTCTCAGTGTAGCCTGGAGAACATCCCAGAGTGCACGGACACAAAGCTGTGGGACACTGTGCAGGGGGGCCTGTGCAGACCTCAGAGGGGAGAGGTGTGGGGGAGCTCCTATGGATTCATTCCAACCCCCAGCTGTTTTCCAGGCAATCCAGATTCCTCCGCCCTCACAAGGGAGCTGTGCCTCTCCCCTGGACTGTCAGGGTCTCTAGTTGGTCAGAGTGACCTCGAGATACATTAGAAAGTCTCTTTTCCCAGCCTGGTGCTCGAAGAAGGAGTCAGAACTCTTAAATTTCTTGGTCTCAAGGTTGTTTATTGTATCTTATCTATAAAATTCTTTCTCCTGTCCAGCCAAGGTCTGCTCAGCAGGACAGTCAGAGGCACTCTGCCTGCCCCCAGGGCAGTGTTATGTCTTTATACTAAAAACTACGTGTACAATGTTTACAATTACTTTCCAATACCTATCACCTATGTTAGACAGTGAGCTTCTACTCTAAACCAATCTAAAAGTGCCAACATCCCAGCAGAAGATGGAGGCCAAGAAGAAGAAGGAGAAAGGCTGGACACACCCAGTTCCCTCCATCTTGCCTCCTGAACCCCCATACCAAAAACCCCAAAATCTACCCTGTGATAACTTCACTATCATTCTACCTAAACTGTTGTGGCCTGCAGATCTTCACATAAGGTTGGTAACTTGCTCCACAGGTCATAATCAAACCCACAGGCATCTTGGGCTCTGTGCCAGGGTCTCTGAGCCCCCTGGCAGGGGTCTTGGCTGCTCAGGACAGACAGAGGGATGTCCTGGGTCCTGACACTGGACAGTACAGCCCAGGTATCCCCCAGGCACCCCAAGGGCAGGATGCTGGGCTCTGGCAACACTTGGGTCTCTTGAAGGAGAGGGAATGGCACAAAATGGTCACAGCAAGGATTCCCTCTGACAGGTCCTGGTGCTGATCCTGGCTGTGAGGGGGTCCTGGTTTGGCTGCTGGAGTAAAGAGAGATGCTAAAGAAAGTACCTCTGAACCTTGGGGAACCATTGCTAAAGCAAACAGAGAATGAAACCCATCCTAAAACACCCACCATAACAAGCAGGCAAGAGGGAGAAATAAGTGAATCCCAACAGACAGAGCCTAGGATGAGCTAGAGCAAGTGGGGGAAGAGGAAAGGTAGGGAGAAGGTATTGAGACAGCCTCTGCATGGCTCCACTTCCCCTTTTTTCAGTCATGTGGCAATGCCATTCATTAGGAAACATGAATCAGTGGCTTCTCCCCACTCTGTGCTTCCCAGAGAGCTGCTCTCTATGAGTCCTGGAGCATCTTCTCCCTGCTCCTGCACTGGCACAGGCTGAGGGCTGAGGCCATGGAGCCACCAAGGGCTCTCCCTGCTGTGGCTGAGCCCTGAGGTTGTCTCACAAGGCTTTTGGCAAATGTCAGCAGCAGCGAGGGCTGGCACAAACACAGCACTGCAGCAGAGGAAGATGTTGTGCTCATGCATCTTGCCCAGCAAAGGTGGAGAATGGCATTTATGGCGTTTCAAAGGCACACACACAATTTTGGCACCTCCTGTCAGCCTCAGAGTTGTCACTGCCATAAAACCTCCAGCAGCAGCAGGGTGTCAGCTTCACCAGAGCTCCAGCACATCTCCTCACCTTGTCTGCAAGGAGCCAGGCTTTGGCCCTGCTCTCAGGAGGCACAGCTTTTCCTGCCTCAACAGCTTCCTGGGGAAGGTGGATTTACACTGACCCCAGCCGTGGGTGGTGAAGCGTGGATGCTGTCAGGCCTGGAGACTTCTGTCACCTTCTGTCACCTTCTGTCACCTTCCACCTTCTGCCACTTTCTGTCCGGCTCCTCGCTTCCATGCAGAGCACAGTGAGAGCTTCAGCCACTGTGACTGTGTGTCTGAGTCACCTGCATGGGCTCTGAACCTGACCTGTGTCCAGGTCATGGCAAAATGTCACGTAGGACATGTTGTAGTCATAGAGAGGTCCTCCTCCTCCTCCTCCTCCTTGGGCACTTTCCAAAGTGACACTGCCCCAGGCAGATCAGGCACTACTTGGGTGCCAGCTTTGAGGGTGGGTGACAGTCACACAGGAGAAGGGAAACCATAGCCAAGGTCACTGATTTCAACAGCAAATGGCACAAAACTAGAGGGGAAACAGGATCTGGAGACTGCAGCCATCAACTCTTCCAACACCTCAAGAGGGAGCAGCCCCCAATAGAAGAGGAGGGTGGCCCCACAGCACTACTAATCCCCCTGACTCTGTGGGTGGGTAGAAAAGCCACCCCACCTGGTGTCACCTCCAAGAGCCCCTCAGTCCCCAGCAGAGCCCGGTGGTGGCTGCAGCCACCAAGCCCCGTGGTGCCACAGGACTGTCCCCACAGGTCACACACTCCCCTGCACTACGGCCCTGCAGGGTTTGGTGTGGCCACCAAGTCTGCTTGGAAATGACATTTCAGCCCTGCTGGCAGCCTTCCAGTTTCAACATTCTTTTTTTCTTCCTTGAAAAAAGTCAAAGAGAGAAGTGAGGCCAGGAGGGGTCAAAACAGAGACAGGAGGAGCTCAAATCAAAGGTTTCTGACACTTTGTTTTGCTCAGGCCTCCTAGAAAGGCTTGTTTGGAAATGGGACATGTTGAAATGTCCTATTTAGATGGAAAATGCCTTATCTAGTAAAGAAAGTTAACCTCCTTCTTGTCTGAGACGCCTAAAAAATTTCCCTTGGCTTCCTTCCACACAGCTGAGGGACGACCCCATTCCAGCCCCGGGGCTGCGTGCTGGCTGCTCTGTGTCCTGTGCAGGGGCCATGGTGTCACTCCTCTGGGGCTGGGACAGCAGCCAGGGTCCCTGAGGGTGGTCCTGCTTCCTCCAGTGGGGAGCTGAGGGGATGGGTGCTGCCAGGGGCACGGGGCAGCTCCCTGTGTGCCTCTGGCTCTTCATCCCGATGAGTTTTGGCAGTAACTGAATGCAGAGTGGAGACAGGCTCTAGTTAAAGGGCACTGACATTCCCACTGGTCATTGTCAGCCTGCTCCATCTCATCTCCATGTCCATGTCCCTCTCCATGTCCATCTCCATCTCCATCTCCATCATATCCATCTCTATCATCTCCATCTCCACCTCTATCATCTCCATCATCTCCATCTCCATCTCATCTCCATGGCCATCATCTCCATCTCCATCTCATCTCCATCTCCATCATCTCCATGTCCATGTCCATTTCATCTCCATCTGCATCTCCATTTCTATCTCATCTCCATCTCCATCATCTCCACCATCTCCATCTCATCTCCATCTCCATCTTATCTCCTCCATGTCCATCTCCATGTCCATCTCCATCATCTCCATCTCCATCATCTCCATCTCATCTCCATCATCTCCACCTCTCCATTTCCAAGGCAAGCCCCTTCCTCCCTCCCTCCCAGGAGCACAGCCATGTCCCCAGCTTCCTCCCAGTGCCACCCCTCAGGGATGGAGTCACAAATCCATGGGCTGTCCTGTCCCATCAGGGAAATGAGTGCCACACTTCTCTAGCTGCCTGTGCTCAGTCTGCCTGTGATCCACCTCTCACAGCCCCATCTTGGGGGGTTCAAAGCCACCTCCAGACACTGATGGGCAGCACAGCCATCTGTCCTAGCCATGATCCACCACCTCAGCAGGTTACCCCGAGGGGCAGGGGGACCAGCCAGGCTTGGGGAGGGTCTGATCCGTGTGTGCAAACACGGCGTGGTCCCTGCTGCTGGGAGTAATAAAGGACTTTCTGCAATTACCCCGCATGTTTTGGGAGCCAGGATTTCAAAGCAGCAATCAAGCCCTAATTGATTAAATGCTCACCACATTCCCGGGAACGAGCTGCTGCCCCCCGGGTAAATGGGAATAAGTCACAGGCAATTAGCGATTTGCCCGAGGTGCTTCTGCTTGTTGGTAATGTCTGGGCTCAGGCTGTTCTGGCCCTGTTAGTCATTAGACCACACATCCTCCATCCTCTCCTGGTGGCATCCCGACAGCCCTGGCAGGGTGGAAAGAGCAAAATAATCTAACTGCACGTTTATCTAGGAAAAAAAGTTTCCCACAGTCCCTTCTGGCTCTTTTTGTTTTGATTCTGTGAAGTTAAAATAAATCTTGAACAGCAACTGCTGGGCTTTTTTGAACACAGTTGGTTGCTAGAGCATCATTTGAGGGAAACACATTAAAAAGCAGAGCAGTGTGTTTATTGCCAGAGCCAGGCTGGCTGGACAAGGCTGATCAAGTATTTTAAGCACCCTGTGACATTTATGCATTGCAGAAAGCAGTTGTGGTCTCTCTGAGCTTGTGGCTGCTGCTTCTCTTCCTTCTGGACAGACTCTTATGGCTTTTGTCTCCAAGGTTTTGATTTGCTATGCAATACAGGTCCCAGTTTTCTGTCTGCTTCCCCCGTGCTGTTCCTGGAGGGCAGGGGGACCAGGGGACATCTCCCACCCACCCCTGCTCCCCACTGAGCGTCTCTTTTGCCCGCATCAGCAGTGCTAAGGGCACTCAGTTGGTATCAGTGTCCAACAAGCACTGGATCACATCTCAGTTGTCCCCAGGCCCAGCCTGTGATTTGGGAATCAGTGAAGAAATCTTTGTTCTTTCGCGCTTTTTCTTCCCATTAAAGCCACTCTAAAGCAAATGCTGTCTTCTTTAGGAATTCTGAAAAGCTTTTAAGATTGTTTTTGTCTTTTTCCCTTTGCTATTCAGTACTGTCAAAAGGGGCTGGAGTGACATTAATGGAAGTTAAACAGGGTTTTGACCTTCTCTAGGATGTCTAAACCAGCACTTAGTGTCTCCATCTTGCTGCACATTAGTGTGTTTTGGAAATCCTTCCCATGTGAAGGTTGGGATGAGCTGCCTGGAGGGCTCTTTCCAAGAAAGCCCTGAAAAAGCACTCTCTTTGCAGGAAAATGGGTATTTGTAGGTAAATGCAGCCCTCTCCCCCAGACTGGCTATTTCAAAGCTGTGCAGTAACCACCCAGAGAATTTCTTCAGCTGCGCACACACTGCTGGTCTGTAAAACCCTGAACTTTGCTTTGACTTGGTGTCTGTGTGTTTGAGAATATCTTGACCTGCCATTCTGGGATGGAAGTGCTCCACTGTTGACACCTGGGGAGCTGGGAGGGAGGGACTGTGCCCTCCCAAACCATGAGAGGTGTTGGGGCTGATGTTATCCCACCCTGAGCTCTGGGAAAGGGCAAAGCTCCTCCATGTTCAGAACCCAGAGTGGGATCATGGCCATCCAGCACTGAAACCCAGCTTCTCCTGGGCAAAATGATCTAATTAAGCCCCAGAGGGCTGAACATCCACCAAATTAGCACTTCGTTTTGGGATACTATGGATTTTTCAGACAGAGAAAGTGGCTGTGTTTCACTTAAAGATGTGGCCTTTAAATTGCAATTAGATGTATCTTCACTCCAGTCAAAGTTGTCTCATAACAAAATGGTGCCCAAAAAGCTGATAAAGCAGCATTCCTGACCACTGCACACATTTTTTGAATATCTCAGTGATACGGATTTCACTCCTTGCAGTCAGCAGAAAAACCTCCAGTGACTCACAAGGGATAGGAATCCTTAGGAAAATAATCCATGCTGGAAAACCAACACTTCCCCTGCACTATCTGTGCCTGCTGCCAGTGGGGGTGAGAGCAGCACGGCCAGACCAGAATTTCTCCTGCCCACCCCAGCTCGGGTTACACCGCGGGGTAAGGAAGGCACCCGCAGCCCAGGGCAGCCCTGCTGACAGCAGCCCTCTCTGCCAGCTGTCACCCCGATTTTTTAAGGTTTTCTAAGCCTTCTGATGTTTACATTCTTGTAACGAACCTTCTCGCACACTTTATGTAAATAACTTATTGTTTTGCATTCTTTTATGGAAGAGGAGAAATTTGATGGATTGTTGGTTTGTCCAGTGTCATTGGAGAGGTGGCACTGTCACCCTCCAGTACACTGTCACTTTTGGAAACCTGTAAATGTTGGAGTCTGTGACCGTGTTCGCAGGGGTCCAAGGATGAGGGAAGAGATGAGGATCTGACTCCATGTTTCAGAAGGCTGATTTATTATTTGATGATATATATTATATTAAAACTATTCTAAAAGAATAGAAGAAAGGATTTCATCAGAAGGCTAGCTAAGAATAGAAAAAAAGGAATTAATAACAAAGGTTTGTGTCTCCAACTCTCTGTCCAAGACAGCTGGACTGTGATTGGCCATTACTTAGAAACAACCACATGAGACCAATCACAGATGCACCTGTTGCATTCCACAGCAGCAGATAATCAATATTTACATTTTGTTCTGGAGGCCTCTCAGCTTCTCAGGAGAAAAAATCCTAAGGAAAGGATTTTTCATAAAATATAATGGCTACAGGAGTCAGAAAATAAAAAGTCCAGTCCCTTTTTACCTTGGGAAGAGCAGCGAGTCTGTGTCGTGTTGTTTTGTGTCCTATAGGGACAGTCAGGCTCAGAGAGCAAATCTGGGTGGGAGCTCAAAGAAAGGCTCTGTGTGACTGCTCTTCAGCAGCCTTTAAAGTGTGATTTCCACCTGGCATCATTTACCACACCTCACCTGGCTCCCACAGGGTGAAGATGTGGCCCAAGGAGGAGATGTGCTTCTGGGGTCAGGAGCTGCACCCCAATCTGCTCACACTTCCAGGGGGCACCTGCAATTTGTGTCTTCTGTCATCTGCTTTGCTTTGCTGCTGTTTGTGCACAGCCAACTCTTCCCATGGCTGCTGTCCCCATCCTGAGAGTGGGATCAGAAAAAGTGGGATGGGATTGTCACAAACATGTTTTATGAAAAATCCTTTCCTTAGGATTTTTTCTCCTGAGAAGCTGAGAGGCCTCAGGAATAAAATATAACCAATGGTTATCTGCTGCTGTGGAATGCAACAGGTGCATCTGTGATTGGTCTCATGCGGTTGTTTTTAATTAATGGCCAATCACAGTCAGCTGGCTGGGACTCTCTGAGACACAAACCTTTGTTATTCATTCTTTCTTTTTCCATTCTTAGCTAGCCTTCTGATGAAATCCTTTCTTCTATTCTTTTAGAATAGTTTTAATATAATATATATCATCAAATAATAAATCAGCCTTCTGAAACATGGAGTCAGATCCTCATCTCTTCCCTCAACCTCGGACCCCTGTGAACACTGTGGATGGGATGGGATGGGGGTTGTGCAAGCAGAGGAAGCCATGCCAAGGTGTGAGTGGCATTGCCACCACAGTGGGATGGCAGCTCCCCGGAAGAGCCCATCACAGGGAAATCCTCTCCTTGGGTGGCTGGGGTGTGTGAAGCTGATCTCAAAATGCTGGCAGGGGTTGTCCTCCTGGGGAGTTGAGATGAGGGAGGCTTGTGGCAGTAGGATCTGAGCATGGAGAAGGTGCCAGTGTGATGGACAGCATGGGGGGCTGCACCCTGGCTCCTCCACATCACTCTAGGTCATGTCCCTGGCACAGGATCCCAGCAGGATCCTCCCTCCATCCATGGGCTGTGCTTCCCTCAGGACTGGCTGCCTAGCTGCAAGCACACCCTGGTGTCTCAAAGACGGAGGAAATCTCCCTTGAAACTCAGTGGCCTCTCTGGCTGCAGCTTTATCTTCTCCTTCCTGTTTACTGTGAGGTCCCTGAAGGGCTGTTTGTTCCCACCATCACAGGGCCCAGCGCCTCTCAGGGATGTCAGGATGCCTTCCATCGCCCTGGAAGCCCTGCACTGGCACTTCCCTTCCCCTCTCCATCTGCCCTCACCCTGTCCTGGGCACAGCAGGGCCCCTGGAATGCCCAGCAGTGCCAGTGCCCTCCCTGCCTGCAGGGCTGCCCCTTCCCTCCACTGCCATCCCACTTGCTTCCCTTCCATGTTTGGTCAAGCTCTTCACCCTGACATTTAAAACTCTGGTCTGAGCAGCCTCTACTCCCATCTCAGCTCAGCTTTCCTTCTACTCTTCCTCTCCTCATGGCAGCACCACAGCCTCATCTCTTCTGCCATTCTCTTCATCTCTGGCTCCTGCCCCCCACTCCCCATCTCTCCAGGCTGCTCCCTCTGGTTTTGCTTTCACCTGTTGAGCACCTGGCCCATCTTCCCCACACTGCCCCGGAGCTGCCCTCCTTCAGCTTGCCTTTCACCTGTGCTCCCTGCTCTGTCTTGTTTGTTCCTCTTTTGGGCCTTAGGTCAAAAATATCTCCCCACCCAGGCAGCCTGTGCTGCTGGTCAGATTTCCTTGTGAATTGTGTGAGAAATGTTGTTTCTGTGCTGGGCAAATACACTGACCTAAGAGCAGGCAATTCCTGTGAAAATGTGTTCTTACATTACTGCTTTTCATCTACTTTTTTTTTTTTTAATAGGTCATTCTCAGTAGTTTAATGCTTGATTTTTATTTCTAAGCACACAGGCACATCCCTCCCTCTGTTCCTGAGTGCAGGAGGTGATTGCAGTGTTGCAACTCTGTCAAAGAAATCTGCCCCCTGTATAGAGCAAGATGTGCTGAAAGCCCCAAGGTCACAGCCATAAATGCTGCTCACCTCCCTGTCTCTTGCTTGCTCTCTGCTTAAGGTGTGTCAGGCATTGCTGTGCCCCCTTTTCCTTCCTTCTGGAGGTACCCATTGGTTTGTTCTTCTGGCAGTAAAACACAGCAGTAGCTTTGGCATGGGATGGAGCCCCTTGTCTGCTCCTCAGCAGGTGTCCGTCCCCCTCCTGCTGCAGGACACAGGGCAGGAGGTGAGGGCTGGAGATGGGTGATGCAGATCCCACTGCTCCACCCCTCGAGGGAAACTCACCCCTCCAGCCTCCTCTGCAGCATCCTGAGTGTATCTCTGTGTTTGGGAGGCGGGCTACTCCCAGTCACTCGTGCTGGAGTTGTCCCACTTTCCACAGGCTCTTTAAATAGTGAAGAACAAGAAAGAGGATGACCTGGGAGTTAAGAGGCGTCCTTGTGTGGTGGGACACTGTCACCTCGATTTTTTTAAGATTTTCAAAGCCTTCTGATGTTTACATTCTTGTAACAAACTTTCTCACACACTTTATGTAAATAACTTATTGTTTTGCATTCTTTTATGGAAGAGGAGAAATTTGATGGACTGTTGGTTTGCCCAGTTGTTGTCATTATATTGCAGGAGTTCTATTGTCGTTATCTTGCAGGGGTTCCACATTGCTAGAGTTTTGTACCTCCTGGATGGTTTCTTGTAGGCAGCTCCTCTAGGCACTGACTCTTCCTTGTCCTCACAGCAGCCAGCTAACTCCAGTCCCCCCTCAACCAACCAATCCACTCGTTTATAACACTCTTCTTATTGGCTACAGCTGTGGCCTGTTAACATCAGGCCTGATCTAATCCTTAATAATTGGCTCATCTGTAACTCTTTAGGGGGTAAGATTACTTTCTATAGTACCTTTATTTGTGGCCTATCCCCCTACATCCAGTGTCATTGGACAGTCCACTGTCACTTTTGGCAATCTGTAAATGTTGTAGTCAGAAAATAAAAAGTCCCTTTTTTACCTTGGGAAGAGCAGTGAGTCTGTGTCGTGCTGTTTCATGTCCTATAGCAACAGGACATGGAAGTGACATCACTTCCACAGCCTGGTCTGAGAGAGGCAGATGGGTTTCCCTCAGCTCTGTGCCCTGACCACAAAGTGCTGCTGCTGGCTCCCAGTGGCTCTGTGACTTCCCCCTGAAATGTCAGCTGCTGAACAGGAGCTGCATGTTCCATGGCTGGAGCTGTGTTTCTTGTGGATAAGCTCTCAGCCAGAAGAGAAATCCTGTGTTAATAAAGTTGTAGCTCAGAGACAGGCAAGAGCAGATACAGCCCTGAGGGTCCCTGATGCAGAGTAGCTCCCTGAGGTGAGTGAGAGGATTTCTGCACTGTCTCATATGAGAGTTATAAAGCAGAGGAGAATTTAGCTCAATCTCCATCCTCAGGGCTCTTTCTTGAGTCACCGTGAGTTGGCTGGCATTGCCACAGCATCATAAAACCATTGACTTGAGTGTGTCTGGCAGGTCTTTGGATGACATCTGGTCCCAGGCCCTGCTCAAAGCATGGCCAACATAGTTCAAACATCTCAGGGACTTGTCCAGCTGAGCCCTGAGTAGCTCTAAGGCTGCAGATTACACAGCATCTCTGGTCAGCCTGGTGCACTGTGTGACCACCCTCACAGGGAGAGAACTTTTTCTAGGACCTAATCAGAATTTCCCTCTTGCAACCCATGTCTGTTGCCTCTCTTCCTGTCCATGTGCACCTCCACCATGACAGTCCCCCTGCCAAAGGACTCCAACTCCTTGGCTTTTGCCAAATTCAGTTCTGGCCACTGAAAATGCCAACTGTCAATGTGGTATTTGAAAAGAACCAAAACAAGCTTCACTTTTTGTTCATGAGACACACCCCCTGGCAAAAGAAATTTCTGATTTGGAAGAAAGATTAAATTGATGAGCCTTTGTGCCCAGCCCACCTACCTGACATGTCCAACCCATTAGAGAAGCTTGCATGGTGCAGAGATCTGCCCATTTCATCCGCCAGTCCTGCAGGAATATTGCACCAGCCGGGCTGCATTCCATTCCCAACAAGGTTTGGATGCTATTAACACATCCATGCAGGAATATTTTGGGCATCTCCATCTGCACTGGGCTCACTGGGCTCCTGAGGAGCTGTTGAAAACATTGCAATGCTCTTCAGGGTGGTGGTGGAAGGACTGAGCCCTGCAGAGTGCTGTCAGAAAGAGAGGATGGGCTCTTGCCACAGAGGAAATGGGAGCACAAGGATCAAGGTCTGTGACTGAAGATGCAAGCTGTGTATCCAAAGGGTATTTCTACCCCTGAGAACACAGGCTAAGCTATAACCCTGGCCTGGGGTTCAGACCAGGCACAACTTTGTACAAAAAAGGGAAAATAATGGATGACAGACTCAAAATTACAGCCCTACTGGGTTCTGTCTGCTCAGGGCTGCACAGGATCTTCACAGCTTGGACCCCAGCTAACAGCAAGATTGTCTTGGAATTACCTCTCCTTTGACTCATGGTGTTCCTGCAGGATGCCTTGACTATAATGTTACTCCTTCCTGAGAGCAATTATCAGGGAAGCATTCATTTTCACTGTTTAACACAAAGCACTCATTAAACACGCCTCGTGCGCAGGGGAGGGGAAGTCAGCAGGCAGTGCTAGGTCTGCTGAGTCAGTAAGGATGTTCTCTGGGATGTGCATCACATCCCAGGGGCCAGACCCTGAAAACTGGGGAGTTTTCAGCTAGTGGGAGCACCTGAGCCCCTGTGGCACTCATAATGACAGACAAAAAAAGCCCCAAACAAACAAAACAAAGAAAAAAACCTCACCAAAAAAAAAAAAAAAAAAAGCCACAAACTGATTTTATGGAGCACTTGCTCAGTCGTTTTTCCACTGTGCAGAATCAGGCCCCTTCCAAGCAGACCTGGGTTGGAGACACCCAGCAGGAGCAGCCCAAACTGGAGCCCCAGGGTGAGCCAGCAGCACAGACTGGCAGGTGTGCATGCCCTTCCTCACCTGGTGATGCAGGTAACCTGTGAGTGCCCGTCTGGGGCTCATTCACTGCACTGGGCTCCTCCACACAACCTAGGACTGAGAGATTTGTTCCTTCTGCACAGACTGTGTCAGGGAAGCCTGATTCATGAATCAGTCTCCTCCATGACTTACTCTTCCATGGAGAAGAGGCAAAAAATGATGTTCTTCCCCAAAACATCTGTGTCAGTCCCTTGAGCCAGCACAGCCTTTGATGTTGGGGTTGAGGTGGAAGCAGGGAGCTCATACTGTTCTTCTGTGTTTGTTCAAGCTCTCTAGTCATTAAAGCAGAAATTCAGCCTGTTTGCAGATTCCTGTATCACTGCTTCGTACTGACCTGGC
Organism: Camarhynchus parvulus; assembly: GCF_901933205.1. Taxonomy (NCBI): domain Eukaryota; kingdom Metazoa; phylum Chordata; class Aves; order Passeriformes; family Thraupidae; genus Camarhynchus; species Camarhynchus parvulus. Next base: position 5,667,818 of record NC_044571.1, on the reverse strand, counting down.
AAACAGATCTTTGTGGTGACATGACTGCTTGACATAAAGGCCCTTTCCCCAGGAGCTGGGAGAGGAGGGAGGAGAATGCTGGATCACATTGGTCAGAGAGGTAAAAAGTGCCCATGATGCAAAGTCTTTTGCTTGGTTGGTTTTTTTCTTTTTGTGCACAGATTAATTGAAGTCAAAACCCAACCTCTGGTCACTGCGCAGAACATCTAACCCAGTGGGTGGGCAGGCAGTGCCCTCCAGGCTCACCACATCCACTCTGTGAGGGTCCCCAGAGCCCTACCAGAACTTGTCCAAATCCTGTGCACACACTCTGCCAGATTTTGCAGGCACTTCATCTTTTTAGCAGGGTGAATAATGAGGCTGCGCCGCTCAGCTGCCTGCGTGGGGCTGCTTACGCAGACAGGCGCTGCAGCTTTGGAAACTGAAGATCACACCACCACAATCTGTTCCCTGCTGGGGACGTCCACCTTCTTCCATTACCTCTGAACACAGGATGGTGCTGCAGACAGAAGCCCAGAGGCCTCAAATCAGGCAGAATACACTGCCTGTGTTCCCAGCAGTTAGCACACAATTCCAGAGCAGGTAGGGGATTTCTTTGGATTCAAGGAATGGAGACATCAGAAGCAGCTGCACTGCCACTATCACCTGTAAAAACCAGCCCTCACTGATTCCAGGAGAACAGGGGAGATGAGGTAATTATGGTTTTGGCATGTTTAGCACTGGCTGAGGGCATTTTCAATCCAGCCAGGACAGAGAGTGTGTTGTTCCTTTCCAAGGCACTTGAGACAACTGTCCACGTTACAGGAGCCCCTTCTCCCCTTTGGAAATCCAGCTGTTGTTGCACAGCACATGGAAACACTGAACAGCTGCTGGGGGCCATCCACGAGAACCTGCTGGGCACTTTTAGGTGGACAGGATGCAGTTGTCCTAAACTATTTTGGACCTGGAGCACACCAACCATGCTGGCTCCAGAGCGAATGAAAGACTCAACAGCTGCGAGGGCTTTCAAGGATAATCGACTGCATCGGCCAGGGAGACAAAGATGAGCCATTTGGGAGCTCTGGGAGGAGCCATTTGGGAACCCTGGGAGGAACACTTCCCCTTAGACTCCCCCCAGGGTCAGGAAGGATGGAGGAAGAGACAAAAGGCCAGTTGGTTTGCTTCTGTTTGGACATCCAGAGCTGGCTTTAAAAAATGTGAAGGAAAGCTTAGGATCGCTTCCAGCAATGCCTAAGCAAAGCCTCCTGCTGTGAGGAGACACTGGAGACAAGGGCAAGGAATTTTTCTGGGAGAAGCAGCTGGCAAGGTACACAGAGCTTGCCATGGCTGGCAGGAGTGAATGGAGCCCCCAGAGAGAGCAGAGTGAGGGAAGGGTCAGGGCTGCCAGGAAAGGGCTCCCCTGCGGCAGCTCCCTGCTGCTGGCCACTCTGGGCTTGCTGGCAAATGGCAGCAGCAACTGAGGTGGAGGGGAAAATGTGAGATTCCATAGAGCTTTGAAACACACAGAAATAGGGTAAACACTACAATTTTAACTTTCTTCCACTTTTTTGTTTGTTTGTTTGTTTGTTCTAGTCTGATAGTTGCTATTCCTCTCCCAAGGGCTTCAGCCAGGCACACATTCCACGGGCACTTGAGCAAGAGGGAAGCCCAAGAGGAATACCTGCGTCTGTGTCCAGCAGGGGTCACTGATGATTTTCTTGCTTTTAAAGCTTTTTTTCCCCCCTTCTTTCTATATTTTTTAGGGGGAGGTCTGCCATTCCAAGAAAGCATCCGTGTCACGGGTAGGAATGCCCTGCTGGAGCCAGATAGGAGCGTGGTGAAATGTCCTGTCCAGGACACCTTGGGCAGAATTGCAGCAGTGGGACAGATGCAGGAGCTGTGGACAGACCAGTGCAGCATCCCCCTCACACCAGGACTGCACTGGGACAGTGTCCAGAGTTAAATCCATGGCCAGTGGACCAGCTCTGGCTGTGAAGGTCCTGCCAAACAAGACACACTGTGCATCCAGCACAAGTCTCCAGCTCTCTCAGCTACTCCAGAGAGGAAAAGTTGCTGCCATTCCTCCAGGATAGGACCCAGCCTTTCTCATCTTCATTTATTAGGACAACTGGTTTATGGTTCGCTGTGTTTTTATTGTGTTCACTAATGGATTTTATGCAAATCAATTCACTGATGAGGCTGTAAAGGCTGGCAGCCTGTGCTGGTGATGCTTCTGCAAAGTTTCCCTGTCCTTCCTGCTGATATTTGCTGGGGCAGCTCAGGAGTGTTGCTTCCTCAGTGTCAGGACATGGTGATACAGCTGCACATAAACTTCACTCTGCTCCCTTCTAAGGCCAGGAAAACAGTTTGCCATTAACAATGTGACCAAGAGAAGTTGTCTTTCTGTCTACTGATGAAGCTGAATGCAGAGAGAGTTTGTTATCACAGGAAATTCCTCAGTGAATGGCTTCACTGGCTGGCACTGCATCACCCAGTGAACTGCACTCTGATAATGCCTTTGCTATTCATTTCCCTTCAGGTTTGGCCTTGACATTTTTTTCTGAGTCCCAAACCAGTATTTCCTTTCCATAAATTTTGCTGCATGAGTACATTCTCTCTGAATGTTCATGTGGCTGTGGTGTTACTTAACAAGACTCATTCAATGAAAAAAAAAAGAAAGAGGAGTTTCTGAATACCCTTCTGTCTTGTGAAGGGGCAGTAATAGGTGTTCTTACCACAGCCCCATCCTACTTGTGGTGATGAGTGTTCCTCCTTCCTGTACTTTGTCCCAACTATACTTCAAGTTTGTATTTACCCAATTTGATGCATGTTCTATAAGGCAGATTATTCCACTTTCCCAACAGCATTCCACTTTCCCCAAAAGTACTTCTACTGCTAACAGAGAAAGTACATATCCCTTTTTAGCTTATCCCTTTGATTTCAAAGGTGAGAAACTTTTTTGTCTAAAGAAAATATTTATCAATATTGCCAGCAGGCTAAAGCCTCAAATCCCAGGTTAGACTGCCTTTGATATTGCAAACCAGCAGAATAATTTCATGCTGTCAAAGGAAGGAACATGAAAATATATTGACTTTCTTATCTTGTATCTCTTATTAACAGGTGAGTCTATGGAAAGATTTGGCCATCAGGTTAGTTTTTTATTGGCACACAGTGAAGCAAAAAGATGTATCTGGATGCCTTGCAGACTCCACACCTTTTTACACCAGTTCCCTCAATCCCAGATCATTCCCCCTGATGGGATGTGCCACCTGCAGCTTCAGGGTGGGGTGTCCTCCCACAGACCCACCCGAAGAGGTTTTGCAGTGGAACCCACTGTAAATCTGTGCCCATTTTGCTCTCCTTCTTCACACTCATCCTCCTTCCATTACAAATGACAGAATTTAGAGATTTTCAGCCCAAAACGCCCTGCTGCTGACATGAGTGACATGACACACCAAAGTAGGAACATGCTGACTGGAGGAATTCACGTCAGACAGATGAATTCATGCTGACAAATCTCAGCTCCTATGGAAACCTCTAACCAACATTTTCAGATGAGTTCAGTTCCTGACTTTCTCACCCTTGCTTGCAGTGAGAATTTCTGCATAACCAGGTCTCTTCCTAATCTGACTCTCTACCTCTTATGCATCTAGAAGTGTTATTCTTTAACATAAATGCCCACAGAATATAATCTTGCCATCCTCACATAATTTGAACACCTTCTAAAAAGGCATCTCTTTAGACCAAGACACCTGCCTGTCTTCACCACCAAGATGAGCAGTGGCAAATTGTAAGGATTTGCTCCTGGTATGTCCAACAAGTCTGGGGAGCCATCTGCCCAAATGAACAGCCTAAATTAAGCAGGGAAAGAGAATCTGTGTCACTGATCTTGTGAGAGGTGACGAGTATTGACAGAGAGGAAACAGTCTGAGCCAACTCAAAAAATTATCAAGAGTGTGCAACAGGAAGACTTCTTGAAGACAGCGTGTCCTGCTGAGAGTGAGGACAAAGCTGTGTGCTCCCTGGTTGTATCAGCTGCCTAACCAGGAGAGCAGCTCTAGCTGGAGCAGGAACATCTGGTTTCCTATTTGAGGAGTCACAATCAATCTGCTCCAATAGCACAAACCGCTTACTTCACCCCAAACTTAAAGCTCTTGTGAAACCATCACTGGAGAACCATCTGGTTTTGAGTTGCCTTGTCAGTATCTGTCTTGTGAAAGATATTTTCAGGATGTCAACAAACAGCCCCATCCAAAAAGTTCTTCCATGTTTCTTGTCATCCATGATGGCATATATTTAGATGCCATATGCCCTGTACTTTTCTTCCCTGGAAACTCAGGGCTGGCTTATGCCAAGAATTGCACATTAGACATTTCCCATGTGTTATTGTTCATAGGTTCTTGCTCAGCCCCGGGACTGGAGCGTAACACACGTGTGCACGTTTGAAAATGGATTGTCTTGGTGTCCCACTCACAAACTGTGAGCCCACCTACCTCCCCTACTTGTGCTTCACTGGAGTAATTTCATCAGTGGGGACGCACAAAGCCGGAATTTTGCTAACCCTTTGTCCTCTGAAACGTTATTTATTCTCTTCCCCTCCATCGCAGCCCACGTGCAGAACCAGTGTTCTGCATCACGCATGATTCAATGCCACGCAAAAATTCTGCTGAGATCCTCACAGCCAGCTCCAATGGGAACCTTTGTCTGGAGTGTGACTGCGGAATGCCAACCTCCCAGTGTGTAAAATGCCGTCGGCTCCAAACACCCACGGGCACATCCAAAACGCCAGAGCACTCGTTACATTCGTGGTCCAGAAAGGGGTGGTTTTGTTCTGTGTCCTGGCTCTGCCTGACTCGGGGTGAATGCACTTGGAAATGCCACAGAGGCAGCTCCCCAGGAACGTAAGAGCAGGATTACAGTTTTCCTGACATCGGAGGGGGGTGACAACAATGCAGCTGACGCAGGAGGGGACGGATTACAGCGCATCTGACAGAGCAGCAATTATAGGAAATGTATTTGCAGGCATGGATGGGTGGAAAACGAACTGAATATGCTGTTCCAGAGGAGGACAATAAAGGTGTGTTGCAACAGTCCTTCCCCCCGCTGGAAAGGCGCATTTCTCACTTGTGCAGCGGCACAAACAATCTGTGCTGCATGGCAGGAAATATCCACGCAAATATCGCATCAATCTCTGAGGAAGGATACCTGTTTTCGTAACTTGCTCGTTGACGAAGGGCTCCTGGTAGTGCCTCAGACAATAGGTGGATATATCAGGTTTTCCCTGTGGAATAACTGTACCACCAGCACCGTGCTGTAATAGCAACTTTTATTTTGTTTCTGTTTTCTTTCAGAGTGAGCAAAGTAGAGAGGGGAGAGGGGGAGGGGAGAAGCTCCTGATTTTTTTGGTATGCTGTAGACAAATGCCATTTAAACCCTCTTCAAAGGAGCCTGTGCACATTCCCTTGCCTGGCAGATAAAGAAATTACCTGGGACTCTGGGGAAGAGATTGCCTTTCCATTTCAAACTGCAGCGAGAGCAGAGTGGATCTCAGACTCTAATGCATGAATATAGAGGAAAGGCGAGGGGGCCCTTATTAACTTCATCCCTGGGGAATGATTTGGAGCTTTCTGCATGAATCACTCACCAAGAGAGGGGAGGGGAGCGGAGGCTGCAGCGAGGGGGACATCAAAACTGCCTCGCTCAGGTCACCAGCAGAGCCACCAGCAGAGAACATCCATGTGCAGTGAATTCCATTGTCTCTGGATGCTTCCTGCTGGGCACGTGTCCACGGCGCCCGCAGCTGCACGGCCGGGGCCACCCCGCATCCTATGGCACTCCTGTAAAACTCCTGCAAAAGGACACTTGGGACAGTCAGTCCAAAAGGAACCAGGCTGAATTCCCTTCCTGCCCTCACAGATTGCCCCTCCAGCCCAGCACGGAGCAGACATCCAGTCCCTGCACTGGCTGAAGGATCCCAGCTGGGAACATCTCATGGCAGCTCCAGCAGCTGTAAGGATGAGAACATCAGCCTTCAGCCTCCTGGCCTGCCCAGGGGAAGGTTCCCAAACTCATTGGACAGGGGCTGGCAGAACTTCCCCACCTCTTTTGTACAGATCCCAAAGAGAAAAGATCCCACACAAGGAGAAGGGGAAGGATAATCTCACAGGAATGAAACCCCCTGTCAAATGGATCATGGACGTGCCTCCCTCCCACCTCTGCTCTCATATCTGAGGTCTACTTAGCATTTATTTTTCGCTTTGGAAGCTGGCAGCTTCCAACAGATCTTACACTGCTAAACTCCCCTGATAAAGTGTGGCTTAAAAATACCAAAAAACAAAGCAACACATGAGCTACTACAGTGAGAAGCAATACACACATTTTCAACAGAAACTGCTGGCAGAGAGTGGCAAAGCTTGGGAAAGCAGCTGCCTCTGCTTGACCTGCTCCCTGTCCACATTTTATCTGGGAGAGGGAGGATAGCATTAAACTACAAGTACAAATCTTACAGAAAGTCCAGCCTGATAGAAAAATCACATACAAGAGCTGCCTCTTGTATAAACTGTATTAAACCCAGTATGTACATAACTGTATTTATACCAGCTGTTAGATTAACATTAATCACCTAATTTCAGTGGGAAGGATCTGGTTAAAGCAATTTGCCTGAGCTCAGGACACACAAAGGTATTTCCCAGCTGTGTCACAGACTTGCCTCATCACCACCATGGGCAAGACACTTCATCCTTGTAGTCTTTATGCCCTCCCACTTGTAAAGCAGCTATAAGTGGGGAAAGTTACATCTTTTCCTGATCTTTTGTGCCTTTTCTCTGTGAAGATTGTACGGTCTTGGTGGGAAAGTGCCATTTCCAAGTGTTGGTCCGTAGGAATCTGAAGTCCAGGTGGTTCTGCCCCAGGAAGGTCCCTGCCTGGCTGATGCTGATGCCAACACTAACAGTAGCTTAACACAGATGTGCTCAGACCCAGGGGATTTTGGTCCTCTTCAGTCAAATTTCAGTAGAATAAGTGCTTTACCTTGCAGGATACCTTAAAAGATGCAAACAAAGTGACTTTCATCTAAATTTAAATAGGCACAGTTGGATTACAGATGTGTATTCACTTTTACTATCCTGACAACCTTTAGTCATTAAGCTTAATTGGAAAAAAACTCTAATTCAAAAGCCATTGTTCCATGTTGGCACTACATTTTTTTTAATCCTGATTTTTTTTTATCCTGGGCAAGGGAAATAACCTTTTCTATCTTTTCACTTCTCCTTTTCTACATATTTTTTTCATGTATTTGTTGCCAGTTTTGAGTCAGGCTCACCTGTCCTGGCACAGTGAAACACTGTAAGAGTGACAGACACAGAAGGGAAATTATTTCAATGAAAGAGAGAAGCTCTCAAAGGCACAGACCACCTTGTTTGTTCTGTGTTTGTACTTACCTTTACACAAACAAAGACACTCAGAGCCTCAGCATGAAGGCAAATTTTGTACCTCATTATATTTAGGAGGGTGAAGAACCCAAACACACCTGGTGGTGGTGAGCCCTTCAGAAGCTATTTCCTAGCCCTAGATAAGGAGGAATGATGGGGAGAAGTTCTGTGTCCCTTCATCCTGCAAGACAAGCTCCATGTATTATGTCACTGAGATGTCACTGCCTCGTTAATTATGAAATGTCATAAACCTTAATGACAAAAGATCATTGTTGTAATTGTAATTATGTAACTGTGATGCAATGCTATGACCAAAGACATTCCAGTGGTCTGAGATGTATTTGTGAATGCCATTGTGGTGCCTCAGTAAGGACATCGTAGCTTTAAAGAATTTTTGCCCAAATTGCAGTGGCAGCCTGGATTTTTTCAAATTCAAAGACACTTTGAAGTCATATTAGAAACAGTCATGCACCATTTTTTTTGAGATAATGCTTTTGTCTTTGAAATAAGCCTACAAGTATTTTAGTTGATTATCTCATCTTCTTTACTTCAAATGTCACTATAGTTTTTGCAATGTGTCACCTCCCATTTCATTTCTTTCTAGGCCAGAGTTTAACTTGGTGTGACCGGAAACAACTTCATTGACTTCAGCAAGGTTTTACTCAATTAAGTTGTGGAAAATAATTCCACAAATCTGACTTTCAAAACAATCACACCGGTATTTTCTGGGAAAAAACCAACCCCAAGCAAACAACAACCACAAACAAACAAACAAACAAAAAACCCAAACCAAACCATCCCATTGCCTGCTAAAAAAAAAAAAAAAAGAGAAAAGAAACAAAACCAAGTAACTACAGCTTTACTGCAAGTAGTGACCCAGTAAATCCACCACAGAAAGCCAAGCTGACTTTATCTGTGGAGGGTGAAATGGGTAGAAAGGAATGTCTCCGCTTCTTGGGTTTGTTTTCTTTTTGCCAAGTGAAGAAAGTTGCTATTGTTGTCAGTTTGTTTTGAAACTGATAGAAAATGCTGAGTGAAATGACTAAAGACTGAATTGCTGGAAATATCTGCGAGATGAGTTCTGGAAGGCATCAGCCTCCGTGCGCATTCCCATTCCCATCATGCTGCCCTCGGGGAGGGAGCACAGAGCTGCTGCAATGGAAAAACTTAGCAGTTGTGTCCTCCCAGGTTCTCCCTCTTCCTCGAGGACTCCAAGGAACATCCTCGTGGATATGCTCTGAAAAGTGCCCCTGCACTTCCCTCGCTTTTCTTCCCTGATTGTGAACAAGCCAGCTCTGCAATCACACCTCTCCCGAGCACGGATATCACGGAATGATCCAAGGTGACTCCTCGTCCAGGATGTCTAAAACACCAGAGGGCAGCAGAAGTGTTAAAGCAGAAACTGCAAAAGCCTCAGCCTTCCCAACAGCAGCACCTCTCTGAGCTGATAGAACCCGACTGCATAAGAGGTCTGTGATGCCTTCACAGCATTCAGAGTGAAAGGGGCAGAAAAAGAATGTAATTAGACTGTGCCAAAATTGTGCAATGGTTACTTCTGAGCAGTGCTGCTGGAACTTGTTTTTACCTGCATGAATGAAAATAGAAGAGGAACACCAAAAGGTTGCTGAGAATAATAGAGGTAGGGGGTCTTTAATTGCCAACAAATGATCCAACAGTGTTTCAACTTTAGAAATGAGGTGCTCCCTCCTTCACTGCAGATGCCTTTCACAGGGAGCAGCACTTGCCAGTCCTTCTTTCCTCTCCCATCCAAAGCAGGCAATTAAAATCAGGACAATGGATTCTCCTCTGGTGAGGTCTTACACTCTCCAGGAAATCCCATGGCACTGGTGTCCACCTCTCCTTAGTGTGGGAAAATCGTGACATGTTCTGGAGAGCACCAAATCCAATCATCCTCTTATCATTTTGGAAGAAAGAAATTCTGAGTCCTTTAAAAAGGAATAAAAATGTTCCACTCTTACCTGGTGCTGGATGTCTTTGAGTGTTCTTTCTAAAAAGATCAGCTCTGTTTGCCATCCTAAAACACTTAATCAATTTCAAATGAAAACAGCAACTATAATTAAAGGGAGGAAAATCCCACCACAGCAGAGGAACCATTATTAAGGTAATTTTTTTCTTTATAACTCCTGGGACACTGTTCACATGCAGCTGCTACTGTATGTGCTGTTTGTGCGTCACCTCCTCTTCATGAGCTCCACAGAGAATATACTGTTAGCTTAATAATAACAATAATAACAATAATAATAATAAGTCAGCTTTTCATGTGAGTTATTCAAGGCACCGTGTAAGCACTAATTGAATGCTACAATAGCCCAGGCTGGCTCTGTGTAATTCTCTGTGCTATTCCCCTCTCTCCAGCACATGCCACAGCAGTCCCATGATCTGGTTCACACCATGGAAGCAGCTCCTGTCCTTCAGCCCCTGACCACCAGCTCTGCCCTCTCCCAGCTCCATTCAAGCCCTGAAGAATGCCAGCCTGGCTGCTCTCAGAAAGCAAGCATTGGGAGTGTAAACACTAAAACTTCACTAAAACATCCTGACAGATCTCTCTCAAGCACATTGATGACACACAGCTCATGGATCATGTAATTTGATTTATGCAGAGAACCACATCTTCTTCATCCTGCCTTAAAATTTACAAAAATTGACAAAAAGCTTGCTTTCCTCCCCTAGCACGTTCATCTTGAACCCTCTAGGAGTCATCCAGGACCTTAAGGAGAACATCAACAAGTGAAAATCTCAGAATCACAGAACTGTCAGGGTTGGAGGGACACATCCAGGTGGCTCTGGAATGTCTCCAGAGAGGAAACTCTGTATCCTCCCTCGGCAGCTGTTCCAGAGCTCTGCCACCTCCATGGAAAGAAATTCTTCCCCATGTTGAGGTGGAATTTCTTGTGGTTTATTTTATGGCCGTTGTTCCTCATCCTGATGCTGGGCACCACTGAAGAGTCTGGGACCATCATCTTGGCTCCTACCTTGGAGATATTTGCATGAATTGATTAGATCCCCTCTTCATCGTCTCTTTGAAGATTTTTACCAAGTGCTTTGAAATTTTCAGCGTGAAGCAGAGCTGCAACTTTTCTACCTTATTTCCAGCAGTCTGGCAAATCCAATTTGTATGGTGGCCCTGGATGGAAGAGCAGGGTCACCTCGCAGTGTGCCATGGGCTGTGATGGTCAGGGGAGAGGCTCAGACTGAGAGGGAGTTTTCCAGTCAGAAACCCATCTCCTGACTGAAGAACTACCAGTCTGAAAAGAGCCTAGACTGACTGCAATAGAGAAGATAAAGCTGAAAAACTGATATGGCAGGCATCATTCAGGACTTATTTCTGAGACTAGATTGGAATTTGACTCCAAGTGTGCAAACATTTTGGTCATCTGCTGCGTGGAGGCTGAAGATCCTCCTGCTTGAACCCTGTGCATCTGCTGTTCCACATCTGACCTTGAGAGGAGTCTCTTGGCTGAGGCTCAATTCTGTACAACATCCTTAAGCCTTGGTGTGCCAAAGGGAAATTTCCTAAGCCTCCCTGCCACACTGAGCAGGGATAATGGCACTGCAGGTGTATTCTGAGTGCTCAGTTGCAATAGTGTCACAGGGCTGCACAAATATGGGGGACATGGACTCAATGGAGAGAGCCCAAGGAGGCCACCAGGATGATCAGAGGGATGGAGCACCTCTCCTGTGGGCAAAGGCTGAGAGAATTGGGATTGTTCAGCCTGGAAAAGGGAAGCTCCAGGGTGACCTAATTGCAGCCTTCCAGTACCTGAAGGGAGCTGACAAGAGAGATGAAGACAGACTATATACAAGGACAGGGGGCAATGGCTTCAAATTGACAGAAGGTATGTTTAGGTTAGATATCAGGAAGAAATTCTTTACCGTGAGGCTAGGGGGACACTGAAACAGGTTGCCCAGAAAAGCTGTGGCTGTCCCATCCCTGGAGGTGTTAAGGTGAGGCTGGAGCAACCTGATCTAGAGGAAGGTGTCCCTGCCCATGGCAGGACATTGGACTGAAGGATCTTTACAGTCCCTTCCAACCCAAACCATTCTGTGATTTATACACACACACAGACACACGCACACACATATATACACACTCTTTATTATTTTGCTGCTGTCAGTGCCCAGCTGGTGGACCCAGAGGGCTGCTGTCCCCAGATCGGGGTGTCCTCAGCATCCCCTCTGCAGCATCCCGTCCATCACACCCTGGAATGCAGGGACAGGGAAGCCGGCCTGGCGCAGGGGAAGGAGGATGCGTTTCCTGCGGCAGGCACAGTGCAAAGGATGCGGTGCATGCACAGCTCCCCTGAGCCTCGGGATCGGGGAGAACCGCTCCCCTGCAGGGCTGCAGCCGCACTTTTCCTACCGCCAGCGGGACTTCCCCATCTCACTGCGCTAGAGGTGCCTCGGCGGCTGGGGACACCGGCACCCCCGCCGGCAGCAGCCGCGGTCACCGGGGGGTCACCAGCTCCAGGTGCTGTCGCCGGGGCGGCGCCGCAATCGCGACATCCCCGCGCTGCCGGGGACGCCCCGTCGGGAGCCGCCGCCACTACGGGGAGCGACCCCGCCGGGAGGGCGGGCCGGGCCGAGCCGTGCCGGGCCGGGGGGTGGGCAGGAGACCCCCCGACCCCCCCCTCCATCCCTGCCTCCCCCCCCCTGACGTCACCGCCCCCCCGGGTCTCCCGGGCGACGGCTCCATCAGCGCCCGCGTCAGCGCCGCCCGTTCCCTGGCAACGTCCCGGTGTCTCCGCTCCCCTCCAGCCCCGCGCCCGGCCGCGCGTCTCGCTGGCGTCAAAGTGACGTCAATGGGCCCGTCTCGGCTTTCGGCGGTGGGCGGGGGGAAGAGGCGGGCGGGGCGGGCGGTGCGCGCATGGAGGCGAGGGGCGGGCAGGGCGGGGGGCCGGGACATCCCGCGTGGTGCCGCCTGCCCCCCGGTGCGCGCTCGCCCCGCCGCACTCACTCACACGCGCGGCCGCCCGCCCGCACAGCCCTGCGCGCACACCGCGCTCCGCCCGCCAGGTACGAGGCGGCTCCACCGCCGCTCCGCCGGGCTCTGCGCGGCCGCGGGGGAGCGGGGCCGGCGGCGGCAGCGCGGACGGGGCGGGCAGGGCCGGCGGAGCGCAGCGCCGCTGACGGTGCCGTGTCCGTGCGGGCTCTGCGCGGATGCTCCCGTCCTGAGGCGCTGCCGTGTCCGTGCGGGCTCTGCGCGGATGCTCCCGTCCTGAGGCGCTGCCGTGTCCGTGCAGGTGCTGCGCCGATGCTCCCGTCCTGAGGCGCTGCCCGGCCCCCGCCTGAGCCATGGTGATCATGTCGGAGTTCGCCTCGGCGCCCGCGGCCGCGCACGGCCAGCAGCGGCCCCTGCGAGTCGGCTTCTACGACATCGAGAGGACCCTGGGGAAAGGCAACTTCGCCGTGGTCAAGCTGGCCCGGCACAGGGTGACCAAGACGCAGGTGGGTGCGCGGGGCCGGCGCTGTCGGGGCGCGGGGAGCGGGCGCGGAGCCCCGCGGGTGATGCTGCGCTCCGCGGGACAGGGGCTGCGAGTTTTCCCGCTGTGTAGAATTAAAACTCGGCAAGAATGCCTGCAAAAAACCCAGCTCCCGCAGTTCTGAGTGTTACTGTAGCTCCGTTGAGTTACTCTCAGTTTGCTGGAAACGCCGCGCTTCAGACGTTTTGGGGTTTTTTGGTTTTTTTTTTTTCATTCAGTGGTCTTCAAGAACAAAGAACTCGGGGTCTTATTTGCAGAAATATTTTTTTCCTGGGCGTGCAGCAGTATTTATATTTCTGGTGCATGTCAAAATCGTTTCAGTCACTACAGTAGGAGATAGTCTGTTACAGGGATCTGTTTTTCACTGGCATGGGACGGATTAAAAGATTTACAGAATCCTGTCCAGTGCTAATTTCTGCAGTTCTGTTCGCTACCTTACGTGTAATCCTTTGACGTAGAAAAGAAAAACGAAAACGTTCTGTGCCGCGAATTCTGTGCGGTTCAGAAAAACAGAATCAGCTTTGTCAAGTCTGTGCTTTAAAAGCTACTTTAAAAGCTACTTTACTTGGATTTTGTGAGTAGTGTGTTTGTGGGGGGTGTGTCTTTTTTTTTTTCTTTTTTAAAGATATCTTAACAGTGAGAGTACCTGTTTTGTAATACCTGGGGTTGTTTTGTTATTATTTAAATTTGCAGGTTGCAATAAAAATAATAGACAAAACAAGGTTAGACCCAAGCAACCTGGAGAAGATTTATAGAGAAGTTCAGATAATGAAGCTTTTGAATCATCCCCACATTATCAAGCTATATCAGGTAAGAGTCCACCTTTGAAGTGCAGCACGTAGATAAAGTATGCTTGTGGTCTCTTGCATGTGATTTTTGCATCTAATATTTGTAGAGAGAAAGCATATTGAAATACTGAAATACTTTTTGAAAAACGTTTGAAGTAAACTGGATGCCTTCAAAGTCTTTTTTCATTCTTTGAACAAGTTTCTGGTACTAGACAGCTTTTTGACAAAATTCACTGTAAAATTTACAAAGCTGAAACCAGGCTGAGGTTTGCTTCAGATTGAGGAATGGGTTAGCTGAATTTCTATCATTAACTTGCTTTTCCTATCTCGTCTGCTCTTCCCAGTTTAGAAGATTGGAACTTCTTACATGCTTTAGATGAGAGGAAGACTTAAACTCACGTTGGGTGGTAGAGAAGGAAGCACTAAAGTTGAGTTTGCCTTAAGTGGAAGGAATTTAAAATCACCAACAATTAAACCAAATTAATCTAAGTAGAAAGTCTAAGTGGAAACTTAAAAGAATTAGATTAATGAAAAAGGAAAAGGTGGTAAATGTTGGTATCTTAGAATATGTCCAAAAATCACCTGTTTGGTTGTTCTGTTGCAGTTTGTGTAGTTTTGAAAGTGTATTTTAAGTATCTTTCCCCTGCAGAGTTTCACAACATGAATTTTGATTTAGATTTGTTTAGTTTCTGCACTGATGGATATTTTTAACCGTGGGAACAAATGAATGTGTTGTGCAGAAAGCAGGATCACATTTGTCTTGTGAGCAAGGGCTGCTTTGCAAATTCTAAACGTTAGATCTAAGTAACCTTTGGTGTAAGTTCATCTTTATCATTTAAACAATGCTGTGTGGATTTAAGAGGACAGAACAGTTTGGGTTGGAAGGGACCTTTAAAGGTCATCTGGTGCAAGCCCCTGCCATGAGCAGGGCAGAGCTATCAGTCTTTCTGGACCTGTCTAAAAGGGCAGAGGGGAGAAAGGTGGAGATGGGCTGAAGCAGCAGGTCTGAAAGTCCATGTGCAGTAGTAAACACTATTACCAGCTGTGATCTTACTGCTGGCTTTGTTAGCTAAAAAAAAAAAAAGAAAGGAAAAAAAAGTTTAATTAACATGTAAGGCTGAAGAGCCAGTAAGGCAGGTGCTTAGGCAAGGCATTATTTTAAAAGACCTTGACACACATGAAGTGTTTGTATTTATAGTGTTACCCATCATAACAAAAATGATTCTCTGTTGAGGGCTGACGTCAGGGTTGCCCACGGGGCAGTATAGGACACACAGAAACATTCTAACAGTTCGGTTGAGTTCATTTCAGTGGAATGATGTGGGTGAAAATACTGTTTCAGAGCATTTAGAAAAGCAGGTTAAATTCCATCTCGTTGAACCACTTCACTTGATGCAGCAGATGACGTTGGTAGTGGACCATAATTTCTTTTCAGTGAAGTTTTCTTTTCTTTGTTGTTGTAACTGATGCTTTACCTGTTTGATGGAGGCTGAGAAGCAGAGATGGAATTAGATGACATACCAGTGTAGGGTGTGTGTTCTTGTATTATTTCATCATTGTTTTAGTTTCAGCACCACGTCTTAATTTCATTCAGCTGGCAAGTTTCCCAGAACACTTTCCTTCAGTTTTTTAAACTGGGAACCTCTCTTCCTTTGCTTCTTGTTTGTTTATTTTCATTTCGTGTCTGTGTGTACTTGTAGTGAGGGGAGGACAAGAGTCTTTGAAAAAGGTTACATGTTGGGAGCCTGGAAGTTACAGCCTTTGAAGTAGAATTGAGGCTTTTTTTGATTGTTAACCTGTTGTGAGCCTCCTGCTTCCTAAACAAAGTATCTGCTCCGTGAAAGGGAAATGTTTCCAGGGAAATGGTGTATTCTGAAGTGCAACATTTCAAAGGTGTGCTGTGGCGACTGAAGATGAACTTGGAAATGCTCAGCATCTCTCATTCAGCATTTGGATTTTAGTTATTCTTTTTTATTTTCCTCCATAGGCAAATATTGTGAAATATCAAAGCAAGTTGATACTAGATTGATAGGCAATATATTGACAGTTGTTGATGTGCACCAAGCACTGCTGTTACACAAACAAGAGCCTGTTGTCACTTGCACAGGAGGGTCCCCATGTCCCAGCCAGCTCCAAACAGGAGCAGGGGGTCTGATACCACTTCTTGCTTTGTCCAGCTTGCAGCTATCCCTGCTGATCTGAGCCCCCACTAGCCTTGAAACAAAGACAACTTTAGATAAACTTCTACGTTTATTTGCATGTTGAAAATATGTCATAAAACTATATATGCATATTTTGACAAAAGGAGAGTGTATGAAATTATCTAAACACTCATCTGCTCTCTTGCAGAGATTAGGTGGCTTGGTAATGGTGAGGAGAACAATGGCCTGGGAAGCCATTGTATAATGTAGGCACATAAGCCTTGATTTATTATCTTTTTCATTACCAGTTTGCTTTGGAAAGAACTCTGTGGTGCAAAATTAGATGCTTTTACTGCCAGCTGCTGCAGCAAATATGAATTTGAATGGATATGTTTGAGAAATCACATAGAAAAATAAATGAAACTATAGAGCTCTGGTTGTTTGTTGTTTTTTTTTTTTAATTGTGTTCTCTCATTTCTTGACAGGTTATGGAGACAAAGGATATGCTGTACATTGTTACTGAGTTTGCAAAGAATGGAGAAATGTTTGGTAAGTCCTCACTGACAGAGCTCACAGTTCCTTAGATTTAAGAAACCATGGCTTTATTTTGTCATTCCTGAGTAACAGATACATTCTGATTAAAAACCTGGGGCTTGTGTTGTCAGCTGTCAAACAGCAAGCGCAGCACCTGCAGGATTATGAAAAATTTCCTCGGGGTGTTTCTAAATCCTCTCTGATTTTGTCTGGCAGATCACCTGACCTCCAACGGGCACCTGAGTGAGAGTGAAGCACGGAAGAAGTTCTGGCAGATTCTCTCAGCAGTGGAATATTGTCACAGCCACCACATCGTGCACAGGGATCTCAAAACAGAGAACCTCCTGCTGGATGCTAACATGAATATCAAATTAGCAGGTACTAGGAAATAGGAGGTCACTTTATAAAGAACATCAGGCATGTTGTTTAGACATTGGGATTTCCCTAGGATGATCCTGTAAATGTGTTTGTATTTCTGTAAGTGGAAATAAAACAAAGAGTTACAGATATTTCTTGGAACAGATTTTGTGAACAGAAGGGAGTAGCTTAAATGAATAGAGAGAAAACAAAGCAACACATCTGTTCCTTTCTCTCCATTTTTCTGCTACTTCTGAAATATTAGTATGTGATTGAGTGTTGTTGTCTTAACCCAGATTTTCACCTTTATTTCAGACTTTGGCTTTGGAAACTTTTACAAGTCTGGAGAGCCCCTCTCCACTTGGTGTGGAAGCCCACCCTATGCAGCTCCAGAAGTTTTCGAAGGCAAAGAATATGAAGGACCTCACCTTGACATATGGGTGAGCTTGCTATTCCTCAGAAACTGCGTTTCACACCTTGAGAGGGTCTGTGGGCCTTCAGAATCACTGCTTTTCCTGAAGTCACTCATGTGCTGTGCTGTTTTCTATTGGCAGAGCCTTGGGGTGGTTCTGTACGTCCTTGTCTGCGGTTCTCTGCCTTTTGATGGACCCAATTTACCAACTCTGAGGCAAAGAGTGCTGGAGGGGCGGTTCCGCATCCCCTACTTCATGTCCGAAGGTGCTTTTTTATTTCAGATCCTTAATGTTAGAACAGGTGCCATAAAGTAGTAGCTATCCAGTTTGCAGCTGGCATTTATTTTGTTTTTATGTATCCAGTAGTTTCTGTAGGGCAGCAGATGTTTTCTTTTCTGGGATCTGCTTTGTGGTGCATCTAAAAAGCTGTAGTTTCCTTTCTTAGAATATCCCTATGGATTACAAAAATACTTGACTCCCTAGCTGGAGAAATAATCACTCAGAAAAGAGGGAAAACAGGATTTTAATGAGACTAGCCTGCAATGCTGGCATAGGTGTAGTTCTCCTGAGATATTTTAGCTGTGCAGAAGGGGGGTATTCCAATGTGGCTGTGCTGCCAAGGCGAGCAGGAATAGTGGGACTCAGCAGTGTTTCCTGAGAACTCCAACAGTCTGATGAGAAACGTGAGACTGAGGAGTGTTATCACCTCTCTCTGATTTGGTTTCAAAACCAAGTGAACGTGCCTCTGTTGTCACGTGGAGATAACTGCTGAAGTCTGAAGTTTATCAGTTATAGCCATGAACAGCTTTATTTCCTGGTTATAAGTAAATAAGCAGTATAGGGCCAGGACCAGGAAGTTGTATGTGATGGGGTTCTGTACTAAGTTCTGACCTATTTTATGTGCATGTAATGCCATCAAACCTGCATCCTCTCAAAACCAGCTCCTGTACAAAGTGCAAGGACACCTGGTATCCAGTACAGCTTCATTTCCTGTGGTGAAATATTGTTTTTGTGATATGCATGTGAACATCTCTTGTGCTGTCTGGAATATCTGATAGTCAGATCAGTCATCAGCTGCACCCAAACCTTTAATTCCTGTTTTCATAGGCATCTTACACTGTTGCTGGGAAGTGTTCTTAGCAGTGACCTGGGGCTGGGCTGTTACATTTTTGCCCCTTGCTCATGAGTTTGTCTCTGTCACCCAGACTGTGAAACACTAATCCGACGGATGCTGGTTGTGGACCCAACCAAGCGGATAACCATCTCCCAGATCAAGCAGCACAAGTGGATGCAGGCTGACCCCTCCCTTCAGCAGCAGCAGTCCTTGTCCTTCTCCATGCAAAACTACAACTCCAACCTGGGCGACTACAACGAGCAGGTCCTTGGGATCATGCAAACCCTTGGCATCGACAGGCAGAGGACTGTAGAGGTGAGTTCTTGCCCTTTAGATACATCTCTTGCCCTTTAGATACATCTCCAGTGACCACCAGAATGCCAGTGGTGCAGTCACAGGTCATGCAGTGAGTGGCCTTGATCTGGTGTCACAGCATAAAATCTTCACTGCGCTTGTGGATTTTGCTTGGTTTTTTGAGCGTGCTGCTCTGAGCCCTTAGTGATGAGTTTTGGCTGCTTACATCCTGAGTTTCCTGTAACTCAAAAAGGCCCTTCCAATGTCTTCCAGTCCCTGCAGAACAGCAGCTACAACCATTTTGCTGCCATTTATTACCTGCTGCTGGAGCGCCTGAAGGAGTACCGGAGCAGCCAGGTGTCCACTCGGCCGGCAGCCGGCCGGCAGCCGCGGCCCCGGAGCTCCGAGATCACCAACGCTGAGGTGAGCAGAGGCACCTTTGCATCTCCCTTTCCATGCAGCTGCCAAGCTTCTGAAAACCATTTCTGATAGTGGTGCCCTCTGACAGGACACAGCCTGCTGTTCTTCAGCAGGAGGCTGAGTGAATATTAATGCCCTGTTTCCTAGGAAGTGACCGCAGGTCATGGTCCAAAGAATAGTCTGCCTCCAGTGCAGGTCAATAATGAGCCACAGGGTTAGACTTCTCATGGAAATCTGCCCTTTTAGGCATGGCTTGGTTATGCTTCTTTGTTGCATATCCTGTAGGTTCCTCCGAAGGACTCCATGAGTCACTTAATGTGTTTTTCTGACATTCATTTTATTTTCTTCGCCCCCACCCCCTTTAAAGTGTGGTTTGGGTGCCTCTGCAAATTGCATTTCCAGTTAAATTGCCTAACTTAGGAGGAGGAGGAGTTCTGTGTTTGTGTTGGCATTGATGGATTAGCTTTGTTCATTTTCATAGAAAGCATGAGGAGAGAGCTTGCAGGGAAGGTGGCTCTGAAATTCTGTGACTCTCCAGTATCTGAAAAGTCACGTGGAACTGCAGTGGGTGTGATGGCTTCTGTGCATCACTCTCTCTCCAGGTGCCTCAGGACACTCTCACTAGTGAAACCCTGCGATCATCTCTGCTTTACCAGCAACCTCAGAGCCTGATTCAGCCATCCTTGCAGGCAGAAATGGACTGTGACATAAGCAATCCATTACAGGTTGGTATTCCCTGGTAAACTCTGTGTTGCTTCTTTTTTTTTCATTGTTCTGCCAATCCACAACAATGGGGGTTGTGATTGTTCTCTCCCTCCTATGTTTGGTTTGGCATTTGGACACATTGTCACGTAGCCTCTCAAACAATATTCCTACTGAAGACATGCCACAGAATTGTACAGAGTATTAAAAGGTAGTGCAGAAATAAGGAAAAGACCCTGAAGTCTGTGATCTGGCATGTTTTCCAGCCTGTGTTCTTCCCTGTGGATACCAACTTCAACGGGCTCTTCCGGAACCGCTCCATCTCCCCAAACAGCCTGCTGGAGACCACCATCAGCGAGGAAGTGAGGCAAGAGAAGGAGCTGGAAGATGAAATTAAGGCATATGACCACCCCATCTGCATCCCTAGCAACACCAGCAGGAGGCACACCCTGGCAGAAGTGACCACCCATTTCTATCAGCATGTCCCTCCATGTAAGTAAGTCTGGGAGAGATGAAGGGTGTCTGTAGGTAGGGGAAAAACAGCAGAGAAGGAGTACCATAGAGCCCAAATGCTGAGGGGGAGTGTGCTGATTTTACCTTGACTGGGGTAGGAAAGCCTAAAAAAGAGGTTTGTACTCTGCTCTCCCCAGTTCTGTCTTCCTACAGATAAGCAGGGTCCTTAGGGAAGAGAAGTTGTGCTGTTGTATTTCACCTAGATCTCTTCAGAGGGGAGCATGCTCACAAGCAGGTCACAAACCTGGTCTGCTTGCTTCTGCTGTTGTACTAGGGGAAGAAAAAGTGCCTGAATTTAACAAAAAACACCTCACTGATTGAATTTGGTACATACCCAGACCCTGTGAGCCGACTAAATAAGCACAACTGTTCACAAAACAATAATCCTGGTTGTGCTAAAAAACGCTGTGTGCCTGATCCAGCACAGCCTGGTGATGCTGGTGTTGCTGTCCAGCTGGACAGGAGCCCAAACTGAGGTTATTTGTTGATTTGTTGACCCCTTGCTGGAGTCAAGCCCTGGGACAACAGGAGTTGCTGGACACCTCTCCAGCTCAAGGCTGTTTATTAGTGCCAGTGTAGGTGGGCAGAAGGCTCTGATGTCATGTTTGTTCCTTCCTGTACTCATCTTGGGAATGTTCTTTCTCTCCTTCCTTCCCTTCCATAGGTATAGTCATTTCCTCCTCTGCCAGCCCCACAGAGGGAACTAGCTCAGACAGCTGCCTTACTTCATCTTCAAATGACAGCTCAGTGGCCCTGAGCAGCTGTTTGGCAGGTCAAGTAATGACGGGGAGCCCGGCCACAGCGAGGATGACGTCGCCTTTCCTCGCTTCCCAGTCTGATGCTCCCGTGTTACAAGTCCAGGGCTGCATGGGAGGTGCTTCTCTCCTGCCTGTCAGCTTCCAAGAAGGAAGGCGAGCATCTGATACCTCATTAACTCAAGGTAATGCCTTCCTGGCCTTGTTGCTGGGGAGCTGCACCCTCCCCAACAGCCACTGGGAAAGGGTAGGTTGCGGGGAGACTTGCTGCCCTTTAGTGTCACACTGAGGCTGGACACCTGGGTATTCTGCCTCCTGTGTTCACGGGCCTGAGGGAGGGTGGGATGCCCTGGGGAAGGTGCCTGGAGGAAAGGTTCTCAGACACTCATTCAGCCTGCCCATGGAGATATTTCTGCTGCCGTGAGTGGGATGGCAGGCTCCACCTTCCTCCTAAAATATGGAGTGTACAACGTCATGATTTCTCTCAGGCTTTTCCTTTGCCGTGCACGTCCATCTGCACAAGGGTGCAGCTGTCCCAGTCCCTGTTTCGTTACCTAAATCCTGCTCTGACCACCAGGCAGAAGGTGAACTGGAGTCTCTTCCAGCCCAGTTCTCCCACCCAGGAAGGCAGTGCCCAGAAAGGCTGATCTGTACTGTAGGCAAACGCCGAGGAGGATTAAAGTACGTTTCTTTTCCTCATGTCCCACAGGCTTGAAGGCTTTTAGGCAGCAGCTGCGGAAGAACGCTCGAGCCAAGGGGTTCCTCGGCTTGAATAAAATCAAAGGCTTTGCTCGGCAGGTGTGTCAGTCCTCCTCCTCCTCTCGGGCAGCAAGGAGTGCCATGAGCCCTTTCCAGCACACGCAGCCCAACACCTGCATGTACAGCAGCAGCGGGAGCAGCAGAGAGGGGAGAAGCCTCCTGGAGGAGGTGCTGCAGCAGCAGAGGTGAGGGAGGAGCTTTGGTGTCTTTTCATCGTGTTTGCTTTGGGTTAAGGGCAAGCAAGGAGGGGTAAACACAGCAAAAGAGGTTGGGGTTTGGTCACTGGGGGTTCCTGCTGTCCATCTTTGCTGTGTGGCAGTGGGTAAACTGCTTGGCTTCCTTTGTGGCTTCCTGCCCTGGCACATGTAACACAGGACATGCAATTCCACTCAAAAATCTCAATGTTCAAATATTTGGAGGTTGCTGAATTGAGAAGCAGTTTGGTAGTGTGGGGGAAAACATTGCTTCTCCCCTACTGCAAGCTGTGTTTTTCTTTGTTAGTTTTGGGAATGATTTCTTTCCTCCTCTGCCTCCTCCTGTAATTTTCCCATGGCAAGGAAATGAGACCTTGTAATTTGGAAAAGTTACAGCCCACAAAGGAGGCACAGTTCCAGTGGCCTCATATGTCATGTGTGGTGGCACCTCTTCATTCCCATAGAAGCGAGATGGAAAATTGAGCTTCCGGTTTATCTGCACACATTGTCTCTAGAACATCTATTATTAGGTGGCCAAATCGTGACCAGATAAACTTGGTTGTGACAGTTGCCCTCTGACAGAAGGGGTAGGGAATTCTGACAGAATGAGGAAAGCCTGGCTCGGGCAGCTTGCTTTGATTGTGCTGGCTGGGCTAAGGAGAGGTTTGATAGAGAGAAGAAAACAGAGGGGAAGGTTATGGTCAAGGTTAGGGGCAAGAAAGGAAGGAATAGAACATGGAATAGGAATAGAACTAACCCTTTCCCCCTTGGATTTTGTTCAGAATGCTCCAGTTCCAGCATCACCAACTACTCCAAACAGCTTGTCCCCAGACCTCCCAGACACCCACGGCAAGCAGCATCCCCTCCTCTGATGGAACCTGCAAAGCCTCCAACTCCATTCTGCTGTCAGAGCTGCAAAGGGAGAACTCCTTTGAGCTGGCCTTTGCTGGCAGCAGCCAACTGCTCCAACCTCATTTCCTGGGGCTGAGCGTGTCCCCGGTGTCGTCGGCCGCTCACCTGCTGGACACTCACCTGTACATCAGCAGCAGCAGCAGCGCAGCCCCACTGGCCGCCCCCTTCTCCCAGCAGCAGAGCTTCTCCACGCCATCCCCGAGCTATGACACTGTCACCCTGCAGCACGGGGACTGTGAGATGGAGGACCTGACTTCCAGCCAGCTGGGCAAGTTTGTGCTGGTCAAGTGAGAGCTTCGGGCAGCTCTCGTTGCGGGGGAACTTTCACCGCTGCTCCGTGGCTGGCTGGCGGCGTGGGGACGAGTGACTCTCAGAAGCAATAAATTTTGAAGTATGTGAAGAGGCTGTCTGGCTCAGAAAGCTGGCAACTTTATAGGACTGAAACAAGCAATATGTATGTCTTTTTGCTTCTACTATTCTTGCACTGAACAAATACGAATAGAAACTGATTTTTTTTTTTAAAGGAAAAAAAATAATGATGGGGCAGATGGGTGGGGCATTTGTGGGGGCAGGGAGGGATGTGGTTGGGGAAGAACTCTTCGGTACTGTACTCAAGTCAGACCAATACAGCTCTGCTGTTATGCAAGATTAGCAGCTGTCAGTAGTGGTGACACAGCAGAGGGAGAGGCTTTTCAAAGAAGGGACCAGAGCCTCCCTTTTTCACAATATTCATTTATGGGTTTGTGAAGATGATTACCTCTTTAATAAAAAAAATAAACAGAAAACCAGTGGCTTGCAGCATTATGCATTCATAGGAGACAAAAATGGAAGCATTGCCATTTGTTGTTTTTCCTTTTCCCTCCTGTTAACACTCATTTTATTTAAAGGAACCAACATCCCCATTCCACACTTCCCAGATACACATACTTTTAATGAAAACTGTGAACTTCTTGCTTGATACATCAGCTGGAAAAGCTCAGCATGCCCTTCTAATTAGTACAGAAGCAGTAACTATTGGAAATGTATCCCTTGGTAATCAGGATCCAAATTGCATAATGCCTGGTCTTTTGCAGGGATGTTTGTTTGGGAGTGGTGTGTGTGTACATACACACAGGTGCACACATGCCCATATTTTGTTGGTCTGGGTAATCTTTAGGAATCCTTTTATAAACTCTTAAGTTTGTTCATATTCTTGCTGAGGCACTGAGGAGGGAAGCAGCAGCACCTGTGGGGTAATGGGAAGGGTTTTCTTTTTAAAAAGCCCTCCTGGAGGTTTCCTACAAAGTTGCCTGAGGGGTATTTCTTAGTGCTGCGCATCGTTATTTCCGCTGCTAATTATGTTTTTATGCATTTCATTATCAGGGTCCAAACAGAACTGACTCTTGGGGAAATGTGCAATATTGAGGTTATAATTATATACTGACAAATACAAAAGGAATAGGCTAGAACAGAATTCTACTCTAACGGAGTACAGCTTTTTCTGAACAAAACTGTATTAAAAGTGAGTAAAACAGCACAATCTTTGGGTGTTTGTTTTTGGTTGGTTTGTTTTTTGGCATATTAGCAAAACGAGGTTTTGCATTAGGTAGGTGTTTTTTCGTATGGTTTTTAATGCTGTATATGTATATAAATAGGAAGCAGAAAACTATATAACACTAGTTATTTTTTATATTTTGTAATATGCTTCTGTTGTGTTTCTGGTATAAACCCCGAGTCCCCTCCCGAGGCAGACCATGACTTCTGTTGGTGTCAATAGAGGTTGTGCTGAGGTTTAAAGGGGAGGACAGGCTGTGCTCCTACAGACATGACTTAGGGAGTGCATGCAAACTTTGGAAGCAGGTGAGCAGACAGTGAGACAGCTTGGCTGGGAGCTGCCATCTGAGTGTC